>NW_004754923.1:482764-502764 GCF_000188695.1 Salpingoeca rosetta | reverse complement strand
ACATGCGTACACACACACACAGACACGTTCGCGGCAGCACCTCTTGATGTCGAGAAGAAGTGCACAGTGTTCAGTCGCTTTCTTGAACTCGTCCAACGCACGCTGATGATGGTAGGATTGTAGTGATGATGATAGTCGTGGTGTGGTGTCAGGGTGATGAAAGTGTCAGGTACAACAATACGGCTGCAGTGGGCGCGAGGAACCACCACAACGGCGCCAGACAGCACACGCACACGCACACACACACACACATACGAGCACAGCACGCATCATTCGCACATTTCAACCACGTATTCGCAATACCTTAAACTGCGTTGATTCGTAGGCCTCAAAGACACGAATGTCATTCTAACAACAAACAAACAACACCATCAACAAGACAATGTTGTGAGTTATCCACTGCTGTGCATGCACATAGAACATGCGTGTCGGTGTCCAGACACACACGCACACACGCACATTCACGGCTGACCTCTCGTGCGCCGATTCGGATGAGACGAAGCATGTCCGAGAACTGCGAGAAAATGACGACTTTGTTCCAATGCCCGGTTGGTTTTGAAAACACGCGGCGCAGAGCACGTAGCACCTCGCACACCTTCGAGCTGTGTCCGCCTGTTGTGTCAGCCATGTTGGGTTAGTGATGAGCGGCAGCACAACGGTACGAAGGAAGTTGGATGTGTGTGTGTGTGCGTGTGTGAATGTGTGCGTGCGTGCGTGTGCATGTGCGTGCGTATGCGTGTGTGTGTGCGTGTGTGTGACGCGCAGTTATCGTGTCAACCAACACGAGTTGTGTGCACGCATACGCACTGGCTTGGGTGCATCATATGGACGAGCAAACACATTGAGGGAACATCGCACACCACGTGCACATTCACACCTTCAATGACAATATCCGCGAGGTCTTCGGGCTTCGACGACCTGCCCTGTGCATCACCATCACCATCACCACCGTCAGTCCTCCTCGTGCGTGCGCGTGTGTCCACGAACTGAACGGAGCGCTCATTGCAGACGGTGCGGCAGATGGGACATTTGGTGCTGGCAGGACGGCACATACGCACGCGTGAGAGCGTGTGTTTGGGTGGGGGAGTGCATGTGCATGTTGAGTTGAGTGTGCGTATGCAAGGGGGTGTGTTTGTACTCCACTGTGTGAGTGAGTCAATGTGATGCAGCGGTTGATGATGATGATGATGATGATGATGATGATGATGATGATGATGATGATGATGATGATGATGATGACGATGATGATGATGATGATGATGATGATGATGACGACGACGACATCTGGGTGTCGATCGTCAAACGCAATGCGTGGTGTGGACGGCAATCCAACACAATCACGGCCCATCATCGTGCCCACCACACCCTCACACATAATGTCATGTGTGTACCTCTACCTTGTCTTGTTGCGAAAGAGCTCTTTCCAGCAATCGAAGCAGAAGCAATGGCCGCACAGCCAAACTGTCTTGCAGTCCCCAAATCCGCCGTGACACACAGTGCACTTTGTCTCCTGTGTGTGTGTGTGTGTGTGTGTGTGTGTGTGTGTGTGTGTGTGTGTGTGTGTGTGTGTGTGTGTGTGCGTGTGTGTGTGTGTGTGCGTGTGTGTGTGTGTGTGTGTGCGTGCGTGTGCATGTGTGCCCATGTGCGTGTGTGTGCATGTCCACAACCTCGCCGATGGTGCGAAGATACGTGACGCGCCCGCGGTTCCGCGCGAGAGCCATGCGGGCCGTGACGAGCTGGGATGCGTGGCTGAAGTCGATCAGATAGGGCCAAGCAGGCAGACACACCATTGCACCAGCAGCGATGCCACACACGTATGAGTAACGGTGGAAAATGAAAATGAAGGGGGAATCCAGCGGGAAGGAGGGAGCATGTGATTGTTCGTATGGCGGCATGCTCAAGCAAACACACCCGGCACTGTGACACTCACGCTGCACGCTCCCATTCGATGTTTGTGATGAATCCGGGCTGAGGTGACACGCCCGGCGGGAGCAACTTGAGGCGCTGAGTGCATGATGCAATCTGCATTGTGTGTGTGTATGTATGTGTGTGTGTTCGTTGTTGAGTGGGGGGGGGGTCCGCAGCTGTGTCACAAAAACCACGTCATGCGCATGCACACCACACCAACCAATACGCGCATTTCAGCGTTGGTGTCGTTCCATCGTACGCACGTCATCGAGGACTGAGAACCGCTCGTCCAGCGCTTGCGAGAGAGAATTGAACGTGAAAAACTCCTGCATGCATGGGAGGATGGATCCATGGATGGATTGGGATTGGTGGTGTTGGGGCGGCGCTGTCGGGGGGGGGGGTACAAGAACGTACAGCGACACACGTGTACAGACCAGACACACACACACACGCACGCACGCGTGCACACACACACACACACGCACGCGCGCACGCACGCGTGCACACGCATTCGTACCTTGCGCAGGCTGTCCATGGTGTTGGCGCCGGAGACGGGGATGCCGTGATGGCGCGCCTGATGCACGAGAAAGTCAAACACAATGTGCAGCTGGCTCTTGTGCTGACGACACGAATTGGTGCATGAATAGATGGTGCATGAATAGATGGTGTGTGAGGGCACGTGAAGATAGCGAGGCCCGAGCACGAAAGATGGCTTTCACAGCGCAGCGGCAGCGGACATGCTGATCCTCGCAAATACCGTCGTGATGCAGCATCATGATGCAGACAGTGGACAGACTCCTCACATACACGACCCCACCCATGCCCCCCTCCCTCGCCTCAATGTCCATTACGACCAACCCTGTTGTGATCGTTATAGTACATCTTGTCAACGTCCGTGCGTGTGCCAGTTCGGCGATCACCCATTGGCTTCGACGTAGTCCACCCTGCAACCACACACACACACATACAGACACACGCACACAACGCCCGCGCGTTGTTTGAGTTGACAAGCAGTAACCAGAGGTCAAGAAATCATGGGGTACCGGGGGTGAGTGGTGCTTGCAAGCACAGAAATGCTGAACCATGAACAACAAGAACATGGCAAGCACAACAATTAGCCAGCACTCGTCACAGCTAACCCAACTGGAGTCGAAGCATGTACACCTCTCACCCTTTTCGACGGATCGCTTTGCATTCGCAAAGACATGTGGTTCGTACTCGTGCATGGGGTTGCGTGCCAGACACAGGACGCAGTCACCACCGCTCTGTCGCACGTTGTGGCGGCGGTGGCGGCACGAAGGGCACGTCACAGCTGAACGCGCAGGCAACACGCGCACGCACATGTGCATGTGGGCGAGTTTGTGAATGGATGCATGTTTGTGAAATGAGTGGTTCGTGTACATGCGTAAGGTACAGATCCCCGACACAACGACGTTCAATTGTGAATCAACAGTGAAAATCATGAAATGGGCATGTGTGACCCACCATGTTGCACTTGCTCCGGTGTTGGATTCGGCAGGAGAGGAAAGAGCGCCCCCTTCACTGCTGAGCGCAAATCAAACAGTGTGTTGACCTGAATCGCCCACAGAAACATGCACAAAACAAAGGTGGCATGCGTGAACATTACATATGCGTGAGCACGAAAGCACTTATGCTTGAGCACCAGGTACAGGCGTGCACACACACACACACATGCACACACGCACGCGACGAATGCAACCCTGACCTCCATTGTGAGGAGGGCCATGAGACCGTCGACGGAAGACACGTGCGAGAACGGCGTGAACTTGCATCGCGTCGTACGCTCGCTCAGGAACGAGTGCAACTGATACACATGTGAGGGGGAGCATGAAATATAGGGAGGATGAACAGTTGTGTGTGTGTGTGTGTGTAATGTGTGTACATGTGTGCATGTGTGTGCATGTGGATAGCTCTTTGGCGAGATGTGAGGCAAGGCCAACCAAGTTAGGCTGCAAAGAATGCCAGCAGTACGCAAGCAGTGCAAACACGCACACACACACACGTTCGTGACAAAAGTGCTCTCGAGAAAGCGTTCCGAAGCCCTCAGCTGCTCGATCCAGGACACCATACTGGTCAGCAAGGTGTTCTTGTCGATCTTCTTCTCCAGCTGTGAGCAGCAACCGGTGGCATGCACACTTAATCGCATGTCTCAAGAAGCGCCAACATGTGCCACCATCATCATGGTGTTTTTCACAGCATGTTCTGCCCAAACACACACACACGCACGCACGCACACACACATACACACACACGCAAACGTACCGTGTCGAGAGTGGTGCGTTCAATCTGCACGCGCAATGTTGCATCATGTGCAATGTGCTGACGCAATCGCGACTGCATGGCTTCCAGCTCGTCTCTTCGCAACAGTGCAGAGTCATGCTGCACTGGTTGGTGGTGCTGTTGCTGGTGGTGCTGGTGCTGGTGGTCATGTAGTTGTTCTTTGTCGCCGTTTTGCTGCTGTTGCTGTTGCTGCTCGTCATTCATCTCGTTGAGCACGTCGAGGTAGTTGGTGACGGCGTGGAGACACTGATGAGGACAAGCGAACAAGAGAACAGGCGGAGGTGAGCACAGTGTCGCAGGGATGAACAGAACACACACACACACACACACACACGCACGCAGACAAAGACACACCCACGCGCCCGTGCACACACGGACACACACACAGACACACAGACACATACGCACACACATAAACGAATCCACACTGAATGGGATCACCCACCGGAAGGCGGTCGCATGAAAACTCCTTTTCGAAGCGAAGAAAATATTCAATGACCTCTTTGTAGTGACCAAGGGCTGCCGAAAGGGAGAGGTTGAACGAGGTGGGGGAAGGAGAGAGGTGGGCATGGTTGTGAAAGGAGGTTGTGACAGTATTAGCCATGCAGGCTGATGCACAATGTGTGGAAGTTGGGAGAGGGTTGAGTTGAGGTGAGGGTGCGTCCTCCCCCACGCGCTCTGTGTGTGTGTGTGTGTGTGTGTGTGTGTGTGTGTGTGTTTTCACCTTTCTTTGGATCGTGTTCCAGCAGAGCGATGCCGGCAAGAGCATTCAACGCAAAGCCTGAATAGCACATGACCATTGCAGTAAAATCACATCCAAACACGCAACACACGCACACGCAGACACAGTCACATCACAAGTGGGAAATCCCGAATACGTGCGTGAAGACGCGTTGCACGTCACACAGAAATGAACCCACATCAATGCCACGTCAACATCCACACAAAAGCGCATGTGCTTTCGCGTTCGCCTTACAGAGTTCACGCAACGATTCGCTGCAGTCAAGCGTCGCCTTGTACACCATCTTTGGGGGAGGGGCAAACGAGCAGGTGCGCACGTGAGTACGTGAATAAGCGTGTGTGTTGTGCATGTGTGTGGATGTTAAGTGGTGTGCCAAGCATGTACAGACTTGAGCATGGATATGTTTGTGCAGCTGTACGCGTGTGAATGTGCGTTAGTGTGAGGATGTGTCTCACGTCTGCATACACCCAAAGTGCGGGTACAACCCACCTCCTTCTGCACATGCTGCATCGAGTGCGTCGTCGTGGTCTTGCGGAGGCGAAGGCCGGGAATGTTCAGCGCACTTGGATGACAGCACGCCTTGCGCAGGTCTGATGGCGACCCAATAGTCGTGATGATGATGATCATAACGATTGGCACATCGGCGAATGGGACAGTGGAATGCCAAAGCGCACGAGAGGGGAATCCACATGTTGCGATAGACAAGCAAACACCAAACACACATGCGACCAGCACAGATAGCCATGTCCACGTCGGCAACCCCACAATGAATGACGTGACAAACAGCACCGTACCGAGCATGGGCTGCAAGATGGCCTTGTACGCGCGTGGATGAAGTTCAGACAAGTGCAAGCCTTTGTCCAGTCTCCGAGCAGCCTGACACATGCCAGAGACGCCAGAGAAGGTACAAATGAGCATCGTGTATGTGTGTGGTGAGTGCATGTGTAATGTGTGTGGTGTGTGCGTGTGGACATGTGCGTATGTGCATGTGTGTGGTGAGTGCATGAGTAATGTGTGTGTGTGTGTGTGTGTGTGTGTACTCACTCTGCTGACGCGCGACTTGCATTCCTCCAGGATTTGATTGTAGCAGTAGCGCTCCAGTTCGGAGAAGCGGAGGGTGTGGCGGCTGAGCAGGGCCGATGCAGTGTGGTTGGCGAGATGCGCTGTGACCATGGAGCAACGAACGCTCATTGATGTTCTACACAAAAGCGCACGTGTACACTGAAGCACACGCCACAACATATGCACATGCACACGCACACACGCACACACACACACTCACTCACACAGACACTCTCGCACGCACACACACACACACTCACTCCAACGCACACACACACACGGGCTCACATGACTGATTGCGGCGGGAGCTGAAATTCATCCTTGACATCCTCTTTCGTGGATCGCCACGCAAATGACATCACAAGACGCTGAATGTCGTGTGAACCATCAGGAAGCAGCTGGTTTCGGTCACAGACGTATGCGTCGAACATGCGCGGTGTGCCCATGTCAATGTCGAAGAAGCCAAAGATGCCAAACAAGTCTGACACGCTTGTTGTCATCGGCGTTCCCGTCACGCACCACCGATTCACAGCCTTGAAGTTCCTGCACAAGCGTATGTGTGTGTGTGTGTGTGTGTGTGTGTGTGTGTGTGTGTGTGCGTACGCGCGAGCATTGCGTTCATCGTACAGGGACAAGTAACATGCACGACAGCAGCGAAGGCAGCGAAGGCCAACACCGGTGCACCACATGTCATGGACCTTACCACGCCATCTCTGTGGCCTTTTGCGTGCCCATCTCAATCATTTGCGCCTCGTCCAAGCAAACGCGCCACCACTCCAGCAGCATCAGCGGACTGTACGCAACGAAAAAGCAGAGAGATGACAGGAGGGCACACGTGAGTGCTGTGAGGGTGTAAGCGGGGAATTTGACATTGCCACCGACAATGCTTACAGAACTGCTGTCTCACACACTGGCACACACACACACACGCACACATTCACACATGCATACACGCGCACTTACACACACACACACACACACAACGCACCACATGTATGTGCGCGGCTTGCTGCTGGTTCTGCGTCGGGTGCTGTGTCGCGGATTCTTGAACGCTTTCCAAAAGTGGATATCATCACGCAGCACCTGCACGCAGACACACGCACACGTACGCAGCCACACACACATATATGTGTGCAATTGTGAACAGAAATGGATGGGTTCAAGTGTGAGGTGAAACTGGAGACATGTGTCGGTACTGAAATCACCATCATCTCCCGCTTCCTTCCCCTTCCTTCACGCTGCCATGATCAAGACCACTGTTACCTTGTACGTTGTCACGACAATGTCGTATGTTGCGACGATTGCGGGGTGAAGAGAGCCAAGCTTCTTTGCGCCCGTGTAATCGAGAATGCGCACAGCTGTCGGCTGAGTTGTGTGCGAGGTGCGCGAGGAATGATGTGACGCGGCATGATACAGAGCAGTGAACGCTGCAACGATACAATAGAGCA
The DNA here is from genome assembly GCF_000188695.1 of Salpingoeca rosetta. Classification (NCBI taxonomy): domain Eukaryota; class Choanoflagellata; order Craspedida; family Salpingoecidae; genus Salpingoeca; species Salpingoeca rosetta. The sequence goes on along the minus strand of NW_004754923.1, from coordinate 495,303 downwards.
TGTCCACAGACACATTGGAAACCTATTCACACAGGTCAGGAAACAGACAAACAAACTGGCAGGTACACGCACACAACCACACACACACACACACACAACCACACACACGTACACGCACGCACACACACACACAACCACACACACGTACACGCACGTGCGCACACAACCACACACACACACACACAATTCACACTCACTGCGTTGCGTTTGACTTCGTCGCACCACTGCGCACAGATGCGCGCTGGTGATACGATGAGTGTGGAATTGGCAACGAGGTGCTCCTGTTTGCGCAGACAATCTGTGCAGAGCACGTGTTCGCGCGCAATCAACTTTCGTGTCTCAGCATCAATGTCGTGGGTGTACAGCACAAAGGGAACACTGCACTTTGCGCAATGCCACTCATGTGGACCCAGTTTCTTCTGTTCGACAGCAGTCATGGACGCAGGTGCCACTGCTGCTTGAAACGGCACCACGGCCGCTGCTGTTGTTATCATTGCTGTTGTTGCTGTTGGTGTTGAAAAGGGCACCACTGTAGGCACATGTGCTGTTGTCATTGTTGCTGTTGCTGTTGGTGTTGAAAAGGGCACCACTGTAGGCACATGTGCTGTTGTCATTGTTGCTGTTGCTGTTGGTGTTGAAAAGGGCACCACTGTTGGCACATGTGCTGTTGTTGTCATTGCTGCAGGTGGTGCTGTTGTTGTCATTGCTGCTGTTGCTGTTGGTGTTGAAAAGGGCACCACTGTTGGCACATGTGCTGCTGTTGTCATTGCTGGTGCAGCTGTTGGTGTTGACATTGCTGGCACTGATGTTGGTGTTGTCATTGCTGGCACTGATGTTGGTGTTGTCATTGCTGCTGTTGCTGTTGGTGTTGGAAAGGGCACCATTGCTGGTACATGTGCTGCTGTTGTCATTGCTGGTGCTGACGCTGATGTTGGTGTTGCATAGAGCATCGTTGAAGCTGTTGATGGGTACGTGTTGGTTGAAACGCCATATCCATGGCCATTCATGCCATCGGCATCCCTTTGCATCCAGTTCATATTCGTATTGTCCTCGGTTGCTCGTTCAAGTCCCTTCGCTTGTGCCTTATCTTTTTCTTTCCCTTTTCCCTGATCTTCTTCCGCTTCTTGCAAATCCTTCTCCTCCTCTCCTTCGTCATCTCCTTCATCGTCATTGTCATCATCACCATCATCGTCATCATCGCCATCATCACCCCCGTTGCTCGGGCGCGGGTGCAGCAGCACGAGTCCAATCACTTCGAGCGTTTTGCCAAGTCCCATCTCGTCAGCGAGCAGACCGCCACGCACGCGCATCCGCCACTCTGGCGCAGCGATTGTGGCCATTTTCACGCCGTAGCGGTGGAACCACAGCGTGTTTGGCGCATCGCCCTTGATCTCCACCCAATACGGGTGGCTGCAACGCAATATATTGGTTGTGAATAAACGTGTGTATTGTGTGTGTGAATGCGTGTGCGAGTGTGTATGTGAGTGCAGAGATTGTGTGAGTGTGTGTGTGAATGTGTGCGTGTGTGTGCGTGTGTACGTGAGTGAAACAGATACATGAACGTGTCCTTGAATGCGTTGGCCCGCACGTTACTCATACGCACATCATGGGTATGTCGACGGGGTTGCGTTCCTGCTCCGCCATCCAGTGAATCGCACGCAACTGGTACGTGTTGAGCTGGGGACCAATGCCCGGTGGCTGTGTGTGTGTGTGTGTGTGTGTGTGTGTGTGTGTGTGTGTGTGTGTGTGTGTGTGTGTGTGTGCAGCCCAAACTCATGCACATACCACATGCGCTCATACAAACACCCTTGCAGAAGACACATACGCAACGCACCTGCTGCACGGTGCTGGTGTATGATCGTGCGGTTGCTCTCATGGCGTTGTGAACCTGTTCTACGCTGACGACAGGCGTGTCCTGAATCTGGCTGTCCATGGGTTGTAGATTGTAGGACAGCGCAGCGGCCAGCGTGCGGTCCATGTGGAAACTCTGTTTCGTATCGTCGAGAAGCACGTGGATGACAGTTGGGTTTGACTGCAGAGGCACATGTATGCAAGGAGAGGGTGGGGGCACAAAGGTCGGTGAGGGAAGTTGGGGGGGGGCAAATTGGTGACAAGCACACAGCACACACACCACACACACACACACACACACACAACACACACACACACACACACACACACACGCACGCACACACACGCACACATCACACGCACACACACGCACACACACACACATCACACACACACACACGCACACACACACACACGCATGCACACACACGTGCGTGAGCACCTTGGCCATGACAAAGCTGGCGTTGAGTCTGAGCAAGGGCAGCATCATCTTCATGGCAAACTGCGGCAGCAGGCCAACGTGCTCCCAGCGTGAAGCCAGACGGGACTTCAAGGTCACGCACTGCATGAAGGCGCGACCGCACTTGGCGGTGTACAGCTCTTTGCGCTCCTGGCGAAAGCGCTTCCATCCCGAGGTAAGCAGCTTGCCGTTGTTGGCTTCCATGTACACATCCAACTCCGGCCTGCTCGCATCTTGCAGTGCAGCATCCAAACACTGCTGCCATCGCCGTTCGGTCAAACGGTCCGTGTGGAGGATGTGCACGTGGCCGTAGCACGCTTCGTGCTCCTCGTCCTCGCCAACCGGCATGTCCTGCAAGACGCGGATGGTGATGGGCTGGCCATAGCACCTGCGAAACAGCTTCCGTTGGCGGCGTTCCTTGTGCGCCTGCTCAAGCGGGTTCAGCGCTTGCTTGGCTGGTGGGCTGGTTTTCGGTTGTTTGGGCTTGGGCGCGCCCCCAGCACTCGTCCGTGTCATGGCAGCGCTTGTGCTGCTGGTGCTGGTGGCGGTGTTTGTGTTGGTGCTGGCAGCAGCTGGCGCCGCTGGGTCGCATGCTCGCTGCTGCTCTGCAAACGGCAATTGCTGTTGGTTGTTTAAAGGCATTGACCACGCACCCACGGCACTGCCCACAGCCATGGCAACACTGCCATTGTAGGCATCCTCATCGCCGTCATCATCATAAACATCGTCGTCGTCATCGTCGTCAATAACCACTACATTGTCGTCGTCGCTGCCGCGGTCCTCGTCAATGACAACGACTGAGCTTGGCTGCGGTGCGCTGTCTGCAGCTGCTGATGCTGTCGCTGTGGTCTGTGTGGCTGGTGTGGTTGTTGGAACAGCTGCTGCCGAGGGTGCTGATGTGGGAGGAGGTCCCTTTGTACCGCCAGCAACCAGCACTTCCTCCGTCTGGTTCTCGGTGTTCAGCTGCTTTGGCGCAGCTGCCTTGCGTCGTGGCATGGTCAGCCACCGAGCGTGTTGATGTGAGTAGCCGATCAAGCAGTCCCTGTGCGACTGCTGCCTGGCGTGCACTGCACTGCTGCCCTGTGACTGTATTGGTGGCCCGTGTGCTCTGCGTGCGCTGGCGCTGGCGTTGTCGCTGTCGTGGTGCTTGGGGTGATACAACAAACAGAGAAACAGTAAGGAGACTGCTGGCTGGTTGCTTGTGGTGCTTGGTGGACGGAAATGTGTCTCTTTGGCTTTCTCAAACCGGGCGCGCCAAACACAAACAACAGCAACAAGCTCTGCCGCGCAAAATTCAAATCGCGTGCATGCACGCAATTTTTTTTTTTTCGTTCGAATGGTTCACAGGTGCTGTTGATTGCTCATGACACCAAGCTTCATGCATGAGAAACATCAACCTCGCCCACTCCTCGCCTTGGCTCTCTTCAGCCAGTCGGGGTGTCCTTTATTCCCGGCTGTGCGGGTGTTAGGAGCTGTTGCGCCGCGATGAGCGTGCGTGCGTGAGTGTGTGTGTGTGAGTGTGCGGTGTGAGCGAGCTGCGAGGAACATTTCTTCTGCTCCCTCGACACAAACACCACAAGCCTGCCTACCTGCCAGAGCATCCACACCAGCTTCGCACTCATCGACCGACCAGCCAACTGGACCCACTTCAAGAAAGAGCAGTAGGCACACCAAGAAGCGAGCAAGCAAGAAGCAACACCAACAGGCGAGCATGGCACCGAAGCAGGAAGACAGCGGCCTCCCCGTGGTGGTGTTCTATCCACTGAGGCGCATTGGAAACCGCAACTACAGCGTGGAGCGGAAGCTGTGGGTGGTGCGCAACGCGCTCACCCGCTACCACAAGCCCAGCCCATCGGCGGTGGTTGCAAACTACTACAAGCCATATGGCGCGCTCGCGGCCCTCAAGAACGCCGTGGCCGAGGCCAACCAGGGCAAGGGCGTTCGCGTGCTCATCGTCTGCCACGGCTGCAGGGTTCGCCCCGATGGCGTCCAGTAAGTGGATTCATCTGCTTGTGTTTGGGGTACTGTGGTGGTGAATGCGCTCTGTTTGCTTCGACAACACATCCACACACATCCACACACGCACACACACACACGAACACACACACAAACACTCACACACACCCACACACACCACCCCTGCCTCTTCAACACCCCACCTCACACGCCGTCTTGCCTCTTCTGCGTGTGAACATCCTCACCAGACTAAGCGACGGCCGTGACATGTACCTGCACCGCGGCGACATCATGAACGCCATAAGCGAAGGCGTGGGGAAGAAAGGCGGCAAAGGCTACATCTACGCCGCCTGCTGCCACAGCGCTGACGGGGATGACACACCATTCGTCACCTCGGGCAACAACGTCGTGTACAACGGCTTTGGCCTCGGCAAAGGCGCCTTTGTGCCCACCGTTCGCCGTGCTGTTCGTGCCATGTAAACAAACCCACTAGCCCACACTGCATGCGGCTCCACACAAGTGCCTAAGTGCGAGCCCTCTGCCCCTTCAACAACAATCCCTTCGCCCCTGCCAATCCTTGGCTTCCTTTGTCTGTCTCTTGAGGCGCAGCCACTAGTTTTTTTGTGGTTGTGTTCATTGTGTGCGTGTGTGTGCTGTGGCAAGCGCCACTAACCCCCTGCCTCCATTGTCAGCGACAAGCTGCACGGCGATAAAATGAACTGCACTGCTTTGGCAATTGCGGTTTGTATCCATCTCGCATACACGAAAACGACCCTCAAAAAGCAATCATGCACATCAGACACGAAGCAACAGGGGAGAAAGAAGCAAACACGCAAAAGGAGGGCGAGACAGCACACACACACACACACACACACACAACGTTCACCATGGACAAAGTGTACAGAAACACAGAAGAAACAGCACAGACGTCAACCAACCAAAGCAAGGACAGCAAACACACACACACACATGTACAAGGGAATGTGATCATGGGATGGTGGTTCTCTCCTTGATTGCGCCGGTGAGGATGGTGTTGATGCTGTCGGAGAGCGGCACTTTGCGGTAAAATTTCACCAGCGCCTGGCAGGATGTGACAGCAGCGGCGCAGTGCGTGAGGTGACGCGAAGGAGCGAGGCACAAGCATTGGCATCCATTCTTGTGGGCGAGCACAAAGGAGGGCAATAAACAGACAGACAGACAGACAGACAGACAGACACACCTCGACGCTGTCGAAGGAGAGGGGTTTCGCGAGGCCGTAGAGGACGCCATCATACAGCACGGGGATGTGCTTCACCTCACCGTCATACCTAGGGAACGCAACGCACCAATGGTGACTCGTTGGCAGGTCACAAGCGCAAGCAACATTGGCAACACACACACACACATGCGCACAAACACACGCACACACACACACACACGTGCACACAAACACACACAGAGGCATGGAGAGCGCAACGTACACAACATCCATGGTGTAAGGGTGACCGCGCCCACTCTTGCGGACGAGGAAGGTTCCCACAGGCTGCCCTGCCAAGTAGCGCTGCAACGCACGCACAACACATGGTGGCGAGGAAATGGGCGGTGAGGACCGCAGGCACCAGACACACACAGACACACGCAGACACACACACACACACACACACACAGACACACATAGACGCACACACGTAGACACACACACACACACCTTTGCGTCTGTGCGGCTGATCTGGCCGAGGTAGTACATGGCGAGACCGGACTGCTGGGGAGCAGCGGCCGGCGGTGGACGAGCAGGCGCCGCCTCCTCACGCTTCTAATGGGAACACACACATATGGCTGTGAGCTTAAGTTCAATGCTGGCGTCGACAACAAAGCCAAACAAAACTATTAGGGATCACATGCTGGACTGAGGACGAACGCACACACACACGCGCAGACACACGCACGCAGACACACACGCGCGCGCACACACACACGCACGCACACAGACACACACAGCCACAGACACACACACACACACACAACACGACCCGACCTTGAGCTTGACCTCCTCGTAGTTGCTGGCGGCCTGATTCGCCTTGGCCGTCTGCTCAAGATCAGCAAGGATGTCCTGATGCCCATTGGAACGAAATGGTGACGAGGGAGACGAAGATTGTGGAAGAGAGAGAGAGAGGGGGGGGGGAAGGTGAGGCGATTGAAGTCATGGGAGGAGCGGGATGAAGCAAGAAGAAACGCAAGGCAGACAGGCAGACAAGTAAAGAGGCAGACAAGCAGGCACACACACACACACACACACACACACACACACACACACACACACACACACACACACACACACACACACACACACACGTGCGCACCTTTTCCTTGCGTTCTGATTCATCGAGCAGAGACTTCATGCTGGCGTGGTGCGTCTCCAGCGCAACAGCATTCTGCTCCGTGCCCGCGCTCGCCCGCTTTGTCTCGTTCAGCTGCACACACACGCATGAAAGAAACGAGAGACGTAAGGCATAGACAAGGAAAGTGTTGTGGCACACTGAAACGGCCGCCAGAAGTGCAAGAAGCGAGCGAGAGAGCGAAAGAACGAGCGAACGAATCAGCAGACGCAAACAAACAAACAAACGAACAAGCAAACAAACAAACAAACAAACAAGCGCACACAAACGCGCGTGCACGCCATGTGTGACGACGGTGTGCACCTGCAAGTGTTCGCGGAGCATTCTGGAGATCATCTGCTGCGCCTTCAGACTCCGCTCCAACTCTTTCATTTGCTGTTGGGAATAAGCACACATGGGCGATGGTTTGAGCGCAAGCAAAGCAAAACCCATTGTACAAGCGAACACACACACACATACACACACACACACAGACATGGACATAGACACACACACAAGACGCGGACATAGACACACACATAAGACGCGGACCTTGTCCAAGTGTGCGAGGCCCTCCTTGTCAACGGGTTCGGGCGGCTGCTCATATGCCTCGACGGGCGGGGCCTGGCGCTCATGACGGAAGTCGCGGTGCTGCCGTGCAAGCCGCTCCCGCAGCGCATACACGTTGCTCACGTAGATGTCATCATCCGCAAGCTCGTCGTCAAACTGAACGTCGTTCTCCCCGGCCCGCGGCGCAGTCCTGTGTGCGCGCGCGCGTGCGTGTGTGCGTGTGCATTTGTGAGGGAGGAAGCAAGCACAAGGCATGTAGAGAGACAGGGCGCGTATGTGTCCGCGCAGCCACACAGAGCAGCAGCACTTACTTGTACGGGTAGGCCAGTGTTGTTTCCAGCTCCGCGTTGTAGTATGCCAGGCTCACAGATTGGAAGTGGCGAATCAAATCCTGCACACACACACACACACACACACAACAAGCGAATGGATGAGGATGCATGTATCGTCAGTCTTCCGGCAATGCACACACACACACACAGACACAGACAGACAGACAGACAGACGCATACACACACACACACACACACACACACACACACACACACACACACACACACACACCATTGTGCCAGCAAGCGCGGAGAGCGCAAACCAGAAGAGCACATGACATACCGCAACAGATGGGAAGGTCGTTGGTTCGGAGAAGCCAAACTTGCCCTTGCTCTCGACAATCACGATATGCCGCACCTCACTGTACACACGCACACACGCGCACGCAGAAATGAAGCAACCAAAGCATGTAATTGTGAGCACACACAAAGCCGCACGCTTGGATCGACATGCACGCGTGCTTGTGCATGTGCATGTGCATGCATGTTTGTGCTTGTGCTTGTGCGTGTGTGTGTACGTATGTGGTGTGACCGACTGACAGGAATTTGACGGTGAGGGTGAAGCCGCGTCGAGTTCGGCTCGCGCGAACGAGGAACGATCCGTCTGCAATTTTCACAGCGTCACACCAGTACACACGTGAGGCTTGGTCAAGACACATCCGTCATATCAAGGGCGTACACACACGCACGCACTTACACACATGCGCGTACGTTGCCACACATTCTCATCCCCTCGCCAAAAACACACACCTGCAAGCGGGGCCAGCGTTGCCTCTGCGGCGGCGCGGTCCATGTTGCCGGCGTACCACGCGTCGTCCATCACCTGCTCCTTCTGCGAGACCGTGTTCACTCGCGGGCGGGGCGTGCGCGGTGGGGGCGGCCGAGGCGATTTCGTCTGTACGACAAACACACATGGTCATGTACATTGGTGAGGATGTCATGCACACCAAGCACACGTCGCATCACACACATCGCGACACACACACATACACACACACACACACAGACGGACAGACAGACACAGACACAGACACACGCACCACTGTTGGCTGGCGCGGGAGGACGACGTTTTCGTAGTTTGACTGGGTCACGAGCGAGCTGGCCGGACGGCGCACAGAGGCCTTCCGACGCGGGTGCAGCGGTGGCGCAGCGCCCGAGGCCGTGGTGGGCAGCCCACCGCACTTGCACTTGCCAATGAGCAGCTTGACGGCGTTGCACTGTGCGGCGTGCTCCACCGCGGCCTTGCCCATCTCTCGGGGTGCAGGCATGAGGAACAGGTGGCCCCACGCCTTGCCGAGCGCCTCCGCATCAACCTTCGTCGACTTGTAGTTTCCAAGCACCCTGGGTGCACAAGCCAGGCGGGGATCGAAAACAAGTGTCGTGGCAGGGTGTGGGTGGGGTTGGTGGTGGCACAGCAAGCTACCAAACATGCGAGCAAGTAACGTACACACAAAACATAACACACCGACCGACAGACACACACACACACACAGACAGACAGACACACACACACAGACAGACACACACACATACCGAAGCAGACACACCCCGACACGCACAGAGACACAGAGACACACACAGACAGACACGCAGCACGACCAGCGGCGCCGCACCTGCCGAGGTGGGCGAGGAGGACCTCCATGATCTTCTGCCTCTGGGGCGGGAGCTGCGGCACGAGGCGGTCGAGCTCAGCCACCTGCTCGGCCTCCGTCGGCAGCAGCGCAGCGGCGATGAAGCGGTCGTACCACGCAAACGGCACCAGCGGCTCTGGCAGCTCGGCAAAGTAGCGCTTGAGCAGCGTTGCCACCACGTGTGCATCCTGGCCCTCAAGCGTCTTCTACTCAGGAGGGAGGAGGAGGAGGAGGAGGAGGAGGAGGAGGAGGAGGAGGAGGAGGAAGAGGAGGGGAGGGCGTTTGAAAATGCGTATTAATACCATCGCAAGCTGAACACCAGCAGATAACACACACACACACACACGATAGAGATGCCATTGGGACGTACGTTTGGGTCCATGAGGAGCTCTGCCTGCAGGACGCGGACACGCGACACGTTGCCCATCTGAACATACAGATGCTGGTGGTGATGATGATGATCGATGATTGATGGTGATGTGTCGTGTGTGAGTTCCAGGCGAAGACGATGCAGAAAAATGGAAGCGTGTAGGGAACCGGGGCATGGAACATGGGGATGAAAACGCCAACAAGCACGCTGGTAGACAGGGAGGTCGACACCAAATAGAAACGCACACGCACATTGACGCACAACCTCAAACATGTGCACATGAATGAGTGAACAAAAAAAACGGACACAAGGGCAGGGGCGAGCGGGCGTACCGATGTCTTGAGGCCCTTTCCGCTCTCCAGCGCTTGAATGCACTTCTCAATGACAATGGGAACCTCTTTGCCCGTGTGCATCTGCCCTTCCAGCGGCACACCAAACATGTGCCCGCACTCTGCACACACACATATGCAAGCGACGGTGATGAGACCAAAAGTTGCAACGTGATAACGACGGCAAGGGAGCAGCTACGCACACACACAAAAACAAACTAACAGACACATACACACACACACACACACAAACAGACACACACACACACACACACACACACACACACACGTATACACAGAGCGCATGACGCACTTGCTCCGGCGGGGAGTGGGGAGTGTGTGATTGCCATTTCGGGCTGGCAGGACGGCACCTGGTACAGGTACTGTCGTGACACATTGTACCCACACACTGTTGGTTTGGTGTGTGTGTGTGCGTGTGTGTTGTATACGTGTGTTGTGTGTGATATGGTTTGTTGTGAGATGTGGCACGACGGGGCGCGTGATCATCAGTCACGAACGTCTCTACAGCAGCAGGACAAGCAGCAGAATAGCGTGACGCCAGTTCATGTTATGTGCAGCAGCATGCATGCCTGCGCACCTGTGCACTGGAGGCCCTGTGTCTGCAGGCCAAAGAGGGGCTTGAGGCTTGAGTCACACCACGTCATGTTGGCGTAGCTCTTCAGCTTGAACCGGTGGCCCTTCACAACAACAACGCTGTCGTGTGGATCCTCAATCTGCCCCGCATACGTGCGCATACGAGTACCAACGTGAGAGTAGTGTGAGGGGTGAGGGAGGGAGTGAGGAAGGGAATGCAAAAAGGGAGGATACGCACGCGTATGTACATGCGCGCGTGTGGCGCCACTGACGACGGCGCGATGAAGAAGCAGAACAATTTCCAAACACACACGAAAGTCACACACACACACACACACACACACACACCGGGACGAGGTCCATAATCTGCACGGGGTCAAACTCCTCAGTCTTTGAGAGCTGGCAGCGCTGCTGGAACGTCATCGATGCCTGCAGGCAACAAGGAACATTGGAGATGCACGAAATGAGCCCCGGGGGGGGGAAGCGACCACCACTCTTGAGACGCAGTGTTTCGCACTCCCATAAGCACATCAAGCGCAACAAGCACGACAAGCACAACAACAACACCAACACCAACAAAAGACGTACGGTGTTTGTTGTCTGCCCCAGAATCTCCTCGATGCACGCCATCACCATCTTCCTGTGCGGTGTATCATCAACCCCGAGGCTTTGCAGCTTCTTGTGGTTCAGCGACTTGAGCTTCCCGCCAGTCACTCCTTTGTCCAGAAACAGCAGCGCGTAGTCATTGAGCTTCGTCTGCAGTGCGGTTGTGCACGTGGTGTGTATGTGTGTGTGTGGGGTGGGAGGCGGATGAGGTGAGTACGTGACAGCCCAGAGGCCATAGCATGCTCAGATGGCACACCGATACACGAAGAAAACATGACGCAAACAAGCGCGCGCACACAAGCCGGCATGCACAAAAAAAAACCACACACACACACACACAAACGAGGCAACATGCACACACACACACACACACACACACACACACACGAACGAGGCAACATGCACAAACAAAGCACAAGCGCGCACACACACACACACACACACACACACACGCACGCACGCACGCACGAGGCAACGCACCGCGACCATGAAGAGGTGCACGTCCTCCACAGTCCAGTCATCGATGGGCCGCGATGACGGGCGCACAATGTTGCGGTTGGGAATGCACTCTGAAGCGCTGTTGTTCTCCACAAAGAACTTGCTCCGCTTGTGGCACGTGAAGCCACACACTGCACGGCACATTGGCGAGACCAGCTGTGAGCTGGGTCACACAACTGACCATGTTCACGCAATCGGACACGCACACCATGCCATGCGAACACAATTGCAACACAACCGCTTTCACACCTGCATGCACACACACTCACACACAGACACTTGCTTAACACCCGCCCACACACACACACACACACACACACACACACACACACACACACACACACACACACACACACACACACACACACACACACCAGTGCATTGGACGGCCTCGCCAGCCATGCCAGCTCCCCAGATAAAGGCATGCGTGTGCCAATCGACCGTTGGCACGGTAACTGTGATGGGCTCAAACTTGTGGCCCACGCCAGCTTGCTTATAGGGCTGCACATAGCTCCAAGGGAAAGCGCCCTCCTTCAAGTTGCGGCGCGAGACGCCTGTGCCCCATTCACCTGTGACCAGCAAACAGCGGCGCTATGAGTCATGGCAAACACCTCAAACACAGATAATAATGGATGTGCAAAGGTGCACTGCGCTGCGCCATGCCATGCACACACACAGACACACAGACACACATCCCACATCCCACACATCCCCCATCCACCCACCCACCCACACACCCACACCCACACCCACACACACACACCCACACCCACACCCACACCACCACACACACACACACACACACACACACACACACACCACACCCAACACGCAGCCACACCTTCATGTACAACGTAGACATCAATCAGATCGCCAGCCTGCAAGTCCAGTTCGTCGTCCTCTTGTGCCTCAAAGTTGTAGAGGGCCCGGAAGGTCTGCACCTCCTGATTCTCGGCCATGGTTGGCTGGTTGGTTGGGGGCAGATGGC
>NW_004754923.1:470264-477764 GCF_000188695.1 Salpingoeca rosetta | reverse complement strand
CATATGCAGCCAGCACACATGTAGAAGGAAACAAATCACACACCACCAAAGAGCACAGCACATTTATCATTTATCATCCCACACAGCACTCACACACACACACACACACACACAGCACACATACACACACTTTCCCATATTCACGCCCACACATATACACAGACTGCAAAAGTGCTCACAGTTCTCTGAGAAACTGGTTGGCGCGTAGTCTCTTCACGTCGCGAACGTCAAATACAAAGTTGACTGTCAAGTCAAGCTTCTCCAGGCTCTCGACGCCTGTATGTACGTACCAGTTAATTGCAGTGGTGTGCAAGGTGGGTGCTGGCTGCAAGTGCGCGTGTTGGCAACAAGACGGACGAAAGCACCAATACACGCACACACGCACACGCACAGAGCAAAAGGGTGTATACACATCCACGTATACATGCACACGCATACACGCAAACATATGCACACACACCTTCGAGGTTTTCAATAACTTGAATGTTGTTGAGGGCAAGGTTGATGTACTTGAGCCGCTTCATGCGCCCGAGGTTCTCTGCATGGTGAAATAAGGAGCAGTAGGATGACAATGAGGAACAGTGTGTGGAAGAGAGAAGGAGAGGGAAAGGGGAAGAGAGGGAAAGGGGAAGAGAGAGAGGGGGGGGGAGAGCGAGAGAGAGAGAGAGAGAGAGAGAGAGAGAGAGAGAGAGAGAGAGAGAGAGAGAGAGAGAGAGAGAGAGAGAGAGAGAGAGAGAGAGAGAGAGAGAGAGAGAGAGAGAGAGAGAGAGAGAGAGAGAGAGAGAGAGAGAGAGAGAGAGAGAGAGAGACGCACACACACACACACACACACAGACACACACACACGCATGCACACATACAGCCGTCGTAGACACTGCGCACAACAGCAAGCGGCTAGGCATAGGAACTCAGCGGAGAGGCAGCTTGGTTCAAACGCACCAATCTTGCCGATGATGTTGTTTTGGAGGTACAGAATCTGCAAGTTGCGACATGCCGAGTCCAGCACTTCAATCCTACAAGAATGTCAAAAGGCGATAGCGAGTGAAAGGTCTTTGGTGAGCTTGTGATTTGTTGTCGGGAGAAGGAGGTGTGCATGTGGTGCAGTGTGTGATGGCCAGCCGCAGCACGGCGAGCACCCACTTTTCCAGGTTCTCTTGGTGCAGTGAAATCTCTTCCAGCGTTGACAGCTCCTTGTTGTTGTGCTCCGCCCGCTTTCGCAGCAGTGCAACCGTGACTGGAAAGGGAGGTGTGTGTGTGTGTGTGTGTGTGTGTGTGTGCGTGTGCGCGCGTGCGTGTGCGTGTGTAGAAAAAGAGCGGTACGAGCTGAGGCAGACGCAGACACACAGACACAGACACAGACACAGACACAGACATAGACACAGACACAGACACTCACACACCACACACACACACAGACACAGACACACAGACACAGACACACAGACATAGACACGCACACACGACGACACACACACACACACACACACACACACACACACACACACACACACACACACACACACACACACACACACACAGACGCACTTCTTCCCATGTTGGCTTGTTTGCGCAGTCGTCGCCAGGCAAGACAGTTACTCGCAATTTATGCTGTCGTACACGACAAGTGCGATGAGCGACGTTTTTGTGGTGCTGCTGGCGGGGTGGGATGACGATGGTGCAGTGGCAGTGCACGCGTCAGAGTATGCAGGGTGCCGCATGGTGAACGTGCCCGGTTTGCTGCAGGCTGGTGTGCTACGCAGCGATGGTGTGGGTGCCATCGCGAGAATGGTGCGAGATGAGGTGCATAAGGCAGTCAGAAGCAGCTCCAAGCATCCCTGCAAGGGTGTTCTGCTGTACGATCCCGCACTGGGAGGTGCCAAGGTGCGTCGCGCCTTCACCAGCGCCATTCAGAAGCAGTTGGCGGGCCAGCCGATCCACCCCACCTTCATCCACCACTCCTTGAACACGCCAGGTGAACGCACACGGAGAGGAGAGAGGGTGTGCTTGTGTGTGTGCGTGTGTGTATGTGTGTGTGTATGTGTTTGTGTGTGAAGCGAAACTTGGTGACTGAGGCGTGCGTGTGGCGTTACATTCCATCACGTGAAGCAAAAGCGTTGCAGCTTGAGGTTGCACTGCAACTGCTCTCTTCGCCAAATCTCACATGTGTACTTGCGTCAATACAGGCGCTGAGGAGCAGTGCTTGTGGAAGAGCATTTGGAGACACGGGAACGCCATCTTGCTCGCGCTGTCACACAACCCGAAGGTGACATCGGTTCCTTTCGACTACTTGAAGGCGCTTCGGCGCTTTATTCGCTTGCAGGTGAGGCCACACACACGCACACACACACATGCACACACGCGCGCGCGCATGTGTAATGTGGCGGCATACATTTGTGTCTGGATAACACTGCTTGTGCTTGTTGACCTGTGCCCTCTTTCTCCAACCATCGCATCGCGCACACACACATACACACACACACTTGTTAGGCGGAGAGTGAAGATGGACGCTCCGACGACGGCTGCGCAGAGCACCGAACAACCGACATGCGATTGGTATGCATGTCGTGTGTGTATGTATGTACGTGTGTGTGTGTGCATAGGTATTTCGGTTCTCTCGAAGATAGATCTTGCGTCCTTGTCGAAAGGGCAACATCCATAATGCATCACCGTCCTCTCATGGATGTCATCCCCGCGTGTGTGTTCTCCTCGACAGTTTCTTCCAACAGTGTTTCAGGTAAACCATGCGGAATGTGTGCGCGCGCGTGCGAGTGTGTGTGTGTGTGTGAGAGAGAGTGAGAGAGATTGCGTGTGTGTGTGTGTATGTGTGCGAGTGTGCGAGAGAGAGATTGTGTGTGTGTGTGTCTGTGTGTGTCTGTGTGTGTGAAAGAGAATGTGTGTGTCTGTGTGTGTCTGTGTGTGTGAAAGAGAATATGTGCGCCTTTGAGAAGAGATTGAGACAGACGCAGACGTCTACACATGCACACGCGCGCACACACACACACACGCAAACACATTCACACGCATACGAACAATGCATTTGGCTTGTTATTCCCGCTGGTCTGGTTGCTCGCTGCCAGAACTATGCTGCTGGCCCAGCGCTGTTTCTGGACTGGGATTCCATCACCGAATACACGCCACAGGGCGACATGCGACTCAAGCAGGTGCGATCGTGGGTTGAAGATGAAGGTGGATGCTGGTCATTGTGTTCGCTGTGCACATGCCGCCAATGGACGTGTCGTGTTGGTTCTCTTTCCATTCACGTATACCCTCTCCCCTGTGTGTGTGTGTGTGTGTGTGTGTGTGTGTGTGTGTGTGTGTGTGTGTGTGTGTCTGTGTGTGTGTGTGCCTGTGTGTGTCTGTTGTGTGTCTGTTTCTTCGCGCACGACCTCACACACACACACTCAGTCACTCACACACACACTCAGTCACTCACACACAAACACACACACACTCACTCACGCGTTCACGTGCGTGTGCGACCATTGACCTGCCTCCGCATGCATCAGAACCTGAATCAAGTGATTCGGAAGTGGCTGCTGCGGGCAAGGTGCGAACACACGCAAATGACACGATGCTGCCCATGTGGGCTTCACCTGTCTTTCTGTTTTGTGCCTTGGTTGTGTTTCGCGTGAGCTTACCCACTGCTCCACATTCGCTGCGGACACGTCTGCTCTTGGCGATAACAACTGCATTTGCGCTTATAACCGTGCACTTGCCTGCCCATTCATGTGTGGTGTGCTGTGCTCTGTGTGTGTGTGTGTGTGTGTGTGTGTGTGTGCTGTGCTCTGTGTGTGTGTGTGTGTGTGTGTGTGCGTGCGTGTGTGTGCGGCAGGAACGGACGCGTGTGCATTGTCGGGCCGAATGACGTGCGTGTGCGGTGACGTGCTGCAAAGCACACAGCATTGAGGTGGAAGGAGTTGTTGTTGTTGTGTGCACGTGTGTGTGTGTGTGTGTGTGCACGTGTGTGTGTGTGTGTATGTGTGTGTGTGTGTGCGTGCGTGAACAGCAACGGAGATGGGAGGGTCGGATACTGATTGTACACTCTACCCCACTCCACAATCGACACCACCCCACACATCACCCCACATATCACCCCACACATCACACCACAACGCGCAGGGCGCGTGGAATCCGGCTGTGAGCGATTCGTGGGAGCGGCACTCGCAGGACGTGCGCGACACAATTGCGAGTCTCGTCAGTACCATGCAGCAGTGTGTCCTCTTCTTTGTCTTCTGCAGACCAAACTCCGAGCTGGCAGACTGCTCGTTTTCAGGTGCGCACATGTGGTGCTGATGCACGCTTCAACGCAAACATGCTCATGCAAACAGCGTTCCACAAATAACCGCACTCGCACACGCACACACTGACTGACTGACTGACTGACTGACTGACTGACTGACTCACTCACTCACCTTCACTCACTCACTTACATACACTCACCCACTTACATACACTCACTCTCTCACATACACTCACTCACTCACATACACTCACTCACTCACATACACTCACTCACTCACATACACTCACTCACTCACATACACTCACACACACTCACACACGTACATGCACACATTGCAGCGTGCGCGGTGCTGTTTGCCTGCATGCACCAAATCGACCTGGACCACTCTGCAACACTCTTCCTCACAGACAAGCAGGCGCCCAACGTTGGCTTGCCGTGCCCGACAGCAAAAGTTTCTGCGTGTGTTGCCTCACCGCAGGTCATCACGAGCGTGCGCATCCACAACCCAACGCGCGTGTGCTCCCGCTTTGTGCACACGCGCAAGCACATTGCAGTTGACACACACCCACAGGGCAGCGACAATGATGACGACGATGATGATGGCTTTGTCGATGGCAGTGTGTATGGTGGCAGCAGACACCACGGCAACAACCAGCACCAGCAGTCACTGCACGCCAGAAACGTGATTGACATGCAAACATCCCAGCACCCCCAGATGGCGACGCGCAAGCGGCAAGCGGTGGTCAACGCGAAACCGTTTCTGATTGGATACGCCGCCTCCTCCACGTCAGGCCTGCAGCTGCTGGACGCCAAGTGTCGTGATGCAATACCACACGCCCGTTACGCAACCGCCGCAGAGGCAGGGCACCGCATGCACACGCGCGGCAGCGTGGGCGGCGGCAGCAGCAGCGTGGATGCCACTTTGAGCAGTAGTGACGGTGCTCGTGACGGCGGTGGTGGTGGTAGCGGCGTTGGGGAGCATGTATTGCGCTCGCCGTCCGCAGTCGCGCACACGGCATCACGGGTCTCAAGCCATGGCAATACCGGCAATGGCGGCAATGGAAGGATGAACAGGCGAAGACACGACGTTGACGATGGCGATGATGATGATGACGAGGATGACGAGGATGACGATGATGTGTATGATGATGGCGGATTTGCTGATCGTCGCGATATGGCAATTAACAGAAGCAGTAGAAGAGGAGCAACAAGAACAGTAACAACAAGAACAACAACAACAACGACGGCAGCAACAAGAGCAGTTGCGTCAACAACTAAAGCAGGAACAGGCTCATCGTCATCATCGTCGTCATCCAGACCGGGAGCGCGGGCGGCACCAACATCATCTCCGCATCGCAGGCGTCTTCCAATGTCGCTGCTGGACACAAAGCCCAGGACTTCGCGAGCAATGCGGGGTGATGGCGATGATGGTGGTGATGGTGGCGGTGACCGGAGGAAGGGCAAGCGTGAGAGTGGTCGTGGCACGGGTGGAGGCAGGGGGCGGGGCAAGAAGGCGAAGAAGACGGAGAAAGGAGCAGGGTATCGCTTGACGCCCGCAACGCTGACAGATATTGCGTCGCGGATTGTCGGGCATTCCCTCGACCTGAGCGCACCTGCACTTGCACAGATGGTGGTGGACGACACCGCCGACAACGATGACAACGCCGACGACGCCGACGATGACAGCACACGTGCAGGGGTGGCGAGCGTTGCTCAAGGAGACGGTGGTGACGATGGACAGGAAGAAGGGGTGGGAGAGCACGTTGTTGCAGGGAGCAGAACGACACGCAGCCGAGCGTCAGGGGCACAGGCACCACGAAGGAGTACGCCAACACACGCACCAGCGCAAGCATCGGCAGCAACAGCAGCAAGACCAGCGCTGCGATCTGCAACCACAACTCGAGAAACAAGAGGAAGAACAACAATGCGCGCACGAGCAACAGCGCGACCAGCACCGCCACGAGCAAGGGGCGTACCGAGCGGCGCCGATGAAGAGGATGAAGCGGATGAAGAGGTTGAGGACGAAGCGGATGAAGAGGTTGAGGCGCTGCAGGAAGTGCCGGAGACGCCGTTTGCCTCACAGGAGCAGACAGACACCGACCACCACCACCACCACCACCACCACCATGATGACGATGGTGGTGACGACGACGATGGTGATGATTGGGGTAACGTGGGTGCTGGTGATTTGGGAACACGCAGCGGGCAGGAGGAGAGGCGCACATACGCGCGTGCCAGAGATCATGAGAGCGGTGGCAGCGGGAGGAAGCCAACCGACAAGCCAGCGGCAGCAATACAAGCAACGGTTCACACGCGTGCAGGGGAGGCGTCGAAGAAAGAGGACGGTGATGATCGTGACTTGGACCTGCTCGCAATGATGTTGGAGTGACTCTGTGTGTGTACGTGTGTGCGTGTGTGTGTGCGTGCGTGCGTGTGTGTGTGTGTGTGTATGTGTGCAATACTGTGCTTTCTTTTTGTAAGCGCCATCTCTGCTGTCGTTCTCCTGCGTTATTGTCACGACTTGTCTGCGGTCCAGTCTTTAATTGAATCCAAGAAGGAGCAACCACAGGAGAGCACAAGCACAATGTAAGAGCGCAACACACACACACACACACAAGCAAGCAAACAAGCACAGTTACACAAGTTCATGTGCAACCGAGCCAACACATCAGCAGCCTTGCTTGCACATCAAATCAACAGCGCTAAGTGAACAAACACAACCATGATATGCCATCAGCCACGTCACATCAAATCGATTGGGAGCGTTGGAGGATTGTGGGTTGAAACACACACACACACACACACACACACACACACACACACACACACACACACACACACACACACACACACAGGCCGGGACGAGTATGAATGTGGAATGACAACGGAAGGCGAATTGGAACTGAAATGCATCTTTAAAGCACGTCGTCTTCGTCCTCCAGGGTTTTCTTGACCTTCAGCAACATTGTTGTGCCCCACGCGTCCAACTTCTGGATCGAATCAAACTCACGCACGGCCTGTGTGTGTGTGTGTGTGTGTGTGTGTGTGTGTGTGTGTGTGTGTGTGTGTGTGTGTGTGTGTTGTGTGTGTACGTGCCTGCACGCTGCGAGTGGATTCGTGTGACGATGCTGGTGGGCTAACACGATTTGTGTTTTTTCAGCTAGAGCTGTGGAATAGATGCGCCAGCGAGGCGCGGAGCATGGTGGTGAACTCGCTCGGCACATGAACCTGTCCTAACTGTGCCTTGATTTGCTTGG
>NW_004754923.1:434954-470164 GCF_000188695.1 Salpingoeca rosetta | reverse complement strand
CTTCACTCACGACATCAAACACAATACGCTAACCATAGAATCGGATGAAGCATACCTCAGATCATCTCATGTGCTATATCTAAGCGATCCCAGATCCACTCATCGGACTCCTCATTTGTCTTCAGATGCAACACAGCAGATACGGAGTGGTCTCACTATATCTTATAGACTTTGGTCTTCATTAGTCCGTATACATCCTACCCTTCTCGTTTCAGTAGCGGTTACTCTGAAGAAACAACATTGTCTCAAAAGAACAAAGAACAGAAAGTTAAACTGGCCCCAAGAGTGTGTGTGTGTGTGTGTGTGTGTGTGTGTGTGTGTGTGTGTGTGTGTGTGTGTGTGTGTTGTTATTGTGTGTGTGTGTGTGTGTGTGTGTGCGCGCGCGCGCGTATGCGTGTGTGCAGTCTCGATCATCCACATTCAGCAGCAGCAGCAGCACCACCACTACCACCGGCGCCATACCTCTGTGAACTTCTCGACGTCATTCTCATCCACGGCATCCAGCAGTCCCTGTTGCGTGTGTGTGCGAACATGTGGGCATTACGTGCACACCTCGTCCACGGTAGCCACTCGCTTGCAGCAGCACGACACCACGCCACACACAGATCATGCATGTGCACACGTGTGCATGGCACGTACAAAGAGGAGTTTTTCTTCGCGCGTGTCCTGGAATTGCGGGAATGCGGTGATGTATCCTTCAGCAGCGCGCTGCAGTGCACCGCGGGAGAACGGGGGGCGGTTGATGTTGTCGTCGGGTGAGCAACAGGGCAACACGTGCGCATCTTGTTGACGGCACAAATGCACACAGGCACACTAACGCTGACAGACACAAGCTCACACACCCACACAAACACACATACACACACACAAACACAACCACACATACACAAACACCCACCCACCCACCCACACAAACACACACACAAACACACACACACCCACACAAGCACACATACACAAACACCCACACACCCACCCACACAAACACCCACACACCCACACAAGCACACATACGCACACACGCAAACACAAATACACACCCACACACATACACACATACGCACACACACAAACACAACCCACATACACACACACACAACCCCCCCCACACACACACACACCACAACACACACACGGTGACTCACGCGTGCAGCGATTGCGTCACCGGCGCAGAGGCGACAGATTCCGGCCTTGAGATAAAACTCCTTCGAGCCAAAACGCAGCAGTTTGCTGGTGGCCGTAGTAGTCGTGATGATGATGGTGATGGGTGGTGGTGCAGGTCATGAAGGCAGTGGTGAGGATTGGTTAGGGTGGCAGTGTGGATGGGTGTTGGTGGCGGCATGAATGCACGAGCATCAACAAACACATACCCAACAAGGGCGTTGGTTTGCATGGTGTGTGAAACAAGGCAAACGCGAGCATGCATGAGCGCCATGAGAGTGGGGTGGACTGCGCCTCACTTGTCGATCATGCGTGATGCCACCTCCTCAAATGCGGTGTACGCGTCCGCGAAGCGGTCCTTGCGTGCATAAATCTCAGCCAGCTGGGGAGAGGATGGAAGGGCGAACACGAGTGAGAACATGCACTCAACAATTGAACCGAACAGCACACAGACACACTACACACTACACACACACTCCACACACACACATACACGCACGCACACTGCACACACACACACACACTCCACACACACACACACATACACACACATGCGCGCACCTTGAGCTTGAGCTTGTCGGCAGAGGTCTGCGCGTCGTCGTTTTCGTACGCTTCAACGGCGTGCTGGAAGTACTCCATGGCGCTGTCCAGATCGCTGGTCTGCGACTCATACGCCTCCGCCACGTTCTTGTACTGCTTCGCAGCCATGGAAAACCTGCGCCACGACCCCACACACAGCATGATGAGGTTCCGCCGCGTATCCCATGCAATCGAAGCGGTAGTACAACCTCATGCAAGCACTCGCGCAAACATACATACACACACCTGCCCATGTTGAGGTAGGTCTCTGCAGCAAGGATGGAGCACTTGAGGGACTCTGCTCCATGCAAAACCAGGCGAGGGTGAGTCATGAGGCCTGCGATCACACACACACACACACACACACACAGACATATCCGTCTAATGTTCTGACGCATGCACGCGGCTTTGTCCATGCCTTGTCATACCTTCAAGTGACTCCTTCTTCAGGCTCGTTGCTGCATCAATGTACACGCTGGCAGCCTCGTGTGGCAGCTGGTCCACGAAACGCAGCGCAAACACCGATACAGATGCATCGTAATCACCATCAAGGATGAGAGTCGTCAAAAAGCAGGCAAAATCAACAGCCACAACCCTACACGGAAGCAGCAACAAAGTAGGAACAACAGCCAAGCGTCCGGAGCCCCCTGCCCCCTGCCCCAACACGCACATGCTCTCACGCAACTGCAGAGGCACAGCACCTGGCATTTTGTGAATTGGTCTGCGGCCTTCATGTACGCCTCGCCGCTGCGGGCGTATGCCTTGCCAATCTTGAACTGGATGGCCGCCTCCTTGTACAGCTCAGCAGCCTCCTCCGCCCGCCGCATCGGGTCCGAGAAGAGGGATGAGAAGAAGCCAGACCCGCCGTTGGCCTTCTTCTCCGCCTCCTGCATCAACTGCTCCCCTTTCTTCTCAGCCATTGTCGCGTCTGTGCGTCGATTGTCTGCCTGCGTCTGCCTGTCTGTGTTGTTGAAGGTGTGTGTGTGTGTCAATGGAAACAAGAAGCAAAGCAAGATGGCCCAAGCAAGATGTCAAACGGCGACAGCATAAACGGTAGCGACAAGATGAGGAGAGGTGCGGCTGCTGTGCGTTCAGCGGCGGCGGTTGTGTGCTGCTGCTGCTGCTTGGTGGCGCTTGGCGTGGTGTGGAGAGGAGGCGGAGGAGGAGGAGGAGAGGTGGGGATCGTGGACGGAGACATGGTACACAAAGCTGGAAGCGCTGCTGCTGCAGGCGTGCAAAGGACACTGCTTGCCGCAGAGGAGGACCAGCAACAGCAAGCACACACATTTAATGATGATGATGGTGGTGGTGGTGGTGGTGGTGAGAGGGTGAGCAAGAGATTAGATCGGCAAGGCTGGGAACAAAGAGGAAAGGTGGATCAGGAAGAGCTTTGGGGTGCAGCGGAAGAGCGACGTACAAGGGGAAGGGGTGGACCAAGTGCACAGCGCAGCGATCCTGCACAGGACGCTGAACATAGGGACCGCAGAGATGCCACAGATGTGGAGGATTGGACGCTGAACAACGACGACATTCTCAACGACAACGAGGACAAGTACCCGGTCTCCCCCGTACGCCCCAAGCGGTATTGGCCACACCACGACCTCAAGAAGGACGGGCTGTACCCGCGGCTCATTGGCATTGGTGCGTTTGTGTGAGTGTGAACTTTGTGTGTGAACTTGTGCGTCTGTCCGTGCACGTGTGCTTGGTTGGTTGGGGAAGGTATGCATGATTGAAAGCTTGCGAGAGGCGCGTATGTGTGTGTCTGTGTATGTGTGTGTCTGTGTCTGTGTCTGTGTGCGTGTGTGTATGTATGTATGTGTGTGTCTGTGTGTCTGTGTGTCTGTGTGTATGTATGTATGTATGTATGTATGTATGTATGTATGTATGTATGTATGTATGTATGTATGTATGTATGTATGTATGTATGTATGTATGTATGTATGTATGTATGTATGTATGTATGTATGTTTGTATGTATGTATGTGTGTGTGTGTGTGTGTCCGTGCACCTGTGCGCTTCCCCCTTCGTCCTTCTGTCGCGGCGCCTCTTCGCTCCCTATTGCTGATGCAGCTGCCCGACATTTTCTATTGGTTTGCGATTACAGGGTGCCAGAAGTGCGGCACGTCGAGCCTGGCCGTGTACTTGGGGTACGTGGAAGGGTTCCTCATGTCGGGGGTGAAGGAGGTGCACGCGTTCCGCGGCGATCACACGCACGAGCAATTTGCCCGCGATCCATTTGGGGCCGGCCGCCGCTGGATGCTCAAGAGCATGAACTGGTACCAGAGCAAGGTGCGCCCTGTGTGTGCGTGTGTGCGTGTGCATGTGCGTGTGTGTGCATGTGCGTGTGTGTGTATGATTGGGTGTCATCGTGTGCATGTCAGCTCATCGACAACGCCTCACGATCATGTACATCACCAACAACGCACACATGCACATGCACACACGCACGCACGCACACACACACGCACACACACACACATTTACACGTGCATGCGTGCAGTGGAACAAGCGAGGCCTGTCAATTGAGTGTGACCTGAAGAAGTTCCACTGCCAGGGAAACGCTGAGCGGGACATGGTTCCGTTTGAGATCACGCCCCGGTACCTGACAGACTACCGCGTGCCCTTCAACATGTGGGAATCGCTGCCCTCGCCGCGGCAGATGCGGTTTGTGGTGATGTTGCGCAACCCGACGTCACGCACGTGGAGCGCATTCTTCCAGACGATGAAGCAGCGCGACACCAGCCGCGAGCTGTTTGTGGCGCAGACGCGGGAGGAGCTGGCCATGCTGCACGCGTGCTACAACTCCACCATCGGGCTCACCATGCAAGATGAGGACATCAGCGCAGGCCGCAAGCCGCCGACGATGAACGACCTCCACCTCTGCCGGGACCCGCGCAGCGTGTACCGCGAGTTGCAGACGTGTGTGGAGAAGCACAACGCCCACGACGACCACCCGTGGTTCCTGCATTACACACAATTTGCCAGCAACGACGAAGTGCCGCTCAACCTGCGTGTCCAATATGAGGGGCTCACCATGCGTGGCCTGTACGCTGACCAGATTTTCAACTTCCTCTGCGCCGGCTTTTGGCCAGAGCAGCTGCTCATCATGACCGCAGGTGTGTGCATATGTGTGTGTGTGTGTGTGTGTGCATATGTGTGTGTGTGCGCGCTTGTGTGTCAGTTGCAAGTACTTTGCCCTTCCGTGCCCTTTGCTGACAACACACGCACACACACACACGCACACACGCACACACATGCACACATACACACATACACACATGCTCACAACACACACACACACACACGCACGCACACACACACACACACACACACACAACACCACGCCCCCACCCCCAGGAGAGCTGCGGCACGATGCGCGGACGGCGGTACAGCGTGTGACCGACTTTATGGGGGTGCCCTTCCAGCCGACAAACGAAAAGTGGTTTGACAAGGGCGTGTCACGCATGAAGAAGTCTGCAGGCCCAATACCAGAGGACGTGGTGGCGGAGCTGCGGCAGCTGTTTGCGTTGCACAACCGCGTGCTCATGCGCTTGCTGCTCAACAACAACTTCAACGTCAACGCGCCGTTCTTGCTCAAGGAGTTTGGGCTCCACGACGACCCAGAGTTTGCCCAGCACATGCGCTGATGTGTTTGTGTGTGTGTGTGTGTGCGTGTGTGTGCGTGCATGTGTGTGTGTGCGTGCGTGCGTGCGCGCGTGCGTGTGCGTGTGTGCATGTGTTGATGTAGGTATACTTGGTCGGCGTTGGGCCGTCAAAGACGCATGTCAAAGAGATCTAGGGTAAACTTGGTACACTTGAGAGAAAAGTTGATAGCAGCAAAGGGCAAAAGGGAGAGCGGTGAGGGAAAAAGGGAGACACTAAGCTGGTGTGGGCGCGTCCGCGAAGGAGATGTACAAACATAAAACGAGAGAGAGAGAGAGAGAAAGACCGAGACGGGCAGAGGCACACACACTCACACACACACACACACACACACACACAGAGAGAAGAGGCACATGCAGGGAAGCTACGCAAATGTACATTGCAGCGAACGCTCTACGTGCACAAACCGCCAATACTGTCCTAAGCACACGCCTGCATCTCATGCGTGTCATTGTTTCTTGATGGGTCCCATTCCTTTGGCGGCGCACGCCCGCTTGAAGGCCTCCCACTCCTTCTGGCACTTTGAACGGTCGCCGTTGTTCTTCTCCAGGCACAGCCGCAACGGCTCCGAGTCGCACGCGTCAACCTTGTCCATCCCAGCTCTGTGTTGCAAAACGCGCAAGGTTACGTTCAGAGTGAATGAGAGAGAGAGTGTGTGTGTATGTGTGAGTGTGTGTGGGGGGAAGAGAGAGAGAATGTGTGTGTGTGTATGTCTGTGTGTGTGTCTGTGTGTGTGTGTGTGTGTGTGTGTGTGTGTGTGTGTGTGTGTGTGTGTGTGTGTGTGTGTGTTGTTGTTGTTGCTGTTGTCTGTTGCGCTCACCGAGCCGAGCAAGTCCTTCCACACGATTGACGAACATTCATGGAAATGTTGTGTTGATTTTCGACAATGTAAGGCTGCCACACACAACTCACGCCAACAACGACATGCACCTCTCTTCCCCCAGCCGGTCGCTGCTGTACATGTGTTTATGACCGCGGTCGCACAACCGCGCAGATGGAGAACAACAAAACACCACACAACACCAAAACCAACACCAACAGCAGAAGCAATGGCAGGGGGAAGAGTCAGCGTATGTCGAAATAATATGGCGAGAAGCGGATCAAAGCACAAAAGGGAAGTGGAATGAAATAGGGGCTGTGTTGGTGTGATGGGAGCTCATATCATAGTGCACACACGAACCAGACAGGAGCTACACGCGCGCACACACGCACACACGCACACATGCACATACACACACACATGTACATAAATGCACAAGCCATGCCTGAGCGCACAACAACAACAAGCATCCAGGGCATATGGCTCAGCACAGCACAGCACAAGTACACGACAGGAACGAGTTGTGGGAGCCGGAACCTCAAAGCTATCATACACATCAAACTCAACCGCCGCAGGATCATATCTAGCACAAACAGGAGAAGGACAAGTTCAGCACAACGATCAACAAGAGAGCTACCACCTGCAATGGGCACAGCGGCCACCATCAGGATCAAACAAAAAAAAAAACACGACACACAGCATCGAAAACATCGTGGTAAGGGACGATTCAACACAATGCACACGCGTTGTTTGCCCATGCATAATGAGCTAGAGGGGCTCCATGGGGTTAAGGCAGTCTGAGACGTGGCGGTGCAGATGGCGAGCAACACCAGCAAACTCGTGTTCATATGCCTCTCGACTCGCTTCGTCCTTGGGAACAGCATCGTCAGCTGCGCAGGACAAATGGACACGCGTGTGTTGTTGTTGTTGTTGTTGTTGTTGTTGTTGTTGTTGTTGTTGTTGTTGTTGTTGTTGTTGTTGTTGTTGTTGTTGTTGGGGGGGGGGGGTGAACGAGAGTGAGTACACACGATATTGTGTTGAGGATGAGGGAGACAAAGCAGCTAGGCAGAGACGAGTGCACCACACAACACAACACAACACAACACAACACAACACAACACAACACAACACAACACAACACAACACAACACTACACTACACTACACAACACAACCGTACACCGCAGCAGCAACAACAACACAATCATCATCACCACCATCACCACCATCATCATCGTCATCCTCACCGATGAGGTTTGCGAGGACGTCGACCAGGTCCTCCATCTGCTCGCGTGCCATCAGCTCCCGCCCGTCCGCCTGCCCAAGCCGCTCCGCATAGTTCCACAGCGTCTTGCACGCCAGCCCAGCAAGCTGCCAGTCCTGGCCCGCAGTGCCGGCTACAACATCAATGAGGCTGTCAATGCCGCTGTAGTCGTTCTTCTGCATGACGTGGCGGCAGTCCTGGTCGCCGAGCAGATTCATGAGGATGCCGCACACAGAGTACACCACGTCCCGGTTCGTGTGCTCCAGCAGCACAACCAGCAGCTCGTCAACTGCAGCACAGGTGCACGTGTGTGTGTGCGTGTGTGTGTGTGTGTGTGTGTGTGTGTGTGTGTGTGTGTGTGTGTGTGTGTGTGTGTGTGGTAGAGGGAAAAGGGACAGTGAGACAGTGACATCGTGTTAAAATTGAAGATCTTGTGCACCACAAAGGCACAGCAGCAGCGGCGGCAAGAGTACGAACCTCTGTTGTCGACGAGGAGTTGTCGGATTTCCTTGGCTTGGGAGAAATTGCCAAACACGCGCGCAACCTGAACCATGCCATGTGACAATGAGCGTCAGATGCCTGCAAGCACATACAGCAGACATGGAGCGAGCTAGAACGACTCGTCACACACACACACACACACACACACACACACGACAACGCACACACACACACACGCACGCACGCACGCACACACACACACACACGCACACACACACGACAACGCACCTCGACAACAAGGTCCATGTTCTGGCTGAGGAGACACGGCGCCAGGGTCTGCGCAAAGTCAAGTCGATGCACAAGCACAAAGTTGTCGTCCAAATGGTAGAAGCTCAAGTTGTTCACACAACCAACCTAACGCCCGCGTGCATGCGCGAGTGAAAGTGAGTGAGCAAGTGAGAGAGAGAGAGAGAGCGTGTGTGTGTGTGTGTGTGTGTGTTGTGCAAGTGAGTACTTGAGGGGGTGGTGTGGAGTGAAAGAGGGGGAGAGTGAGTGATGCAAACGCACAGCCGTACATGTATACGGAAAACAAATAAATCACACAAAGGCGTGACCGCATCTGTGCGGGGGCCACGGCTGCAATCACCACGGGCAAGCTTCAGCACCACTACCAGAAGCACCGCACAAGCACACACATCACAGGCAGGACGGCTCGTACAATGTTCATGAGGAGGTCGTGGTGCCCTGCCGTGACGGCGTCCGTACGGCACACGTCCAGCAGCAGCGACAGCCGCCCGTCGCCTGCAAGATGCGCACCAAACTCGGGCGAGATGCACAGATTCGCAATCACCCGCACCAGCTGGTAGTGGGTGGGAACGCGGGCGGTGATAAGGTAGTGCGGTGTTGGGATGAGTGTGTATTTGCATGAGCTGATACCCCCGACTACGAGGCAGTCGATCACACAACAACATACACAATACACGCACGCACGCGCACACACACACACGCACACACACACACACACACCTTGATGACGAGGTCTTCGAGATCCGACGTCTTCTTGCTGTTTGCGGTGTTTGAATTTGGCGGCGCTGGCGGTTTGCCCTCTTCATCATCGTCGTCATCATCATCGTCGTGACCACCACCGCCGTTCTGCTGTTGTGCTGCATCATCGTCCTCATCATCACCATCGCTTCCGTTGTCCATTGCATTGTTCCTCCTGGATTCCGCCCCCAATACCGCCTGCATCGAAACGCACATGCACACAGTGTGAGCACAGAAGCAAAGCGTTGCAGGGATGGGACAGCAGCAGCCTTCGCCGCGGCGCACGCGAGCAACACGACGCCAACACGACACCAACACGCCACGACAACACGACACACCAACAGCACGACAGCAACACGCCACGAAAAAGGCAAGCAGGCAAGCGCAATCAGCCGTCACCACGCCGCCATTCAAATGCCACCACCCCACGATCACATCGCAGTCGCGCACCACAAGTTCTTTGCCGCGGCGAGAGAGCGTGTCGAGCAGTGTGTGCCCGCGCCGCGTTGCCTCAAACAACTCCGAGCGCAACTCCGCGTCCTCAGCCGTCAAGTTGCCCAGCACAAAGTAGATGCGCACACACAGGGCCTTGCGGCCGCCGTGGCGCTCGGCAAGCTTGGCAATGCTCGCTACTGCATTTGCCACCTGCGCTATCGCCCCGCGCCCTTGCTGCGTCATCGTCACTTTGCTGTTTGTTTGTGGGAGGACAAGCGGGGGAGGAGGAGGAGGAGGAGGAAGGGGGTGAGTGTTTAGCAGGAAAGAAGGTGCGGGAATACGCTCATGTGTGCGCGTGTGCATGTGTGCGCGTGTGCGTGTGCATATGGTGTTGCAAGTGAAAGTGGCAAGTTTCATCAGGAGCAGCAACATCAGCAATTCCTTCCCCCCGGACCCAACCCTCTCTCTGCAAGCGCATGTGTTTGGGTGTACGTTCGCGGCTTACCTGAAGATGCGCATAATGTTGAGAACGAGGTCCTTATCGGAAGGAAACAGCTCCAGCAGCGCGCACAGGCTCTGGACCAGCCCAGACTCCTCGAACGCTGGCGAAGTGGTGTACGCACACCACGTGTTCAAGTTGTTTAGGAAAGAGGAGGAGGGGGCGCGGTTGAGTTTGACAGAATGACATGGCGACAAACACGCAATTCGACACCAACAAACAAACAGGCAAACAAACAGACAAACACACAGACAGACAGAGACAAACAAGCAAACACGAGCGCTGGAGCGGGGTGCCACCTGGGAGGTGCGCGGTGTTGACGGCGAGGTTGCGGAGCGCAGCCGTCATCTGCACGAGGAGATGGCCCGTGTACGAGCTCATCTGCGTTCCAGCCGGCGGGAGCTGGTGCAGTCACCGCAGTGTGTGTATCGGGGAGGAGCGAGGTGGTTGAAGACAGTTGGGAATGAGTACGATAGCGCCAGGGGATGAGGTACGAGGGTTGTTTTCACCAGAGTACATGTAGAATCACACGCACGCACACACACACACACACACACGCACGCACGCACACGCACACACACACAGTCGTCCGCATACGTTTTGAATAATGTCGAGGAGGTGCCTGTTCATGACGGGAAGAACGCCGCGCTCAACAAAATACGCCTGCGCATCAGCTGTCAACGCAAAACACATGTGTAGCAGACAAGGATCGTTGAGTACTCA
This sequence comes from Salpingoeca rosetta, assembly GCF_000188695.1. Classification (NCBI taxonomy): domain Eukaryota; class Choanoflagellata; order Craspedida; family Salpingoecidae; genus Salpingoeca; species Salpingoeca rosetta. The sequence goes on along the minus strand of NW_004754923.1, from coordinate 459,536 downwards.
CTGTTGTGCGCGCGCATGCAGCCACAGTACAAGCGCTCCGCCCTGCCTCCCCGTGCCCACCTCAGACAACACACAAGAGGGTGGCGTGGTGTGTGCACACTGACCGCTACTCGAGAGGTTTTTGATTGCGCCGCAGCAGTAGACAAGACCCTCCACATGCTCCTGGCGATTGCACACCTCGAGCACCCCAACCAGCACATCTACAGCACACATGCAAGCAAGCAATGTGACGAGAGTGAGGCACACGCGGTCACCGCGATGCTGCAATGAAAGAAGCACAGGGTTGGCAATCGCCTGCAGCAGTGTACCCGCATGGCACACGCACGTCCACACACTAAACAGAGCTCGAACACACACAAAAACAAACAAACACACGCACACACACATGACACATGTTTGTCACGTATTCATGACACCACACTGTCCAGCCCACCTGGGATTTTCTCCTGCTGCAACAAAGCGTCGTTGGCCTCGTTGCGACTGAGCTTGAACAGCATCTTGCATACGTTCTTCACAGTTCCCTTGCGCGTAATCTGCACAAGCAACGGCAGAAGATAACAAAGTGAGTGGGACGAAGACGCGGGATGCGGATGGGGAACGCATGGCGTGAGGAAGAACCAATGCTGCCGTGACACAGTCGACACACGTGGTGCACACATGAACACAAACATGCGCAAGCAGGTCATGCCCATGCTCTTTCTTGACCAAAACTTGCACCACCACCACCACCACCACATTGTCACATCATCATCATCATCATCATCATCATCATCGTCACCATGAGGATAAGACGGCCGACGCGGGCAAGGAGCCGAGGATCGGAGAGATCCGTCAACCGGTACAGCGAGCGCAGCAGCTCGCTGTTACGCTGCCCGTTGTACAGCGGCTGCACACACACACACATACACATACACATACACATACACATACACATACACATACACATACACATGCACATGTGATGGTGACATGTTGCATCAGGGCGCAAAGACGGGAAGGGTGAAGCCGTCAACATATCCGCACGCAAGTTAGCAGACACGTACACACATTGCTGACCTTATTGTTGAGGAGTTTGCTGATTGTTGCGACGAGGTCGAGGAGCGAGTCGATGGGCTCCTCCACGCTCAACTGATGATCGCACCGCCCACCACATACGCCCATGAGCAGGGACACGACGCACCGTCGAAGCAACCAAAGCTTTCCACACACACACTCTCTCTCACACACATACACACACAACACAACACAACACAACACAACACAACACAACACAACACAACACAACACACAGGGCACAGCCAAACCAATACCACGCTTGCTCCACCACCACCCCCCCCCCCAAACGCCCAACACCGTGTGGCTGCAGACCTTTGTGAGGAGGGGTTCGAGCTCCTGCCAGCGGGAGTTGTCGACAACAACGGCCGACGCCAGCCGCGGTTGCGTGTCTGCACTCGTTGCCCGCCGCCCAGCAGCCGTGCCTTCCCTAGTTGGTGGGCGCGGCCGCGTGCGCTGCTGTGACGACGCTGACGCTGACGACGACGATGATGGTGGTGGCGGCGCATTCGCTCCTGCTGGTGTGGTGGTGGTGTGGTTGATGACCTTCATGCTGGACGATGCTGAGCGGGAGAGGGCGGATGTTGGTGTGGATGCAGACGTGTGCTCCTCGGCCGTCGTGTCCATCGCCGCGCTGCCACGCCCGAACGCGCAGTGGTGATCGTACAAATCGTGGTGGCGGTGGAGTGTGGGCGTGTGCGTGTGTGTGTGCATGTTCGTGAGCTGTTTTGGATGATGACAGAGAGGACAGGGAAAGCAAAATCAAGCGGATGCGATATGCTATGACTGAACACACACACACACACACACACACACACACGCACGCACGCACACACACACACACACGCACGCTCGCACGCACGCAAAAATATACAAGCAGACAAACAAGCATGCCCAGACCCACGGCTCCACCAGCGGTGTGCACGTACGGGGGCCGCCGCGGCGGGGGGCGGGGCATCATGCGACGTTGGGAGCTCTGTTTTGCCGCGGGGATGTCGGGGTCGTTCGCATCGCCGTGCTCGTCAGACCCGGAGGGAAGCCGTCTGCACACAACAGACATCATGCGTGTTCACGCGACCGTGTGTGAGAGGTGGCGAAGTATGCGCAGCAGCGTCCACCTATCACTCGCAGACACACAGACACTCACAGACACACAGACAAGGCAAAGCGCACGCAGGGGGCATGGGCGGTGACCTGCGTGATGAGGAGCGGGTTCGCCCGGCCGAGGAGAGGGACGACGACGTTGACATGCACCGCCGCCGTGGCTCCTTAACAATCACACGGTCGCAGCAGTCGCAGCGGTAGCAGCAGTAGCAGCGGTAGCAGCAGTAGTAGCAGCACAGATGTGTGCACGCGTGAGCTCATGTGGAACCCAAGTGGCAACGAACACCAGCAAGCCGCTACCCAACTGCCGCCAATGACAGCTTCACACACACACACATACACACACATGCACATGCGGTGTTTGCACACCTCGTTGGCAGCGCTTGTTCGTGCAACAGATGGCGGGTTGCGGCGGGTGGACGGGCGCACGCCAGTCATGGGCCGCTCAAGGTCCTCTGTCTCAGGCAGGTTGGCAAGGAACTGCTTTCGGCCAATTCTGTATGCCAAACGGCAAGCGCGGGAAAGACGTCATGTGTGTGTGTGGGGGGGGGGGTGAACGATGCACGAACCAATAGCGCAAACCAAGGCCAGGCGCGACGTAAATACTGGCCAGGCTCCTCACTCATGCACACACACGCGCGCGCGTGATGTGTCTGTCTGTCTATCTCACGCGCTCTCACACATACGCGCGCACACACACATACGCACGCGAAAGCTGAGGGCGGCCTCAGGTCCATAGCACCCTGGACTGAGCTGGCAGAGCCAATGCGACTGTGCTGGCCTTCGCCAACGCGACTTGCACCAAACAACCCTACGCGCGCAAGATGGTGGTGAGTGCAGAACAAGCGGGAACCAACAACGCGCGAAAACACACACACACACACACAGCCCATTGGGCATCCGCCAGAATGGGATCACGAACCTCGCGACCGATCTGCCGGTGTGTATGGTCTCTCTGTCTCAACAGAGCGCACAGCAGCACGCAGGTCCCGGATCACACGCTCCTGTATCGAGAACAGCAGACCATGTGCACCGTCACCATCATCGTCATCACCAAGGACATCATCGCAGTTCGTGCGAACATCTGCACTGCCAACGCCACCACGTCCATCGGGCTTACCTGGGCCAGCGCGCCATGGTCTGTGTGCATGTGTTCCAGGAACGATGTTTCCTTGGGCTTTGGCATGCGGCGCCTGCGCCGCCTTCCATCGCCACCACTTGACATGGCTGGCTTTGCTTGCGAGCTGTTGTGCAACATGTGTGTTCAAGTGCGTGTGTGTGTGTGTGTTCAAGTGCGTGTGTGTGTGGAGGGAAGAGGAATGATGAGCGTCACTGCCTTCGGTCTTTTGTGCGTCGACAGGCAGGTGCTGCTCGTTGCGGATAGAGGCGGTGTGTGGTGTCGGGGAACAAGACAAGTAACAGCAACACAGAAACAGCGCACACACACACGCACATTCATACGTACCTGCTTGGGTCAACGAACGAGCGAGAAACGCCAAAGGCAAAGAAACCGCAAAGCGAGGGCTGTCCACGATCAACAACACCCAAAAGACGTCCAGTCACACAGCAGTCAGTCGGCCAGTCGGCAAACCAGCACCACACACAACCGTGATTGCTATGCGCGTTGTGCTTGGTTGGGGATCGTCGTGGCTCGTTGGTGTGGTTTGGTTCGTTGTGCGTGCTGCCACAACTCGCGCACACAACAACAACACACGAACAGCGAACAACAACAAACAACAAACGGCCGGTTCGTTGTGGTGTCGTGTGTTTGCTGATTTGATTTTTTTTTCCGATGCAACGATCAAGGCAACTTTGCCTTTGCCACCAAAGTCAAAATTGACCAAGTGCCCTTCCTTCACAAGCAGCCACGTGCCCAGCACAAAAGCCAGCGAAGATACACTGCTGCCAGCGAGCTGCTGCTGCTGCAACCAAACACGCACACACACACACACACGCGCGCACACACACACGCACGCACACACACACACACACGCACACACACACACACACAACACGCACACACACGCGCACACACAGGTGAACGAGGATGGATCACGATCCTTTCTTCGCGAGCAGCGACTCGCGCCGGTCAAAGCGGTGGGCACCCACTGACGGTGGCCAGCCCATCTCCAAGCGAGGCAAGGGTGGGAAGCGCCGCCAGCGAGATGAGGAGATCCCTTCTGATGACGAAGGGGACGACGGAAGCGGGCTCACCCTCGATGCAGAGATCCAGCAAGCATTTGCAGACGATGACGATGACGACCTGTCAGAGGACGAGACCCTGGTGCAGGAAACGGCCGCGGAGAAGCGGCTGCGCATGGCCAAGGAGATTATCGAACAGATTGAGGAGCAGGAGAAGGAGAAGGAGCTGGAAGGAGACATGCTCACAAAGGCCATCTCCCATCGCTTGCGACAAGAGGTGCACAAGCAGAAAGGCGTGCTGCGTCGTCAGCTGGCCCACACGCTGCGCCACAAGGCCGTTGACCCTGCCGCCACCGTCACCACCCGCGGCCATCGCCTTCCAGTGACCAGCGCAGTCATCTCTGCAGACACCCGCTATGTCGTCACCGCGTCCAAAGACGGAAGCATCATCAAGTGGATGCGCGACTCAGGTCAGGCCCCTCCACATGCAATGTGTCAGTGTGTGTGTGTGGGTGTGTGCATGTGTGTGTGTGTGCGTGGATTCGTATGGTGACTGCGGCTGAATGTCTCCCTCTTTGTTTGTGTGATGCCGACCGCGACTGCTTTCTCGTGACCATTCTCATTGCTTATCGCCTGCGCATCCATTCAATCCCAAGGCACGCGTCTGCACACGTGGAAGCGCAAGTCCAAGAACAACCCCACTGGACACACGGGCCACGTTCTCGCGCTTGCCCTGAACACAGACGGCACCTTCCTTGCCAGCGCTGGCACAGATGCCATCATCAACATCTGGGACTTTCAAACACACAGCCACGTCAAGTACCTTCGGGTCCGTAGTACAACCACGGGCATGAGCTCATTTGTGGATGGTGTTGTGTTTTCGTGTGCAGTGTCCGTGATCGGCAATGTACATGAGCTTGAACGTCGCGCTCTTTGTGTGTGTCTGTGTCTGTGTGCCTGTGCCTGTCTGTGTATGTGTATGTGTCTGTCTGTGTATGTGTATGTGTTGACATGAGCAATCATTCACGAGCAATCGTTCCACGCTGGTGTTGCGCGTGTTCACGGTCATGATCACATTTGCCATGGCGGACATGCAGGGCCACCGTGGAAACATCAACGGGCTGGCGTTTCGGCTCGGGGAGAACACCCTGTTCAGCGCATGCGACGATCGCACAGTCAAGGTGACGCACATTCACGCGTGCTCTGCCTCTTGATTCTCTCCTTGTACAGCTTCACGTGGCCCGACCTGCAGCACCGTGCACAAACATCAACCACACTCAGTCGATTTCCCCCACCTCACCTAGCCTCTCTCCCGGCGCTTACATCCCCCCTACATAATGTCTGCGATGATTGCTTGCGCACAGGTGTGGAACATTGACTCGTTATCGTACGTGGAGACGCTGTTTGGGCACCAGGATCAGGTGCTTGCCGTGGACAGCCTGCACAGGGAACGCGCCGTCAGTGTTGGCGGCAGAGACCGCTCCCTCCGCTTGTGGAAGGTCGGTGAAATGCTCCTACGTGATGTTGCTGGTCGTGCTTTGCCTATTGCCTGCTGTGGTGTTGGCTTGTGCGCTGTGCTGGCTCAACCCGAATGTGTTGGTGCGTTGGGCGCGGTGTCATGGTTCCTTGGTGAGGGGTGACATGTGTGTGTGTATATGATGATGGCCCATGACTGCCTTTGCAGTGCTCACGCTGCGTGTCATTGTGTCATTGTGACAGATTGTTGAGTCGTCGCAGCTGGTGTTTGCATCCACGGGCATCAGCCTCGACTGCATTGCAATGGTGACAGAGCTTCATTTCCTCACCGGCAACCAAAACGGGTGCGTGTGTGTTTGGGGCTGTGCTGTGCTGTGTGTTTGTGCGATGTGGCGTGTGGGTGGTTGGGATGCCGTGTTTGTGGTGCTGTGTTTGGTGTGCAGTGTTTGGTGTCGTGCTGTGTCACCTTGTGGTGTTCTCGTCCTCTCCGATCTTGTGATGGTTTTTGTGGTGCTTCCTGTACTGCTTTTGCTCACGACACGCTCGTGCGTGCATGCCTTCTTCGTTTCTTTCATGGCTGTGGCCACCTTAGCGCGCTGAGTCTGTGGGACATTGGCAAGCGAAAGCCCGTGTGTACAGTTCCTCGTGCGCACGGCAAGGACAGCTGGATCACCGCTGTTGCTGCGGTTCCCTACAGCGACCTCACTGCTTCCGGCTCAAACAACGGCTGCATTCGCCTGTGGAGCACGGATGCCCGCAGTGCCCGCATCAGCCCCGTCATGTCCATCAACGCGGTGTGTGTGTGTGTGTATACGCTGTGTGTGTGTGTGTGTGTGTGTGTGCGTGTGTATACGCTGTGTGTGTGTGTGTGTGTGTGTGTGTGTGTACGCTGTGTGTGTACGCTGTGTGTACGCTGTGTGTGGGTGCCCGTGCTCCCGTGTGCATGTTCCACTCCAACGCTGTGGTGTGACATCGTTCTCTTCCCCTCTCCCTGCGCACTCCACTTGCTCATGGTTCCTGCCTTGTGCCTGTCAGGTCGGATGGGTGAACTCGCTCAAGTTTACGGCTGACGGCGCCTTCCTCGTGGCAGCACTCGGCAAGGTGTGCAAGCGCATCGCTCACGTGTTGTATCCCTCACCACCTTCCTTCTGCTTGTAACATCTGCGGCTTTCACATCAAACCATCTCACCGCCATCACACGCCATCACAAACATAAGACACATGCAATCACCCTCACACGCTCACACACAATCACCCTCACACACAATCACCCTCACACACAATCACCCTCACACTCACTCCCACTCACACACAATCACCCTCACACACAATCACCCTCACACACGATCCCTCACTCACAATCACACGACATTCCTTGGTGGTGGTGGTGTGGCAGGAGCCGCGCCTTGGACGGTGGGACTGCGTTGCTGATGCGAAGAACGAGACACGCGTGTTTTCGCTGGCGGCCACCAGCCTTGTGAAGGAGGATGACGTCAAGGCAGAGGGCACGGCGCGGCGCGGCGACAATGGAGCAAAGATGAATGGGCACGCTGGCAAGAAGGGGAAGCCCGTGGCTGTTCGCGAGGAGAAGGAAGAGGCCTCTGGACGCGACTTTGCGGCAGCGGTGATGAAGGCGACGTCGCTGGCGTCGGACTTTGATGGCGCGCACACGGACGTGCCGGCGCTGAGCCTGCCACCTGTGAAGGATGAGGACGAGGATGAGAAGGATGAGGATGATGATGAGACAGAAGACGAGGAGGAGGAAGAGAAGGCGGGTGATGACACCAGCGACGCTGTGAACGCAGCAGAAGGTGGAGTTGAAGAGAAGAAAGAGGAAGTGGAGGAAGGAGACGGGGCTGAGAACCAGGGCAGCACAGCCGCAGAGGATGCAGAGAGCAACAAGCAGGAGGGAAAAGGAAAAAGCGCGCGGAAGCAGCAGAATGTGCTGCTCACCCCAACAAGGCGCAGCAGCCGTTTGAGGAACAAGCGGGCGCCTCGGTGATGATGACAATGATGATGATGATGGTGGTGGTGGTGGTGGTGGTGAGGATGGTGGTGGCAGCCCCCAACTGACATGTTGTATCTGCACTTGTACATGAGTTTTGGTGATGTTATGCTTGCGCAGGTTGTGTGTGTGTGTGTGTGTGTGTGTGTGTGTTGTGTGTGTGTGTGTGTGTGTGTGTGTGTGTGTGTGTGTGTGTGTGTGCATTGGGGGATGGGGGAATACGTGTCAGCAGCTCGACAGTAAAACCATGTGCTCCAATACAAACAAACAAACAAAGCCACGCACACAAAGACGTGATGAGCTGCGCGCCAAAGCACACCGCACCCGTACACACATAATTTTCTGCAACAACAACGGTGACACTGTTGTTGCCCGTTGCCTGCAAGCACGCTGTGTCATCACTGACCTCTCCTTTCTGAACTGGCGTGAATGTTGAAGATGCTGGTGGCTGGTCAGACGTGTGCACACACACACACACACACACACACACATACACACACGCACACACACACACACAAGCACATACACGCACACCGTACACACACACACGCATGAACACACAGCAAAAGGGCGAAATCCTACCACTTGACCACTTGGACTGAACGACTGTGCAGCCGCTTCTCCTTCCAGCCTCCCCCCCCCCCACATCCCCGCCCCTACACTTTCTCCACTGTCCAAGCAACCAGGCCATGTGAGGCTTCAACACCCATCTTCATGCAGATGGATCCCGATCCAGCCATTCGTTCCTCGTTGGACCACCGTGTGGGATGCCTGCCGCCGTGCTTGTCGAGACCATCACTGGTTGTCAAGCTGGCGTCGCTTCAAACAACCAACGAGACAAAGCGGTGCGCGCCACTTTACGATCCCTTGCTGCGTGCTTGCGATGTGGCTGTGCTGGACGTTCCTGTGACAAATGCCGTGCCGTGCATACGTGTGTGATGATGTCAACGCGGACGTTGGTGTTGGTGTCGGTGTTGATGTTGTTACCGTCATCTCTGCTGGTACATCCGTGCTCACCCCTCACCCTAGCACTCTTGCCGTGTCCGCTTTCTCCGTCACATTTGATTGCCAGGCTTCATGATGCTGCTGAATATCGTTTACTGTCGTGCACACAAGCAAGGCAGCCCCGCCCTCTGCAGCTCAGTTTGCCAGGACAAGCAAGCACACAACGAGGCAATGACGTCTCCCCCCACGAAATGCGAGAAAGCAAGATGAGGCTGGGCTCGAGGCAACAAGGTCAACGGAGAGGCAGAGAGAAACAGAGAGACAGAGACAGAGACAGAGACAGGGAGAGGAGGTGGGTGCCATGCCGCGAGCGTGTGCAGTGCACCTTCACCATGCATGCATGCATGCATCGACGTGTGCCATGCATGCAGAAGATGACCCAGGCTGTGAGATCAAGAAGATAGCTCGCCTGCCTGTGTGTGCATTCAAGCAAGGGCATGCCAGACCAGTGTACCCTGCTCACAGAGTCACATTACACTGGACATTTGCTAACAGGCCCCAGGAGGAGATCCCGTTGTGACGCTCGTGTCGCGTGTCTCAATTGGTAAGAAGCACAACCACTAACTTGTGTGTGTGTGTGTGTGTGTGTGTGTGTGTGTGTGTGTGTGTGTGTGTGTGAATGCAAGCGGGACGAAAGTGCGCTGAATGCAGACGCACTGAGACCATGGTTTTGGGGCGGGAGTGTCACCATGACATGGTCATGCGAGTGCCTACGCCCGAAATTCACGTATCGAAGCTCTGCGACAAGTGTATATAGAAGGAAATGTGTCCCTGTGAGGGGGCGCGATCTGCACACGCACCGGACAACTTCAAGCCAACTGAATGGACTCGAACAACATGGGGGGAAAGAACAGCCGCTCCCCTCTCAGTGCAACTCAACGTGCACCCTCTACCCTCCTTCGACAACTCAATGACAATACTCATGCAGGTGGCATGCGACAAGATCACACACACACACACACACACACACACACACACGCACACACACACACATCCAACGTATCTCACACTCAACACTCGCACACTCGCATGCACAAGGCGTCCATCGTACCTGGGTAGGCGCAAACTTACTGAGTCTAGTCGATGTGCTGTGAATGTGCGTGGTTGGAGAGAGTGGTGCGGTGCAACCCTGATCTTGTCGCCTGCTACATGCTTGAGTCAAGTCATTGAGTTGTAGAAGGAGGGTAGAGGGTGCACGTTGAGTTGGACTGTGAGGGGAGCGGCTGTTCGGCTACGTGTCTCGTCACAGCACGTCACACTGCGTCTGCGTGGTGTAACTTGACGTGTCTTTTTCCCGTCTGTTGCTGCCTTGCTGCCTTGTTGTGCACTTTTATGGCAGGCTGGCTGGCGTGTGATGGTGCACCTGTGCCTATGTCTCCCTCCATGTCTCCGTTGGATCGTTCCGCGTGCTGGGGCGAATGCAGATGGCACATGAGGCAATCCTGCTCATTCTCTAGTCACTCTAGTGTTCTAGTGTTATGTTACATTACAACGTCGCCCATGTGGTAAGGTGATACCCGTTGACCTGTTGACTTGCGCGCGCACACACACCGTGGAAGGTGGTGAGTTTTCGTCAGATAGAATTTCTGCCATGCAGCACGCCTTTTTCAACTGTTGCTTTCTGACACCGCACTGATAATATATAGGTGGACACACTTACATCAACACAGACATGCAGGAGGGCATCACGCACGCACGCACACAGAACAGGAACACACACACACACACAGAACACACACACACACACAGAACACACACACACACACACACACACACACACACAGAACACACACACACACACACACACACACACACACAGAGAACACACAGAACACACACACACACACACGTTCTCCTTGACCTTCAAGCTGACATTCCACCTCTTGCCACCTCTTCGCACCTTGCCGCAGAGAAGTATGCAAGTGACGAATTAGGCGATGCACCACCTCAACACCCACATTCGTGGTCACTTACCTGTGTCTCCCGCTGGCCACGTCTGCGCCCTGCGAAGGTCGTTCGCTGGTTTTCTGCCCAGCCCTTCAAGCGAACGCGAAGCGCACAGGTTGGTTGTCACGCATGCGCCTGCCACGCATGCACCTGCCAACTAATCAGCACACCCATCACACACGCGCACACGTCCAACGCACACGCGAACAACATACGCACGTGCAACATTATTTGCCCTTGCATGTGCAACCAAGGCGGACTCATCACCACACCCACCACACACGCGCACATGTCCAACGCACACGCGAACAACACGCGCACGTACAACCCGCACGTCCAACATACACGTACAACACACACGCCCAACATACACGTACACACATCACACGCACGTACAACACGCACGCACGTCCAACACACATGCACACAACACACCCGTAGGCCGCACGTACATGCACACACATGCACACACACACACACACACTCAAGATACCGCACACACACGCACACACGCACAAGATACCGCACACGCACACACCATACATGTGCGCACACACACACACACAAGACACACTCACACACTAGACATGTGCCAACGCACGCTTGCACACTCACACACATGTACGCTGGTTCTACGCATGCACATGCGCTCTTGGCATTGTTGCTTTCGTGCTTGCCGGCCCTTACGCTGGCCGTGTGCTTTGCCCAGGCAATACAGTTGCTGTCACGTCGAGGCAGCGCCCAATGCCTTCGTCTCTACACGCAACATATCATCAAGCGGCGATGCCACGTCAGGTTCGTGGGTTGGCAGGTGCACTGTGCATTTGGTCAACAAACATGCATGCACACGGTAACACACACGCGCACACACACATACGTATTGAGTCGGCGCATACCCACACACACACGCACACGCACACGCATGTGTTCACACTGTGCAAGGCACGCCACTCACTTCCATTTTTGCGTTGCATGCGTAGCTTGCTCATGAAGACGCTTGAAAGGCCCTTCTTGATGTGGGATGCAGTTTGTGATTGGTGCAACCCCTCTTCTTTGCTCCCTCGGACCGCTACTGCATCGGTGGGCTTTTGATTGTGGTGGCATCGAGGAAGAGGCCGCCAGTGGAGCGACTGAATGCGATGGTGCATGAAGAGTGTGGGTCAGACACTCTGTGATTGTGCGCGCTCGTGCATACAGCGGTGTGTGTGTGTATGTGTGTGTGTGCAATGGGCAGTGAGGAGTGGTTATGCATGTGTCCCGAGAATGGGGGACTAGCTTCAGACATGGAGGCTGAGCACGCTTACTTGTCTTGTGCACTGGCGTCGGCGTGCATGCACCCAGCAACATGAGCACACATGCAAACATACACTACTGCTACTACTACTACCACTACTACTATAACAACAACAACAACAACAACAACAACAACAATTTAAACAACAACAACTACTACTACTACTGCTACTACAACTACAACAACTTAAACAACTACACCACCACCAACAACAACAACACACGCACACATGGGCGGGATGAGAACCACGCTCTCACCGTTTGTCGATCGGTCGTGGATGTGCAACGGAATGCACCACACTTGTCTCGTCTAACCCGTGCTTATCGGTTGTCTTCTGCTGGTTTTGTCGATTGCAGGTACCATGGTTGCGCTGCACGGTTCTGTGGCATGAACGCACTCGGCAACTGCGGAGCTGCCTGAAACGTTGGTGAGCGAATGGTTACGCAAACACGCGCGCACACATCTCCACGCAAACACACACGTTCGCACACAGTTAAGACCCTACTCACTCGCCTCGTGTCGATTGGTATGTTCAGCTGCGAGGGGGACAGGAAGTGCACCCTCTTCTTGACAATTGTCTGGCTTGCCTGCTGCCACTTGTGTCGATGGTAGGAATCGCGCCTGCGCTGCTGCCGGAGCCACGACTCAAGCCTGATCAACGAGCACTCTTAGCTAGGTGGGATGCTTTGGCTGATGTGGAATGACAAGGACACACACGTGCGCGCAAGCATGAATGCACACACGCACACAGACATGCAGACGCGAACACAGACATGCAGACGCGAATACAGACATGCACACATGCGCCCGAGAATGAATGCGCAAGCACACGCTTACTCGCTGCCTCCCTCACTTGCTTGCTGTTGCCTTTGTCAATTTGCAGCCATCATGGTTTCAGCCTCTACCCAAGCAGAACAAGGCGGATGCGGTTTTCTCATGGATGGGTGAGTGCCAAGACGAGGATGCCCATTCTCGTCGTACACAAGCACATGCACGCACATGCAAAAGAAACACCTACACAGGCACATACTCACTCATCCACGCACACAAGCACATGCACGGTTACATACTTGCATGCACACAGAGAACACAATTCTTTTGCCGCGTTGTGTCGACTGACAATCACGTCGAGAGGTCACCGCCTCCCAGACCATTCCCTCACAAACATTTGTGCTTGCCTTTTGTCGATTGCAGGCATTCTGGCCCTGTTCCTAGTTGCAACACATGGTCGTCTCAGACAACACCCAACCAGGGTTGGTGTTGTCACTCGCGGTTGTGTTGGGCGGGAAGAAGGGAGGTGGTTGTTGTGTACGAGTGCGTTTGGGGCTGTGCGTTTGGGGCTGTGCGTTTTTGGCGATTTCAGCCCACAACCGGACATGGAACGGTCAATTTTTGCTGCAAGATTTGCAACATATTTCGCACCACCTAACACTGCTGGCTGGTTGTGTGCCATCAATTTATGGTGTCTTCATAGATGCGCGCCGTCGAAAGCAGTGGTGGTTTGCGCCAGCTGTTCACTCCCGACTCGCTCGCTGGCCCGCTTGCTTGCACGCATCTCGTCATCACCAAAGTAAGGCTGCTTCTTGTTTGCAGTCTGTCTTGGAATGCTTCAAAAACGAGAGTACAAATCTGCACACACGCGCATGCGCGCGCCCACACCACCAGCCCATGTTGCTCACACTCTCGCCCCAATTGCTGTCATGATGCCCTTTGCGTCTCGTGATTGCACATGTACTTGTGTGAGCACAGGAACAAGGGTGCCGCTGCTCAACAAGCGCAGGTGTCAGGACACACGCAGCAGCCACAACAGAGGCCAGGCAGCGCAGGAGCAACATAATGAGTCAGCAGCGTTGAAAAGGCGGCAGTACAACACAACGCTCGATGCAACAGAAACGGGTGGAGCAGCAACAACAGCAGCAGCAGCAGCAGCAGCAACAGCAGCAACAACAACAGCAGCAGCAGCAGCAGCACACTTGGGCTTTCAAGGGCGACAACTGCCTCCGCCAGCATAGCAGCAGTTTACACTTCGCTCTGCTCGCTGGTGATGCCGATGACATGGTGCACCTTGCGTCCAGCGGCCGCAGCTGGCACAGGCCTCCGTGCGCGCACAACGTGCTGGATGCCATCTGTGAGGTGATTATGGTGCTTGCGCACGCCTGGGTAGCCCATATCCACGATGTGCGCTGAGCGAGCCGGCGGCGGTGTCCAGCGCCAGTTTGTGGCACTGACGCCAGCGGTGGGGCGCGTGCGCAGCTTGTTGGGCATGTGGAACTGCCAGGCCCACACCACTGCACGGCCCTGGCGACCCACACCATGGCTGAGCGGATGTGTTGCTGTGGTGGCTGCAGCTGGCACAGGCCTCCTCGCACGCACAACGTGCTGGATGCCATCTGTGAGGTGATTATGGTGCTTGCGCGCGCCTGGGTAGCCCATATCCACGATGTGCGCTGAGCGAGCCGGCGGCGGTGTCCAGCGCCAGTTTGTGGCACTGACGCCAGCGGTGGGGCGCGTGCGCAGCTTGTTGGGCACGTGGAACTGCCGGGCCCACACCACTGCACGGCCCTGGCGACCCACACCATGGCTGAGCGGGTGCGGTGGACCGCTTCGGAGGGTGCGACCACTCTTCGTTATGAACAGCACGCGAGCCACGTTGCGATGATGACTGCTGTGTGAATGCTTGTCACCATGGACGTTGGTCTTGCGGGAGCCGGTATCACCCCGTGTTTCCGCCTGGCACACGAGCATGGCAAGCGCGACAGCCCAGCGTGAGATGTATGCATTCGTGCGTGCATGTGTGTGTGTCTGCGTGTGTGTATGTGTGTGCTTTTGACGGTGTGCGCGCGCGCGTGTGTCTGCCTGCCTGTGTGTGTGTGTGTCTGTGTGTCTGTGTGTGTCTGTGTGTGTGTGTGTGTGTGTGGCTTTGCTTTACGGACTGTTGTGTTTGCCAAGTGCGATGCATGCAGCTCAGTCTTGTTCTTGTTGGTTCATGCATACCTCTGAAAACAGACGCACACGGCCGTCATCTTGGATGGATGGGTTGCTGACCCCTTCCGTGCGAGCGTTGACCCGCTCCTTGCCGTTGTAGCCAACGTTGACTGCAGCCGGCGTGCTCATGATGGTGTCTGCTGTTGGCGTTTGCATCTTGGGGCTCGGCGTTGACAGGCGCGACGTTGCTGCTCAGTCCTCTTGAAACGTGAGTGGACTACTTGTTTGATTGAGGGGGTGTCCGCGTCTGTGTGCGTGCGTGCGTCTGTATGTGCGTCTGTGTGTCTGTGTGTGTGTCTGTGCCTCTGTGTATGTGTCTGTGCCTCTGTGTATGTGTCTGTGCCTCTGTGTATGTGTCTGTGCCTCTGTGTATGTGTCTGTGTGAGTGCGGGTTTACGGGTTTGGGGCTGTGAACTTGATGAGAAGATTGACAATGTCATTGGCCATGTTTCGTGCTTGCCGGAAATGTCATTCCCTTGACAGGAAGGAGCAGAAGGAGCTGCAAGCAGCGTGTTTTGCGGCCTTCACGGTGAGTGTTGGTTGTGCTGTGGCTTGCTTCTCGTGTGCTGTAGATTGTGCTGATGCCTCCCCACCCTCTCCTGTGCCTGTCGATCGAGTGGGTGACACATTCCCTCACGCCCTGACTTTGCGTTTGCAGAAGCTGACATCATTTCAAGATGGAACAAAAAAAAAAGCACGAAAAAGTATCATCGCATTGGTGAGGGAACGCCCCAGCACCAGACGACATTGGCAATGACGCTCTCTGGAGACAGAAAATACCAGCGCTGGAACGTCACGGGGCTGCGGCGGCAGCAGCAGCGGCAGCAGAACGAAAAAAAAAAAGCAGCAGAGGCAGATGTGACAGAAGAAGAGGAGCGGGGAAGAAGAAGAAGAAGAAGAAGAAGAAGAAGAAGAAGAAGAAGAAGAAGAAGAAGAAGAAGAAGAAGAAGAAGAAGAAGAAGAAGAAGAAGAAGAAGAAGAAGAAGAAGAAGAAGAAGAAGAAGGTGCGAGAGGAGGAGGATGGCAGTCTTGGTGGTGGGAGAATGAGAAAGGGGGAGGAGATGATGACAGCAACAACACCACCCGCGATCGTCATTATCCTCAACAGTTGACAGGCACTAGCAGCACCCGACATCCAACAATGACAACGACAGCAACAGCCAACAGCCAACAGCAAGCAGCACGGTCGGCTGAAAGAATGACCGTCGAGACGCCTAATCTTCCAGAAGGATGCGCTGGTTGGCATAGTGGAGGGCTCTCCACTCTTGATGGCTCCTTGGAAGCGTCGTGATTGCCTCCCGGGCATCTTGACGCTCAAGGCGAATGCGTCGCTCGTCCGCGAGAACAACCTCATCGCCCTCGAGGTCGGGCCAGCGCAACGCAACCCGTGAGTCTTGAACAGTTGTGGGCTCCTGCAGTGTGTGGTGTGTGTGTGTGTGTGTTGGGGGTGTGTTGGGGGTGTTGGGGGTGTGTTGGGTGTGTTGGGGGTGTGTTGGGGGTGAGTGAATGAGTAGGTCAACGAAGGATCACATGTGCTATCGACGCAGGATCTCACTCTCTCGGACGCACACACACACACACACACACACACACACACACACACACACACACACACCAGGGTGACGTCGGTGTAGCCGAAGACTTCTTTAATCAGCCGCTCGCTGACGCGGACGACTGGCGGGCCGTGCTCACAGAGGGGCTGGAGAGCGCGGGTGATGGTGCTCAGCCAAAACTCAATCTGGTTTGAGTCGAGGGTGCCTGGCCTTGGGTCGCCGTGCCCCTTAAGCAGGTCTGAATCGAAGGCGGCGCTTGCTCTGTTCAGCTGCCGGCGGTTGAGGTGAACGACGGTGCCGCTGGCACGCCCCTCGTACACGACGATGATGTCTTCGGTGCCCGAGACGAGCATGTGCGCAACAGCCAACCAGATGCTCTCGGCATAGGCGTACTCGAACCTGGGGTTCAGCTTGAAGCTGCGTGCCTTGGGCTCCCTCCAGCGGTTGTACGGGGGCGCATATGCGGCCTCACACCACGTGTCGACGCCCGCCAGGCTCCAGCTTGCCCGCCACGCCATGATGTGATGGCTGCTCTCGCGGTACGGATTGCCCAACCGGCCCAGCTCGGTGCACAAGTGCTTGATCTTTTCGCGATAGACGGGCAGCTCTCGCTTGCTGATGCGGTTCACTTGTGCGGTGGTGCAGCTGCAGAAGAAGTAATAGTGGCGGAACTTGCCGTCCTCGTCTTGGGCAAAGTCCAGGACACAGTGCATGCGCCCCTGCAACAGGCGCACGATGCTGTCGTGGATCATCTTCGCTGTACGCGGCATGGCTGTGCATTCGAGCATGTACAGCTTGTGGATTTCTTTCTCATTGTACTCGCTGTGCCGGTACAGGCGGTGCGCCCCGCCGCTCTGATGGTACTGCGGCCTGTCGATGTACTTGAAGTCGTCGTGTGCATCTCGCTGGTGGTTGATGACCTCAACGTGTCTCATGGGCAACCCGCGGCCGACCCGGGGAGTGAGGTCTTCATCGTCGCTGTGCATTTCGCTGTCGTTGCCGGCGCGCTTGCGTCGACCCGCCCTGATGGCGCGCAAACGCTCTTCAATGTCGAAGGTGGTGATGTTGGGAGCAGAGAAACTGCATGTGGAAGGCGCGGAGGCGGGCGAGTCAGTGGGGGAGGTGGCCACGGTGGCCATGATGCTGCTGCTGGTGCTGCTGGTGCTGTTGGTGGCGGAAGTGCCGGTAGATGGGGTGATGGAAGACACAGTGGCGGAGGAGGAGGACGACGAAGACGAGGAGGAGGACGAAGACGAGGTGGTGGTGGTGGAAGTGGTGGTGGAAGACGAGGAGGTGGTGGTCGTGGTGGTCGTGGTGGTGGAAGACGATGCAGACGAGGAGGACGCTGAAGGAGCAGCGTTGGCATGGTCAGGCGTGGTGTTGGTGGGCGTGTGTGTGTTGCTTGCAGCGCGGGAACTTGGCCGCCAGAACGCCGCATCCTTGGGAACATAGGCGACGTCCTGCTCTTGAAGCTTCTGGTGCGCAAAAGTGGAGACACGTATGTTGGTGTGTTGGGTGTGGGTGAGTGATTGGGTGAGAGAGAGAGTGTGTGTGTGCAGGTATTTGAAACGCGTTGCGGCCTTTGCGCGCACGAGTGTGTCTTACCACGCAGGGCAGGCTACATGTGATGTTCAAGAGCATGCGTTTACACACGCATACACATACAAACTCACACTCACACACACACACATATGCACACTCACAAACACACACGCGTGCACGCGCGCACACACACATACACACACTCACTCACTCATGCACACGCGCACACACACACACACACTCACTCACTCACTCACGCACACACACACACACACACACACACACACACACAGGAAGGCACATACGTTTGACTCGGCCTGCAGGCGCGCTCTGCGAGCTGCCTGCCGGGCTGAGCGGCGCAAGACCTTGGGCCGCCTGCTCACACAAGCACAGGCACATGCAGTGTGGGAGACGACAGGATTGCAGATGAGCGACATGGTGCCAAGGCAGTGGCTTGCTTGTGCGAGAACGCCCGCAGCTGTTTATGCGCTCCGTTGTCGACACTCGCCGCAAGCAGAGGCACGAACAGCAAGCAAGCGCAGCGACCACAGCAGCAACACGAGGCACGCAGACGGGCATTCGCACGTCACAACTGCAGCGCACTTTGCGGGCATATCCGCTGGTGGTGAGTCCATGGCTTGCTCTTCGCGTCGCGTTGTGGGTGGTGGGTTGGTGGCGTTGGTGGCGTTGGTGGCGTTGGTTGCGTTTGCGGTTACGGTGATGCGTGTTGTATCGTCTCTTGTCGAGTGGCGGAAGTGGTGCGATGTGATGTGAACGCACCACTCGAGCGCTTGCTGACACAAGCTGTTTTCGCGCTGTTGCTTTTTCAGGCAAGCGTCTGTTTTCCGCGCTTTATTCTCTGCCTTGCACCACCACCTTGCACGCCAATCAATTTTGACAGCTTGCACGTCTGATTTGACGTGAGGTGTTTTGTGCTTTTTTTTCATGTTTGAGACTGCTGGCGGAGGGAGGAGGAGGGAAAGAGGGAGAGTGGGTGTGCGTGGAGAAGTGAGGAAAGGGGGGGGGGGCGGAGAGAGAGAGAGACACACACACACACACGCGCGCGAACACACGAGCAATGGCAGAGCGTATCAGCAATACCACATCGCATGCCTAACCGTTGTCTCTGGTCCACTGCATACATCATCCAGGCTGCGGACGCGAGCGGTGAAGCCATGCACACGTAATAGGTTGTCCAAACAAGGCGCACACACACACGCACATGCACACACACGCATCGGGTGCATTGCTGGCGAGAATCGCCATGCCCCAAGGACAAAACAAAGGGTGGCTTGCTTGAGCTTCGTCGGGTGTTGTCTGATACCATGCATGTGCACGTCTGCCCCACGCTGTGCGCTCGCGTCTTGCGTGCCAACTCGTGTGCAACACAATGAAAACACACACCAGCACTGCTGGCAGCGTTTTGTGGTAATGGAAGGCGGGTAACAACAAATCAGAGGGAGGAGGGAGCATAGCAAGCGCCAGTGACGATGAGGAGGTGAGATGATGAAGCGAGGCGTAAATACAGAGTGTGTGTGTGTTGTGTGTTGTGTGTTGTGTGTTGTGAAATCGATGGCACTGCACTGGCCGCTCAATGTGCCTGTGTCTCCTTGAGTTGCGCAATGGATTCGACGCGCGTGTGCGGGTGTGGCAGGTCTGGGCCATCGACCTCCGGAAGAATCCACCGAAACGACATTGTGCCGCAGTTATGGTCCGTCGTTGACAACCACGTGTACGTCTCCCTGTGCGCGCGTGTTTGTGTGTGTGTGTGTGTGCGTGTGTGTGTGTGTGTGTGTGTGTGTGTGTGTGTGTGTGTGTGTGTGTGTGTGTGTGTGTGTGTGTGTGTGTGTGTGTGTATCAGGTGAAAGTGTGCGCAACGCTTCCACATCACGTTTTGCAAAAATAACGCACAACACAACACAACACAACACACACGTACTGCGAGAGATGAGGGTCCTCCTTGGACACGATGATCATGATGCTCCCATCCCGCTTGTATTTTGCGGTGTACTGCGGGGACCGATGCATACAAATATGCACAGGTGAGCGACAATCAACCGAGGCGGGGCGTAATTCATGCACACAGACACAAATGTCCACATGTGAACACGTGCACGGGCGCGCCACACGCACACATGCACATGAAAATGTGAACATACACATACACACACACTGAGACGGCTGCGTGTGCCAGAGCAGGCATCCTCCACTTCAACCCAACATAACGCGTCACAGTGGCAGCTGCTCGCACCTTGTTCACGTGGATGGGGAAATACCTATAGTCCAGGCTCTCCATCCAGTGGTTGTTGAGTTGGAAGTTCCAGAACTTGCACGGGGGCGGGGTTGCCTCAATCACCAGCGCCTCGTCGTCCTTCAGCTCCCAATACGAGTGGAAGTAGCGGATGTTCGGGTCGCCACCAACGCTATTGGACAACTCCTGAAATGATGGGCAAAGGGGGAGATACACAGATGGTAAGAACGCAAACACACACACACACACACACGCACACACGCACACACGCACGCACGCACACAATCACCACCACCTGGTCAAAGAGCGGGAGCTGGTTCTTGTGCTTCTGAAAGCCCGCGGCCCAGTGGGCAAACATGGCTGGGGCGCCAGCAATGAACAGCTGTGCGGAGCTGAGCGCAGTGTCAAGCGCCGCACACGTCAGCTTGCTGCTGCTCCCGCCGGGTGATGCGGTTATGCACTCAATCTCAAGCTGATGTGCGAGTGTGTGTGTGTGTGTGTGTGTGTGTGTGTGTGTGAGTGTGTGTGTGAGCGTGTGAGTGTGAGTGTGTGAGGATGGAGTGGATATTGACAGGCTAGACCAGAGAACATGATGGCGGCGGACGTGTAGCAGCGTCGACGTACCTGTGCCGGTGTTTCTTTGGTACGCACACCAAACGTCTGGCGCACAAGCAGCATGCCCTCGGCTGGCGTTTCCAATGTGCGCAGATAGTTGCTGTCCGGGCACGCGTCGGGCTTTCGGGGGCCAAGCTGTGCGCGTTTGTGTTTGTTTGTTTGTTTGTTTGTTTGTTTGTTTGTTTGTTTGTTTGTTTGTTTGT
The DNA here is from genome assembly GCF_000188695.1 of Salpingoeca rosetta. NCBI lineage: Eukaryota > Choanoflagellata > Craspedida > Salpingoecidae > Salpingoeca > Salpingoeca rosetta. The sequence goes on along the minus strand of NW_004754923.1, from coordinate 438,361 downwards.
TTGTTTGTTTGTTTGTTTGTTTGTTTGTTTGTTTGTTTGTTTGTTTGTTTGTTTGTTTGTTCGTGTGTGTGTGTGTGAGGAAGGTAGGGCAGTATTTGTGATGGCGCGGGTGTAAACGGCAGGAAATGAAAACGAACGAAAATTGAGGCGCGCTGCATGAGGACCTACATAGACTTCGAAGGTGCCGTCCGCGTTGACAACTGCAGAAGGAGGAGGAAGAGAAGTGCAGTTGCAGTCAACACGCGGCATTGTGAGGTTGTGATGTTGTCGCAAACATGTGAACACACCCCACTCAAAGACAGGGAGACCACACAAATGCACACACACACGCATGCACATGCACATGCACACACACACACGTACCCATATCATCGATGGTCTTGTAGTCGACTGTCTTCAGGCCGCCGTCGCCCCCATACCGGCCCGCCTGACATGTAGACACATGGTGCGTGTGTGTTGCGTGTGTGCGTGCGTTCGAGTGTGTGTGTGTGTGTGTGTTGCGTGTGTGTGTGCGCGTATGGGTGTGCGTGTGTGCGTTGTGGAAGTGAATACGAGGAGGGTGATGATACACATACAAACACACACACGCACGCGCGCACACACACACACACACACACACACACACAAAGACGTGCTCTCTCGGTGTGTGACAGCGATGGCAGTTGCGCGACCTGTGTGCCAAAGCCGAGAATCTTGGGTGTGCCGCGAGTACCCTGATGACAGAAACGGCGGGCAAAGGGAGGAGGGTTGTTGAGTGTCAGTGACGAAGGAAGAAGGTTGGGAGGGAGGAGAGAGTGTGTGAGTGTGTGCGTGAGTGTGTGTGTGAGTGAGGGTATGTGTGTGTGTGTGTGTCAGTATGAGTACGAGTGTAAGTGTGTGCGTGAGTGTGTGTGTGTGTGAGTGAGTGTGTGTGTGTGACAACTGCACGCGCGCACACGCACACAATCCTCGCCACACACACGCACACAAACACACACACGCACACACACAAACACGAACACACACACAATCCCAGCCACAAACACACACATACAAACACAATCTCTCGCGCAGGGCCGTTCACCTTCAAGCGGTAAGTGAAGCGCCCGTCGATGACTGCGCTCTCGTAGAGGTTGTCCGGGCTATCGGACCCGAGCTTGATCGGGGCAGGGCGGAGACCATTGGCGATGGCGTTGAGCCGCGGGCGCAAGGGGTCGCTGCACTCGACAAAGTTCTCCAGGCCGCCGCGAATGAGCCGGGACAAGTATCGATAGCCTTCGGCCTGTCACAGGCGGTCAAGTCAATCAAGGCGTTGAAGGTTTCGTGCAGGAACACGTGAAGGTTGTCGAGCGTGAAGGTGAAGGATGTCGAGAGTGAAGATGCAGGACATAAAAGAGCCTCAATGAGGGCACGGGGGGAGGGAAGGAGTGTTTGTCCACAAGGCAGGTGTGAGGGGAACGAGGATTACATCCACGCGCACATCAGATCCGCGAGCACGAACAACAATGCACAGCTCATCCACTGCAATACAGGTGCCCCGACCTGGTTGAAAGGGTCCTGGGGCGTGCCCGGCATGGAAAGGACAGCGCCTAGGAACAAGTGCATGCACAAGACGCAACGTGAGTGCCAAAAACTGAGTGGCAAACATGCCTCAACGACGTACAAGGGTGAAGTCAGAGCAACACACTGTGCGCCGCGATGCACACACACACACACACCAGCGGCCTTTATGGCGTCGCAGAACTCATCCCAGGCTTGCCCAGACACAATGCGGCGCTCATGGATGTCATCTGAGGGGTGTTGCATGGGCGTGGGATGAGCGTCGAAGGAAATGATGTCAACGCGCGCTTTTGTGACTGTGTGTTGAGTTGCGCGATAAGAGCCATGCGCGAACGAGAGGTCTTCGACACATGTGAGCACGTGACGCGCGCCCGGGCGCGCTCGAATGTCATAGTTCCTCGCACACACACATGCACACACATGCACACACTCACACAGGCGCACACATGCACACACACATATGCACACACGCGGGCCTACACACCTGGCGTAAGGCCACGCAAGTTGCGATACCAGTGAACTAGAGCGCGATAACCAATGGCGATGGCAAAGATGCCCGATCGAAAGCCTTGTTGGGGGTAGGTGGGGGCAAGGAACACGTGAAAAAGAGGGTGCAAGAGGGGAAGCACGCGGTCAATCACACGCACCAGGGCATAACAAAACAGCCCACAAGGTATCCGACACAAACACACACACACACACACACACACACAAACACGCACGCACACGCACGCACACGCACACGCACACGCACGCACACGCACACGGACGCACACGCACGCACACACACACACGCACACACACACACACACACACACACACACACACACACCTTTGCGAAAGAGGAAGATGAGAGAGGTGACCAAGATGGCCAGGGACAGTGTTCCCCACATGATGATGGATGGTGGTGGTGGTGGTTGGTGTTTGTTTGTTGTCGACGCGAGGAAATTTGGTGCGCGATATCCACAAATCGCCCACAACTGCCACCACCCCCCAGCAATCAAGCAAGCCATGGCCGACGAAGCAGCAGAGGAGGAGGAGGTTGTGTTTCGAGGGCGGACAACACGGCCGCGGCTCAGGCTGCGAACGAGAAAAGCCAGCACGAGCACGGGCACCAGCACGGGCGCCAGCAGCAGGCGGCGCGCTCTCGAAGCCGGTGGCCATCAGCAGCAGCAGCACCACGCAGCGACGAGTGTGATACCTCAGGAACAAGCACAGCAGCAGCACCACGTTGCCGCCACAAGCACGACATCCTCAGACTTGCACAAGCGTGCGAAACGCGGGGATGGCGGGCGGTTCAAGCCGCTGCAGTTTGGAACCTCTTCCTCTTCTTCCTCCTCCGCCGCTGTCACAACGTCCACATCCCTGTCTCAGCAGTCCCGCGACATGGACAGGGGGAAGGCAGCACAGCAACAACACACAACACTGAAGCAAGACACCAACGGTGGTGGGGCGCACAAGCAGTCCAACAGCAGAGGTGCACACAGGCAAGGGTTTGACGCAAGAGTGCGAGAGGTTGCTTGTCAGAGGACTTCAAATCCACACCAGCACCAACAGCCACAGCCACAGTCACAGCGCCCACCACCGCCAGCTTCTTGTTCAACAGCGACGTCCTCTTCTTTGTCACCCGTGGTGCTGTTGGATGCTGCGGCTGTGAACGCTGCGTGTCCCACACCCCCAGCGTCTTGGCACAGCGTGCAGCTTGCCCTCACGTCATACTTTTCAGACCTCGAGCAGTGATGAAGCTGGGGAAGGTTTGTGTGGGGTGTGGATGTGTGGTTTTGTGTGCGTGAACACCAGTGGTGGCTGGACACGTTCTTTGCCCGCCATATCCAGACATGGAATTTCCTTTGTTGTCTTTTGTTATT
>NW_004754923.1:419954-429954 GCF_000188695.1 Salpingoeca rosetta | reverse complement strand
AATCGCCTCGGCAACGCGGCCTTCGTAGAACCCGGCCTTACCATGCTCAGCAAGCAGCCTGACAAGGGGGGGGGCAGGTTGGGTTTGTATGGTTTGGTGAGGCGAGTGTGCATGGTATGGTTTGCGCGAGTTGTGATGAAAGCAAGTACGAGCAGACTGCTGAGACCACTGTGTTGGGGATCGCAGCACAGCCAGTGATGTTTCACAGTGCAACGTACGCAAGACGACAAGATACATGCCTCCCTTCACACCCACACCTACACTTCTCCCGCCTCCCCCGCGCGCAGACAGGCTTGCATACACACGCTAGGCAGCTATTGTGCGCTGTGCAGCATCACAACAAAGGCGCCACCAGTGCGCAACTCACTTGAATGTGTTTGCGAGGTCTTTCATAACCATCACTTCGCCCTCGCTTGGCGCCTCCCTGTTGCTCATCAACAGCGCGCCCCCGTGCGGGTTGTCATCACGCTGCAGTTTCCTTGCACCGCCCGTCCACGCATGCGCCGTAATGTGGTGGATCGGTGCACCTGCAATGCGTGCGTATGCGTGCGTATGCGTGCGTATGCGTGCGTATGCGTGCGTGTGTGTGTGTGTGTGCGTGTGTGTATGTGTGTGTATGTGTGTGTATGTGCGTGTGTGTGTGTATGTGCGTGTGTGTGTGTGTGTGTGTGTGCGCAACCAAGGACGGCCGTGTTGCTCGGACGGCGTGGAAACCAGTGTGAGGCTTGTTTGAGGAGTAGCATGGCATTTTTCAAACCCAAGCACGAGCATAAGCTACCACAGCACCTTCTTCTGCAAGGTCGATGGCCGGCTGCAGTACTTGCCGTAGAGACATGGTGCCAAAAGCTTCGACGGTGTCGACCCACCCAGCCGCTGCTCCAGGAACGGTCACGCAAAGGGCATGATCGGCAGGCAACTGCGCCAACACGACAACACAGGCAACCGTGCGGTGAGCGCAGAGGTGAGACAGCAATGCAGCAAGCGGATTGATGGAGGGACAGGAAAAAGGGCGGAAAGACACAGACACACACACACACACACACAGGCACACACACACACACACAGGCACATACATACGCACACATACATACGCACACAGGCACATACATACGCACACAGGTACAGACACACACAACAGACACAGGCACACACAGACAGCCATAACCCCTTTCCCTGCCCACAAACACACACCTTGCTTCCTGTGTGTCCAAGCTGTCGCACATGCTCGAGGGATGTGGCTGCGGCAGAGCGTCCAGATCCGTTGAGTCCGCGGACTTTCTTCGTTGTTGCATCGAAATAGAGGCAGAAGCAATCCCCTCCAATGCCGGTGGAGCTGCACCACGGCGGCCGTGTAGTGAGCGTGCATGTGGTTGACATGGCGAAAGCACACAAGGCCAATGGAAACGAAGTCCAGCGTGATGCATGTGTGTCTCACCATGGTTCGGTAACGTTGAGGGCTGCGGCCATTGCCACTGCCGCATCAGCGGCATTGCCACCTTGCTGCAAGATCCTGAGGCAGGTGTGATGTGATTATGATTAGGGACAACGGGATGCATTGGTGTTAACATGGGGTACTGTCCATCTGAAACGATCCATATCTGTAAGCTGCACCACGCGCACAGGTACAGGTGTACACACCCACAGGTACAGGTGTAAACACCCACAGGTACAGGTGTACACACCCACAGGTACAGGTGTACACACCCACAGATACAGGTGTACACACCCACAGATACAGGTGTACACACACACACACATATCCACACACACACATATCCACACACACACATATCCACACACACACATATCCACACACACACACACGCACACGCACACACGCACACACACACACACACACACACACATCCACACACACATCCACACATCCACACACACCGCGTTCCAATGGCGCTTGCAATGGGCTGTGTGGAAGCTGCACAACCGCGCATGCTGATTACTGGAGAACGTCTCGACTGGAACGGCAGCGGCTCCCGCCCCCGCGTCTTGGCCTCGCTGTCCGTCATCCCGGTTGGTCAGTGGGGCGGTGTCAGTGGATGTGAGATGCCGGTGATGAGTAGCGAGTGATGCCAGTGGTCAGTGACGAGATGGTCCACAACAAGAGCCAACCCGCCAAACCCAAACAAACGGCACACGACAGCATGAAATAGCAAATCCCCACAACGCACAACACGCAGGCAGGCAGGACGGACAGCGCAACTTCTTCCATTTCTTCTTCTGAAGAGACGTCCACCACAGTCCCTGCACCTCCTCTCATCACCCCCTTCTTCCCATCATCATCCACCCACCGACTACGATGGCAGCGCTGTGGCGGAGTGTGAGGCATGCATCTCGGTTTGTGATCATTGGGCCACCAGGTGGTGGCAAAGGAACGATATGCAATCGCCTTGTCGATGACTTTGGCATGGTTGTGGTTGGCACAGGTGATCTCATCCGCCAAGAAATCGCCGCCAAGACAGAGGTGCAGCGCGATTATCTTGGGTTGTGGTGGTTGATGGATTGATGGTGTGAGGTGTGTTCTTGATGGTGCAGTGCAATGCTATCCCTGCGGTCGTTTGACACCTGCTGTTGGTTTGGCACTTGCTGTTGGTCTTGCTGTTGGTTTCAGAGTTGAAGCTCACACACGCAACCCTTGCGCCTGGCCTCGCCTTGCTTTGTTCACTCGGTTCACTCGGTTGACGCTTGTGTGCACTACGCCATCACAGCGTGGAAAACAGGTCGAGGCTTTGGTGCAAAGTGGCAAGCTTGTACCAGACAAGGTTGTTCTGGACTTGCTTCGCGCGAAAATGCAAACCCTCTGCTCGAAACCACTCATCCTCGATGGTACGCAACCCTGTATTTCCCTCTCGCTTCATCACTGACGTGACACTATTGTCCATACACAAACACACATACACAGGGAGAGATACGCAGACAGACAGACAGACACACACACACACACACACAAACACACACACACACAAATACACAAACACACCAAACACACACAAATACACAAACACACCACAGACACACACACAGACACAAACACAAACACACACACACACACACACACACACACACACACACACACACACAAACACACAACACACACACACACATGTATTCACCCCACCCCTTCCTTGCGTTTTTCCTTGCAGGTTATCCTCGAACACGGTCGCAGGCTGAAGCCCTGCACGAGATTGCACCGCCGGAAGCCGTGCTTCATATTGACGTTCCCTTTGACGCAATCGTGCAGAGGCTAAGCGAGCGCCTCTACCACCCGCCCTCTGGCCGCATCTACAACCTCTCGTTCAACCCACCCAAAGTCGACGTGCGTCCTGCGCACGCGTGTGCAACAGCTTGTGCATGGTTTGCACCTGGGTCTGCTTTGGTTAACCCTGACTGAGAACTGTGCGCTCATGCAGCTTGCAATTGAGTCGCGTGTTTGCTCTGTGCCCTCCCGTGCCTTCTCTGCTTACGTCCGCAACTCCCTTTGCTCCCTTGCTTTCGGTCTTAACTGCCCCTCCTCTACTCGATCCATCACCAACAGGGCCTCGACGACGAGACGGGCGATCCACTCCAGCGCCGCCCAGATGACGAGGTATGACGCCACCAACGCTTTTGGGAGTTTGTGCATGTTCACGAAGTTTCATCTCAACCTCGCGTTCATGAATGTTCTCGATGAGGTCTCTGTCTTCCTTCCGTTCTTTCATCTCCCACTGTCATCTCCCACCAATCAATCACTCACCACCCGCGTTGTGTCCACAAACAGCCCGAAACGGTGAAAGATCGGCTGGAGACGTACTCGCGCGAAACGGAGCCCGTCCTCGACTTCTACAGGTGCCAAATGCGTGCATTTCTCCTGCAGTGTATGTGTGTGTGTGTGCGTGCGTACATGTGTGCGAGTGTACATGTGTGCGTTGCTTCATCTGCTTCCCTTTTCCCGTCTCTCCCCTTCGACCCCCCCCCCTCCTCTTCTTCCCCAAGTCCGTTCGCTACCCCACCCACCATTCATCTCTCCTGCTGCCTGTGATGATGACATCAGGGAGAAACACATTGTGCAGCGGTTTGCCGGCAGTGAAACGAATATCATCTACCCCAAAGTGAAGGCCTTCATGTCCTCCGCTCTTCCTCCAGAGTACGCATTCCCAGACACAACAACTGCCTCCCCAACAACTGCCTCTGTACACACAGAGCAGACATCTCTCTAAGCCACTGCACACATTTGCAAACACACATTTGCAAACACACACGGCGCGTATTGGTTGCTTTGAAATGACCCTCTTTTTTTTTTTTCCTGGTCTGTTGCATCCATGTGGGGTGCTCCCTCGCTGTCGTTCTACATTGGCGAACGCACAAATGCCCGTGTTGTTAAAATTGATTGCTGTATTCACGTGTGCTGTCTTCCTCTTTCCTTTACATGGCCGCGTTGACCGCCACTGTTCGTCGTGCATTCGCCCATCCGTTCATCGCTGTCGCGCATGCCTGTTTGGCCACGGCTGCGTCACCTCTCTTCTTGTGTTAACCAATCCCACTCACATGCATCTCGTCCCTTTTCCCTTTTGTTTTTGCTCTTCCTTGTCCCACCCCACACACACCCCTTGCTTCCGCCGTTCATCACGTGTCTGCTTCCACGCACACGCGTTTGTGCCCGCATCGTGCCAAACAGCAACAAAGCCAACAGCAATAAACAACACGCGTAGCGTCAGGGCGTCAGGTCATGTCACAGCAGCACCCCACCTGCCTGACACGCATCACACCAATGTGATAGTACGTGTGCTTGCGACCCTCCTCTCTCCTCAGTTACAAAACAAGCAACAAAGAACCGCATGCACCAGCATATTTCTTCGCGTCGCGTTTTATCTTCGCAATTGTAAGCTTGGGCATGTATGGGCGGGCCACGGCACAACCAAGGACACAGAGTATAAGGTGTCAGACAAAAGACAACACGAAAACACGCAGCGCGTGTAGCTGTGAAGGATATGCGAGAGAGAGAGAGAGAGAGAGAGAGAGAGAGAGAGAGAGAGAGAGAGCAAAGAGTACAGGGTTGCAGATGGATACGTGGAATGACGAAGCAGTGCCTAAAACGCCTCGAATCGCCAAGACATGAACAGGCAGCCAGACAACAAACAAGCAAACACAAACTGGACAACAACACAAAGACACGTCCATGAGCAACACGTCTAGAGCTCGTCGTGGGCCTCCTCGTCCTCGTCCTCCTCCTCGTCATCTTCCTCCTCATCCTCATCCTCGTCGTCCTCCTCCTCGGCCTCCTGCGCCTTGGCGGCTGCCTCCTCCGCTGCCTTCTTTGCGGCCTCAGCCTCCTCCTCGGCCTTCTTCATGGCAGCCTCGCCCTCGGCGCGCTGCTTGAAGTGCTCGACGGCGGCGTCCACGGCGGAGCTGTCGTCGGTGATGAGAACGTCGTCAAAGATGGTGCCGGCCTTGACCTGCCACAGGTCGAAGCCAAGGACGCCAAAGCTGTCGTAGGCGTACAGCGAGTCGTTGGGCTCGTACTCGGGGTTCTCGATCATGGGGTGCTCCCACTCGCCCTTGTACTCTGGGTTGGGGATCATGCGTGGCTTCCACTCGCCCTTGTACTCTGGGTTGGGGATCATGGGGGGCTCCCACTCGCCGTCCATCTCGTCATCCCAGTCCTCGGGCTTCTCCGCATCCGGGTCGGGGATGTGCTCGGGCTGGTCCCAGTCCTCGGGCTTCTCGTCCTCGGGGTCCGGGATCTCCTTCTCGTCGACCCAGTCCTCGGGCTTGCTCACGCTGGGGTCCTTGATCATCTTGGGGGGAAGCATGTCAAAGTCCTCCTCGATGCTGCCGCCCTCAACCTTCTCGCCGTCGATGCGGACCTCGTACGTGTTGTCGGGCTTGAGCACGAGCGTGTACAGGTGGCTGGCCTCGTCAAACTTGCAGGGGATGCTCTTCTTCGTCTGCACGTTCTCGCCCTTGTAGTTGAGGATGACGTGCACCTTGCGCGTGCCCTGGCCGCAGATGTCCGGGCCAAACATGACGTTGTAGGGGGACTCGCCGTGCATGTCCTCCTGGTCCAGGCTGGCGGGGAACAGCTTCACGTAGCCGCCACCGCAGTCGATGTTCTGCTCGTGCTTCACCACAAACTGCACGTACAGCTCCTTGTCCTTGTTGGAGAAGTCGTCAAAGCGGCCGCTGATGGCGTAGAACTTGGCGTTCTGCGTGGTGTGAAGGCCCTTGTCCTCCTCGGCGTCGTTGTAGTACTTTCCGGCCGTCACGTCCCACTTGCCATAGTCGTCGCTGTGCTTGGACACAACCCAGCGGTCCTCCCAGCCATCTGCATTTGTGTGTGTGTGTGTGTGTGTGTGTGTATGTGTGTGTGTGTGTTTGGGAAAGGAGAAGTGAGCGTGTAAGGGGGGGGGGGTTGCATATGAGTGCATGTGTGTGTGTGTGTATGTGTGCGTGCATGAGTGCGTGCATGTGTGTGTTTGTGTGCGTGCATGTGTGCATGCATCTGTGTGGGTGAAGCTAATGTAACACAACCATACTGAGCATAGCAGTGCGGGGTTCGCAAAACTCAAACACAGCGCACAGCGAGAACATTCACACACAGAGACAGACATGGACACACACACACACACTCACCACCAAAGGACTCCTGGAAGAAGACCTCGGCAGAGGCCGTGGCGACGAGGAGCGCCGCCGAAGCAAGAAGCAGCTTGTACATGACGCGGTGCTGGAGTGTTGGATGCGATGTTGGGTCGATGAGAATGCCCGCGACAGCGATAGCCAAGCCACTGGCAGCCAGCTTGCTTGGGGTGTGTGTTTTGGTGGTGTGTTGTGGTGCTGGCAGCTTCTCTTGTGGGCTTGGTGTGAGGGTGGGCGTGCCACGCTTTTTTTGCAGGCCCCAGCGATTGTTGACGTATATTTTCAATCAATTATCCTCTCTCAAGCGCTGACGTGTCAGCCAAACCACTCCCGACGCGTTTTCTCCGGACAATTTACGGCGTGTGTCTTTGTGTATGTGGATGTGTGTGTGTGTCTTCGTGTGTATGTGCGTGTGTGTGTGCAGGCAGACTTCGAGTCAGCCATTGTATGTGCAAGGGGAACCTGGAAACTGCGAAGAAGAACTTGAACACACACACACACACACACACACACACACACACACACACACACACACACACACACACACACACACACACACACACACACACACACACACACACACACACACACACACACACACACACGCACACACACACACACGGCACAGTCGATTGTTATATGAAAACATAAACAAATCGTCTACAAACAAGCAATTGGACTGAATCCAGTTTCTATTCGGCAACACCAACAACCAACACACCAACACAACACACGTGCACACATTGGTTGGTGAGCAAAAAGACGAGAGAGGACAACCAACAAGCAAACCAACACAGCAAACCAACAAGCAAACCAACCAGCACACCGCAGACAGACCACCAGCAGACACTGCCACGATGCCTTCCCGCAGGCAGAGGAAGCTGCGCGCTGCAGAGGGCACGCGATCAGGCACGGACATGTCCGTTGCCACCCTCTTTGTGCGCAACCTCGCCTTCTCGTACGTTGCTGCGCCCGATTGCGATCAGCATCTGAGGGGCGCGCGTGGAAGCACGCTGGTGGGAGGGGGCGTGAGAAGGGTGTGAGAAGTGTAAAGATGCTTTGGCTGTTGGATGTACAACTGGTTTGCTGGTTGTGTTTGTTGAGCTCCGCCTGTTGCTCGCTCAGGTGGCGCGTGTGCGTGGGCGCACCCGCAGCTGTTTGCTAGCAGTGCCGTTCCAGACTGGCACTTGTGACGTGATCTCTCTCCCCCCCCCCCCTCACTCACTCACTCACTCACTCACTCACTCACTCACTCACTCACACACACACACACACACACACACACACACACACACACACACACACACTCTCTCTCTCTCTCTCTCTCTCTCTCTCTCTCTCTTTGTGTGCTCTCACGTGCGCGTCTTGTTTCATGTCATGTGTGCTCCACGCAACGCCAGGGTGACGGCTGAGGACTTGGAGAATGTGTTCAGCGACATTGGGCCCGTCCGGCAATGTTTCATCGTCAAGACACCGCAAGGCGGAAGCCGTGGATTCGGGTACGATATTGATGGGTCACCAGCACCAGCCGCCACTTGCTGTGTGCGTGTGTGTGTGCGTGTGTGTGTGTGTGCGTGTGTGCGTGTGTGCGCGCGTGCGTGGGGAGTGTTTCTGGAACGATTATAGTGTGAAGCGAAGCTGTGTGCACGCGCCCAAATTTACAGTTGCTCCAACTCACAATCGCTTGTACCTGCGTGAATGGCGTTACGCTGTGGATACATACAACATACAACCCACACCGGCTTTTTCCTTGCGTGCTTGTAGGTATGTGTTGTTTGGCATGCGCGAGGATGCGATGGAAGCACAGAAGCAGCTCGACGGCCACAAGCTGCACGGCCGACCCATGTCTGTCCAGTTTGCCCGCCGCAAAGGCGCTCAAGGCGTAAGTGCGCAGCTTCCCTGTCTCCGCTGCGCACGCCTGGTTTCTGTGTTGAATGTGTTTGCCGCTGTTTCCTGCGTGTTTCCCTTGTGTTACAGCTGAGAGGCGCGTCATCGTCTTTTGCACTCACCACGGATTGTTCCCTCGACACAGCCCGCGCCTGCGCCGCGGCCCAAACAGGAGCAGGAGATGCAGGAGATGAAGTACGAGGAAGCAGAGCCAATGGCAAAGGAGGTTCAACAACAGGAAGAGCACCAACAGGCCAAGGAAGAGGAGGAAGAGAGCGAAGACGACAATGACGACGACGGTGACGATGACGATGATGACTATGAGCTGGATGAGGATGAAAAGGCGATGCTTCCACGCAGATCTGTCGTTGCCATCAAGGAAGAGGAAGACATCAAGGAGGAGGAAGAGGTGGGCGATGAGCCGGAACTTCAGGCGCACTCGCAAGTGCACGCAGAGGACACCAAGGCAACAAAGAAAGACAAGAAGGGGAAGAAGGACAAAAAGGAGAAGCAGCAGAAGAAAGAAAAGGTGGGCTGTTGTGCCAATCGCATGTTCGCTCACGTGTATGTGCTTGGCTACGTCTGTGTGGCTGTGCGTGCTGGCCGTGCGTCTCTGTTCTTTCCTGCTCACGCAGAAAACACACATACACACATGACGAAACACACACACACACATGACGAAACAATCACGTGTGCACGCATCCTTGCTCTTCTCAACGCCACAGGCTGTCCCGCGGGAAATGACAGCTGAGGAGAAGGCGGCATTTGAGCAGCGAGAGGCAGACAGGCGCACCATTGTCATTAAGAACTTATCGCGACAGACAAACAAGAAGAAGCTGTTCCAGAAGATGCGCAAGTATGGAACAGTCAAGGGGATCACCATGGTGGACAAAACCACCGCGCACGTGACATTCACCAACACGACTGACGCGACCACCAAGTTCATGCGCAACATTGTTCTGCGTCTGGACCAGCACGAGCTGCACGGCAGCACCATCTCTGTTCGCCTCAAGTCCAAGCAGAAGGCGGAGATTCCCGAAGCGACGAAGAAGGACGCACGCCTCATTGTCCGCAACCTCGACTTTTCAACAACAGAGGTGCCTTAACCGTTGCGGTGGTGGTGTGTGGTGTGCGTGTGCGTGTGTATGTGTGCGTGTGTATGTGTGCGTGTGTGCGTGTGCGTGTGTGCGTGTGCATGGGTGGTGTATGTGTGATTATGTTCGCGCGTGTGCGTGTGCGTGTGTATGTGCGTGTGTATGTGTGCAGCGCGACGCGCTTGACATTGTGCTTGTCTGCTCTGGAAACGCTCACGGAAGACACCACACACACACATACACACACACGTGCATAGGATGACCTGCAACGCATTTTTAGCCGCTTTGGCAAGCTGGCAGAGACAAAGATTGTCAAGGACGACAAGGGCCGTTCAAAGGGTCGGTTGTGCTGCTGTGGATCTGTGTGTGTGTGTGTGTCGTCTTTGTGTGTG
>NW_004754923.1:387454-412454 GCF_000188695.1 Salpingoeca rosetta | reverse complement strand
ATGCTGTTGTCTTGCGCCTCTTCTGTGCCTTCTTCCTGTTTTGTTGGCATCTCCTTCAACCCCTCCTGCACACCGACATCAGTGCCACCATCATCAGCACACACCCACTCGCGCTTCAGCATCGTTGTTGGCGTTTGGTCCTACCGAAAATTGTTTACGTCTTCAACAACTCTTCCCGACTTGCGCCACAACCTGATCGCCGCCGCTCAACAAATACCACACGCACGCACGAACGCCGGCGGAAATGAACGTGACGTGCACGACGACGAACAACCTCACCACGGTGGTGTGTGATGGTATCCGTTTCACTCAAGAAACATCACACTACCTGACTCCGGGATCTGCAGAGTTCTTCGTCAACATTGGTGTGTGCATGTGTATTTGTTCCGTGTGTTGAGGGCGAATGAAATGTGGTTGTTGCGCTTGCCGTTCAGTGCTCTGCCACGAGTGATTGATCACGCTTCTAGTGCTTGTGAACCACCGATGCTTGCCTTGCCGGCTGCCTCACTGTGATTACCTGCCGTATTGTATTGCTTTGCGCCATTGCAACTTTGCCACTCTTCCCTCGTCCCTTGTTCGTCGACAACGGCATGGGCACCCATCAGGTATTTCTGCAGCGTTAGTGTTGTTGGCGGGTGTCTTCAGCGGCCTGACGCTGGGCTTGCTCAGCTTGGACAGCACGCAGTTGCAGGTTCTCTCCGAGGCAGGCAAACCAGAGGAACAAAAGTATGCCAGGCGCATCAAACCACTTGTCAAGCGACATCACTTGCTCCTCGTCACTCTACTTGTAAGCATCGTAGCTTGTGTGTGTTGTGGCGTGTCGTGTATGCATGTGTGCGTGTGGCTTGTGCGTGTGTGTGTGTGTGTGTACGCGCCCAAACCCATGCGCTACATCGCTGCAGTGTCTGAATGCCTTTTGTTCTTGGTGCAATTTCTGCTTCTCCTTGTTGCTTGGTTGTTCACGCTTTCCTCCGCCTTGGGTTTGCAGTTGGCGAATGCGGCTGTGAACGAGTCGCTGCCGTTGTTTCTGGATGACCTTGTGCCCGAGTACATTGCCATCATCATCTCCGTCACGGCAGTGCTGATGTTTGGCGAAGTCATTCCACAGGCCCTCTGCTCTAAATATGGCCTTGGTGAGGCAGCATACTGCACGCACTTGGTGGCGAGATGACACGTTCGCATGCTGCTCGATTGTCCTCAGTAGTGCCGTCATCGTCCGTGCCGTCGCCGTTCACGTCCTCGTCATTCATGTCAGCATTCAGTCGGCGGACATGCCACTCACTGCGTCGCCCTGCCTTGTCTGTGTGTTTCGCCACACCTCACCTCACGCGTCCATCCGTCCATCTTCACTGTGCGCCAGCGATTGGCGCGTTCTTTGCACCGATGGTGACGCTGCTCATGCTGGTGATGCTGCCCATTGGCTGGCCGCTCTCCAAACTCCTCGACCTCATCCTCGGTGCGCTGCTTGTACTGCTGCTTGTGTGTGTGTTGTGTGTGTTGCGTGTGTGTTGTGTGTGTGTGTGTGTGTGTGTGTTTGAGGGAATGTTGGGTGTGCTGAGTGTCAGAGCAGGTGTGTTGAGTTTGTTTGTTTGTTTGTGAGAGCATGTGTTTGTGCGTGTGTGTGTGTGTGTTTGAGGGAATGTTGGGTGTGCTGAGTGTCAGAGCACGTGCGTTGAGTTTGTTTGTTTGTGTGTTGAGAGAGAGAATGTGTGTGTGTGTGCGACTGTACACGCAAGTACATGAGGGTATGCAAGTAGGCATGTGATGGCAAGACCAGTGTGTGTGGCTGCCGCATCACCACTCACGTACATCATTCGGTTTTCTGGCAGGCGAGCATCACTCTGCGTTCTTCCGCCGTGCGGAACTCGGCGTCCTGGTGAACATTCACACCACGGTACGGTCACAGCCAGTACACAACGTGCACATCTCGCACGCGGCCCGGCGTGGGTCCTGCACTGCAACCCACTTTACCATCACTACCACCTCCCACCACTTCCCACCATCACCACCTCACCATCACCATCATCTCACAACCTCGATGGCTCCCGTCCACTGCATCAGAACGACGAGGACAACGAGGAGCCGCTGACGAGCGAGGAAGTTGCCATCATCCAGGGAGCGCTCGAACTCAACTCAAAGGTCGGCCCTGCATACGCACATGCAAAATTTGTTCGTGTGTGCGTGTGTGTGTGTGTGCGTGCATGTGTGTCAGTGCTCAGGTATTATGCGAAGGTCGACAGCCTCCAATGCTCACCGACGCGTGTTCTTCTTCTTCTCCCCTTCACGCGTCACACATTCCTCGTGCACTCCCATCTCAACCCCTTCCTCCACCTCCACCTCTCCACCTCCTCCACCTCCACCATCTCTCCACCTCCTACCGCTGCTGCTACTACTTGTCGTGTTGCAGACTGCGGAGGACGCGATGCAGCCGCTGGACGTCATCTACATGCTGCACGTGGACCGCGTGTACTCGACAGCGCTCGCTGAAGAGATTCTCGAGCGCGGGCACAGCCGCATTCCTGTCTTCAAGGACACCCGCCACAAGACATCGGTACGTGCTGAGTTGTATATGGGTGTGGCTGTGTTTGGTTGTGTGTGCGTGTTTGTCTATGTACGTGCGCGCGCGCGTGTGTGTTCGTGCCTGTGTGTGTTTGGATCTGCGTGCGCGTGCTTTGACCTCTGTGTCGTGGAAAACTGACATTGTGCTCACGTCCTCACGGTTGCTCCCGTTGTTCCTCGCCGACAGCACTTTATTCTAACAAAGACGCTCATCCAATATCACAAGAACTCAAATGTCCGCATCGCCGGTCAGAACACACACGCACGCGCGCGCATACACGCACACATACACACACGCACGCACACACACACACACACACAGAACGATCCCTGTATTGTTCATGGACACCTTTCTGCCGCTTTCATTGACGCTTTGCCACCACCACCAATATCACCACCACCACCACTACCGCCTGTAGACATCCGCAAGCACGCGCTGACGCCATTCCCGCGCAATATGGGCCTCTACGCGTGCCTGAAGAAGTTCAGGGAGGGCAAGTCGCACATTGGTGCTGTCCTCAACGAAGACAGAGAGGTGTGCGACTCGTGTACATGCGTATGTGCGTACATGTGCGCCTGTGTCTATGTGTGTGTGTATGTATTGTGAGTGTTTTCACTGGAATGACCTCCGCGCTTGTGCGACGAAGACATGTTTGTGCTTCATTGCTCGCTCAATTCGCTCACTGTAGCGTCTCATCACACGCGTTCGCCGCCACCACCACCACGCCGACTACTGCAGGTGATTGGCATCTTGACGCTTGAGGACGTGATTGAGGAGCTGCTGGGCGCAGAGATTGTTGACGAGACGGACCAGTTTGTCGACGTCGCAAGGTGCGTGATGCAAGGTGGTGTGTGTGTGCGTATGCGTGTGTGTGTGTGTGTGTGCGTATGCGTGTGTATATGTGTGTGAGTGTGTGTGTGAGTGTGTGAGTGAGTGTGTGTGTGAGTGGGGGGGGGGGGTTGCTCCTTCCCTTTCTTAACTCACGCAACACGACCACCACCACCACCCCTCACCACGACCACGACAACGACGACGACCACCGCCCACCAGGCGCATTCTTGCGAGCCGGCGGCGACTATCGAGCACACAGCGCGCGTCGTCATCTGCAATGATATCGCGAACGGCTACGGCCGTGCGGGCGGCAGGCGCGATACAGGTCAGCGACGCCGTGTCTGTGGATACGGGGATAACAAACGGTGGCGGTGGCGGTGGTGGTGGCTCCTCCGAGCGCACGCCGCTGCTGCGTACGATTCCCGTCTCTGAACCGGTGATGCCCATTATGGAGGCGTCGACAGAGGACGATGGCGACGGCGCATTTGACTAAAATGGTCGCATCCACCCGCGCGCCCACGCGCATTTCATACACACAGACCCAAACTTTGTGTTGTCCTCATGACAGAGTCAACCGAATACACACAGAGACAAAAGGAGAGAGAGAGAGAAGGGGGGACAGACAAAGAGGGTGTGTGCGTGTGTGACGGAGACAGAGCAGCGTACACACACACACACACACACACACACACACACACACACACACACACACACACACACACACACACACACACACACACACACACACACACACACACACACACACACACACACACACACACACAAAACACAAGAGACACACAAGGCAAATTTGTTCGACACCATAAATTGCAGTGACTATCGGCCAGTGGTGGCGGTCGCTTTCGACTGTGCTCGGAAACCCCCGTCCTCGCTTTCCCCTGCTTCTTTCCACACCAGCAGCATGGACGCTGTACCGCTTCGCTTGCTGGTGGACATGATTGTCCAGCGAGCGTACAAGGACCTCGCAGACATGACAGAGACCGTGGCACCGGCGAGACAGCGGTAGGGTGCCTTCTTTGTTGGGTGTGTCGTGCGTTTGTGCTGTGTATCGCAGCCTGTTTGCGTGGACCCGTACTGACGTTTGTGTGGATAATCAGCATGGTGTCGGACTGTTTGGAGCTTGAAGTGGGTGGCGGCAGAGCTGAATGAGCGGCGAGCGTGAAGCGACGTGTAAGCTCGCGTGCTCTTCCAAAACGTTTGTAACGGTTGTGGCTTCGCCCTGCTTTTTGAACCACGGGCAGGCAACAAGAGTTGATGCGGTACTTGCACGAGGCTCGACAACGGTTCATGCGACTGTTGGTGATACTTCGATGGCTCTCCAAGAGCGGGCAAGCCGACAACGTTGCGGTGCGTGTCAAACCACTGCTTTCACTTCTACATTGCGCCATGAGCAAGCCGGACTTGCAACACCACACGCATGCCACCCATTCCTGTCGCTCTCGATCCCGCTCGCCTGCTTATGACTGACTGTTCTATTCATGCGCGTCGTGCGCTGTCATGTGGTACATGTATGTGTGTGTGTGTTGGGTGTGACAGACGCTGGTGCAAGCGACACACATGAAGCATCTCACCGTCTTGGAGACTGCAAATGCGCTGCATGGGCATGTAGAGTCCATGGCAATGGCAACGTACGTCGTTGCAGTGTTGTTGTTTGCGCGGTTGGGGTCCGCGTGGCCTGGTTTAGCGTGCGCGCCATGCTGCTGTATGTGTCGTGCGTATGGCTGCTGCTTTCATTGGTTTGACACTCTCCTTTATCCCCCACCATGCCATCTTGTCCTAACGGCTTTGCATGCTGTGCATGCTTTACTTGCTTCTCAGGCTTCCCAGCTACGACGTGCCGCACGCTGTTGACGTGCTCGGGTCTGGGGAGTACCCGCGGATGCCACGAAACATCGAGGTTTGCAGCCCTGTGCAACATTTTCAGCACCTAACACTGTCTGCGCGACCAAGCACGCCCATTCCTCATTCACACACACACACACACACACACACACACACACACACACACACACACACACACACACACAACCAGTTGCTGCTGCCGGAGCCGCCGCTGCTGAAGAGCGACGTCGACCGCGCACTGTCGTGGCTCCACATGCAGATCCGCGGACGCCTGGCCGACGAGCCGGCCCCACGCGGGCTCTCCGCCGTCACCATCGGTGCGGTTTTGCTGCTGGTGGTGGTTGCTTGCTTGGTGCTCGTGGTTGCTTGCAGGCGCACGTGTGCTGGCACATGTCACTTGGAAGTGCTCTTTCCCTTTTCAAATGAGCATCTCTCGCAACACACACACACACACACACACACACACACACACACACACACACACACACACACACACACACAGGCAAGGGCCGGTTGACGCTGACGTGTGGCGGGCTGTACAGCATGGCGTTTACAATTGACAACAACTCGGCAACGTCGCCGTGGCGGCTGCTCACGGTGGACGTATTTGTTCGCGATGAGTGGCGCCTCGACGCACACGCAGCACGTGCGTGCAATTGCCATGTGCAGGCACTGCCCTATTGGTGGTGGTGATGGTGATGGTTGCTGCTGTTATTGTTGTGGTCACTGTGCGTACACCTTCGCTGCCCTCTTGTACCTCACACACACACTCACACACACACACACTCACACACTCACACACACACACACACACACACACACACACACACACACACAAACACACAAACACACAACACACTGCTTGTGCGTGCGCGCGTGACCACAGCTGCGTCGTGCGAGCGGCTCGTCACTAGCCCGCACATTGAGCGGTTGCGCCGGCTGCTGAAAGGAATCCTGGACACAACGCGGGACCAGCCCCTCTCCCGCTGCTGCGCCGCCATCCACACATTCTGCCTCTCGTTGCAGCTCAACACCATGGCTGCACAGGTGCCGCTGCATGCTCTGCTCTGCGCCGCTGTGTGTGTGTGTGTGTGTGTATCAATGCGTGCGCGCGTGTTCATGTGTGTGTGTTGATGCATGTTTGCGTGTCTTGAACGAAACGACGCTTCTTGAGCTCAATTCCTTCTGTTGCACATGTGTGTGTGTACGTGTGTGTGCGTACGTGTATGTGCGTGTGTGTATGTGCGTGTGTTCAGGCGGAGGCGCTGCAGAGGACGAAGTGGGGCTCGTCGGTTGTTGTCGACGCGTCATCCTCGCCCTCATCGCTCAAACTGAGTACGTCAATGCTGAATTCATCCGCAGCCCCTTGCTGAATGTCAACACACACACACATGTCATACTCACTCACTCACGCACATATCACATGCACTCGCACAATGATGCATACACACACATAATGATGCATACACACACTTTGACGCACACACGCACACATGTACTCTTCAGGTTTTTGGCCGGAGTTCAAGCGACTCGTGTCGCGTGTCGAGTCGTATGATGAACTCGATGGAAACCAGTCGTCATCACCACCATCGTCATCATCATCATCATCATCATCATCATCGTGGTTGGCGCTGGTAAAGGCAGCAGCCGGCGCAGCGCCACCACCCGGGTCAACACAACCTGCATCACAATCGTCGTCGAGAGGAGGTGGAGTGGAGGGCTGGGCCAGCGCGACGCTTGAGATTGTGAGTCCGCTGCGGCCACAAACGCCCACAACTGGCAGCAAACAGGCAAGAGGACACCACGCCAACCACAACCACGCCAACCGCACCAGCGACGACAGTGGTGACAACAGTGGTGGTGTTGATGAGGGCGCAAACAATGAAGCCATGCCCCCAGTGTACGATAGTTTTGACTTTTACATTGACGTGAAGCCGACACCAGTTGTTGGGATGGACGGCAGCGATTACGACGCGTGCATGGTGAGGGGCCGTGTCACTGTCATGTTGGCATTATGATTCGCGCTGCTTTGCCTGTATGTGACGTATGTGTGGCGTATGTGTGTGTGTATGTGCTGGAAGTTGGATCTTGCGTTCGCTTGCACCTGCAAGACACCCACACATTCACACACACGCACGCACACACACACACACACACACATTCACTCACACGGAGCAGGGGCGATCGCCAAATATGCAAGCACTGCTGACTTGTGTACAGCGTCGCCTGTCACATCACTTGCTTGCAAGCATTCGCGAGCAGCTGGCGGCAAGCGCGCTTGTTGCGTCATGCGCAGCGATGGTCTCCTTTGGGCCAGCGCCACAAGATCCGACAACACCAACAGCAGCAACTACAACTACAGCTACAACAACAGCAGCAGCAGCAGCAACACAACCATTGTCATTGTGGAGGATGGGCACGAGGTCTGAAGGGCGAAGCGGTGGCGTGATGGACACGCGATGGCACGATGTGGCAGATGATGATGGCGGTGCTGGCAACAATGATGATGATGTTGCTGATGATGCGATGTGTGTGAACGTCACGTTCCCCATTCGCGTCGAGGCCACAGCAGCCAGTGCCGCCGCTGCTGCGATGAAGAGCGGCGATGCGGAGGACAGCGGTCCCTCGCTTGGCACCACATCATCACCCTCATCCCCCGACGTTACAGCGCTGGAAACGCTGACCCCAACGGAGGAGCGGCTATCGCTTCGCGTGTGTCCGGATTCTGGGCGCCTGTTCCTGACCACGTGCCTGCAGGCAACAGATCTCCATGCCGTTGAGCAGGCAATCAACTTTGATCCGCTCCAGGCGCCAAGCTGCATGCATGCGGCCATGTACGTTTCATTGCATTTGTGATTGCGTGTGTGCTGGATGTCAGCGTTGACGTGCACAGCAATAAGTGCGCATCTTTTCAAGTCAGCTTTCACACACACACACACACATGTACACATGCACAGGAGGACGTGCGTATTGGATGCGGTGATTCGTCGCATTGCGTCCTCTTCCTTTGCGACAGAAGTCAAGATGGTGAGTGCCTGTGCTGATGTTCATGTGCATGCAGCACCAGCGTTCGTGGCATGGGCCAAGTGTTGCTCATATGCGGCTGCCCTACTTTCTCTTACCCCACAATGCACCCACACATACATGCACCGACTGGGTGTGCTTATTCATTGACACACACGCATACTCACACACGCATTGACACACACACACACACACGCATACCCACACGCGCATGCTCATGCGCCAGACGTCTCTTGGCGGGCTGAGTCACGTGCTGGATGCGGACACGCTTGCCTTCTCCCGCTGCTTCATCTTCCTCGACTACCCCGGCCACGCCCTGGTGCGTGGTTGCAGCATTCACTGATTACCACTGGCGTTGTTTGCATGCTTGAGCAATGCTTACGCTCTGTACATCAGTCAAGCGCGTGTATAAGTGTGTATGTGTGTGTGTGTATCATTGTGTGCGCATCTCCGTTAGCCGCAACTTCATCTCACCGCTTTCCCCATCCACACACACACATACACACACATACAACACAGTTGCTGTCTGTGTCTGCATCGCTGTCCATGCGCGTGCGAATGCTCGCGTGTCACATTGAGGCACCGTACGAAGTTGCTGCCTCCTTCCCCGGCCACACCGCCACCAGTCCGCACATGTCCTCATCCTCCTCCGTCGCCACCGCCATGCTAGCAACAAACGCCAAAACCAACAGCGCTCGCGCAGGCAGCACGAGCTCGCCTGCATCTGGCGGCGGTGGCATGACACCATCGTCGTCGACGTCACTTGGTCTCTCTGCGCCGAGCCGTGGCAACACACCTGCGCAGACACCAACATCCGCGGGCGCCACCCACTCGTCGCTGGCGCCGTCATCAACAACAGCGCCTGCGCCGGCTGTGCTGCGTGTGTACGATTCTGCACGGGCGGTTGTAGCGAGTGCGCTGCGGATGAGCACGTGCGAGATGCGGCAAGCGGAGGGGCGGCGGTGGGATCGCATCTGCCAGGCAGCCGAGATGGAGGGCGCTCTTCGCGTCGACACCGTCATGGACATTCTTGTTGACAAACACCAACACCAACACCAACACCAACAGCAGCAGCAGGGGTTGGCAGATGCGCGCTTCAATTGGTATGTTATCTGCTTGCTGGCGCCTGTCGCATCATCTTCATCATCGTTGTTGCCGCGGCTTGCCTGTGTGTTGTTGTCTGTTTGTCTTTTCTGTCTGTCTGTGTGTGTGTATGTCTCTCAACCTCACATATTCTCACGTACACCTACACTTAAAATCATAACCACTCACACACACACACACACTCACACATTCTCTCTCCCTTGTCTTTCTCTCCTTTACCTGTCCGGCCACCAGGAGCGAACTTGAGCAGCGGCGCCTGCAGCGCCAGCTCGCCGTGACGCGCTTTGCAATGCTCCTCTCATGCGTATCACGACAGGTGTGTGGCGTGTATGCGTGTGCCTGTGTGTGTATATGTTGGAGGTGTGTTTGTTGTGTGTGATGATGCGATTACTGTTTGTGTTACATTGTTGTTGACGCCTCACACATGATGGTGTGTGCGCTGTGGATGTCTGCCTTCGACTCACGACAGCTGCGAAGCGACAGTCTCCGTCACTCCCCACTCATCTCCCTCAGTAAGCACGCAAGCAAGCAAGCGCACACAACGACACACGCATTCCACCCATTTTGCTGTCTCCTTTGCCGTCTCGCTTGTGTTTCCCTCACCACATTATTGCCGCCCTCCTGTTTCAAACACCAGCTGCCACAGCCCATACTCTTTGTCCCTCACACTCCCTCTCACACCCTTCCCTTCAACAACCAACAAATTGTGCTGCACATCACAGGCGATGCGCAGTCGTGGTCGCTGCTGGAGACGGGCGTGACGTTCCGCATCTTCAACCTCGCCACCTCCCCGCTCGTTCCCCTCAAGTCTGCACACCTGCACTGCGCAGCCTCTGGGATATGGTGAGAACGCTTCTTTGCGCTGTATGTATACGTGCGCATATGCGTCTGCGTGTGTGTGTGTGTGTGTGTGTGTGTGTGTGTGTGTGTGTGTGTGTGCGAGCAAGCACGCATTGGTGCCAGTTCTTCAGGCCCATGTACTCATATGCGGTGTTCCTTCAACGTCACCATCACCTTCACACCCGATTGCGCAGCCGGTGGCAAATTGCCATGGACACATCCCGGCTGCCGTCGTGGCTGCACCAGCGCCAGACCGTGGCTGACAACGACTCGCTTGCTCTCAAGGGCCGCTTCGATTGGGCTGCAGGCACTTTCACCGCAACCAGCCTCACCCCTGCTGGGTTGGTCGTCTTGGCTGCATGCATGGTGGAGCATTGCCTGTCATCACCTGTCCCGCTTCTCACATGTGCAACTGCGCTCATACTCACCTGAACAACAACAACCCTCATACACACACTCTCTCATACACGCATACACACATACACACACACACGCACGCACGCAGGTGCTTGGATGCGCTGCAGCGGCCGTGGTATTCACACATGAAGTTCCTGCAGACGGTGTGCATGCTGCGTGACGAATCACTGCCGCACCACAAGCTGCTCTCGCTGCACTCGTTTGGCGCCGACGGGCTGGAAATTGGCGTGCACTGGAAACCAAACGCAGACAAGGTGGTACCAACATCGTCCTCTACAGCAGCAGCAGCAGGTGCAACCGCGGGCGCAGGTGCAGGAGGAGGAGGAGGAGGAGATACCAACGTCAACAGCAGCAGTGCCGTGCTTGGCGATGCGTTAACGACCACCACCTCCGTTGCCATTGACGCAGCCACAGCAGCAGCGTCTGCCACCAGCGGCCACGATGGCGTGCTGGGCAACATCACAACTGCCGGCCTGCCCACATCCGGCAGTGCCGTGTCGCCAGCGCCACCATCGCCGCCAGCGGAGGAGGAGCCCCAGCTGCTCGTGCTGATGCGGTTTGTGTGGCAACACTCCCGTCAGGAGTTTGATGTCTCGCACCGCTGCCCGCGCGCCGTTGGGCCGGACGTTGAGCTGACACTTGATCGCGTGCGTGCGCTGTTCACGTTTCTGCTCAACAAGCGCAAGCACGGGCTGTCCATTTTGCTGTTCAAACTGGCGTCCATCCAGCCCACGCTGCGGCTCATGTTCACGGGCCCGCGGTTTGGCCTCAAGGTGTTCCCTCGCACGTTCTCCCGCGTGTTTGTGTCGTACCGCCAGTCGTTTGTGGGCGAATTCAAGTTCTGCAGCAACGGCGCCGTGCTCGTGCGCGACATCTTCCAAACGGCGTTTAGAACGGAGCCGGCTGTGCAGTACTTGGCCAGCCCCATGCATCCCATGCCTAGGCTCCAGCCCTTCATCGCGCACCTGGCACAGCGGCTGATGCAGCGGCGCAAGGGCTTCATTGCCATCCACGGCAATGTTGTCATGGCGGACGTGCGGGCGCGCCAGCACGTGTTGCCGCTGAGAGACGGGGACGAGTGCGATGCGCTGACCAGGTACCTGAGCATCGTCGGCGTGTGCGAGTGTCTTGCTCGCCTGTGCAATCAGCTGTCCGGGGCCACTGTGACTCAGCAACCAACGCGGGAGAACCCTTTGCTTCGTACGTTGAAGCGTGTGGGCTTGATACTGCTGCTGTTTGCGTGTGTTTGTTTGTTTGTTTTTGTGTGTGTGCGTGTGTAGTGCGTGCGTATGTGTTGCGTGTGTGTGTGTAGTGCGTGTGTGTGTGTGTGTGTCTGTGTCTGTCTGTCTGTCTGTCTGTCTGTCTGTCTGTCTGTCTGTGCACGTTCATGCAATCGACATGCAAGCTGGTTTAATATTGCCATCAGACTGCCCCCTTCCCACCCCAACCTAACATGACCATGTGCTGTACTTTGCAACACCACCACCATTACCGCCACAGCGCTGCAGATGTATGTGCCGCCAGCAAAACTGACGCTGGTCATTGAGAACTTTTCGCGCTTGGTTGCGTCGTGGTCGTTTGATGAAGGGTCGCCCTCGTACACCTCAGACATGCTCATGGTCTTGCAAGACATTATCGACAAGAAGGTGCGTGTGTTGTGTTGTTGTGTTGTGATCTTGTGTGCGAACCACCGTGCGTGATTTACCAATGGCTGATACGGCTGCACCTTGATTTTGGAACCGCTCATTCATTCATTCAATCAATCATTCGTTCCCTCATTGTACGCGGTTGAATGAATGTGTCGTGTGTGTGTGTGTGTGTGTGCGTGTGTGTGTGTGTGTGTGTGTGTGTGTGTGTGTGTGTGTGTGTGTGTGTGTGTGTGTGTGTGTGTGTGTGTGTGTGTGTGTGTTCCAGGTTGCCGCCCCGCCATTCCCGGAGGCAGCTGCATCGCTCTTCCTGAAACTTCTGCTTCTGCCCATGAAGCAGGTCACCGACGTCCTCTCCGTCTGCCGATACATGGACGCTGGGTGAGGAGTATGCGTGCGTGTATGTGGTGTGTGTGTGTGCGCGCGCTGGCCGCTTGTTCATGTGCCTGCAGCAGCATCTCACATGCGTCGTGACTGCTCACTCGTCGCGACCGTCAGCATCGATCTGTGCGTGACGCCACCAGCCGGCATCGTCTTTGCGACCGATGGCGACACAGACTGCTTTGCCATCGCAAGGTGCGCTGCTGTATTATGCGCATGTCACTGCGTGTGTGTGTGTGTGTGTGTGTGTGTGTGTGTGTGTGTGTGTGTGTGTGTGTGTGTGTGTGTGTGCTGCGATTCCTCGTACCTGCTGTACATCTGAGCGTGCGTTTCTTTGACCACATGTGTGGTCAATGTATCTCGTCCCTCCTTGGCACTTCACTCATTTCACCCATGGATGCCATTGCGTTCTCTTCCTTCCACCACCACGACGACGACGACGATGACGCTGCACCAGGAGCCCTGCGCCGCCTGGCCAGGCCCGGTGGTTCGGGGTGGTGTTTCTGATTCGCGGACCATCAAATGAGCACCACGTCGTTCCACTCCAACTGTCTGTGACACAGGACCGCATGTCGCTGTGGCCGCCAAACAAACACAAGACGCACCCGCGGCGGCTGCTGGCGTTCAAGCAGGCGGCGGCGTTTATTCAGGCAAACGCAGAGAAGTGGCGCACGGTGACCATGCTGTTTGCGCTGTGTGAGCACCTCTACTCGAACCACGACGACCTCAGCCTCTTCCCGACCATCGCACAACTGCAGCAACTGCCATCAAAGTAGCACAGCTGAGTGCTTGTTTCTTGTGTTGTGTTACGTTTGTGTGACTGTATGTTGGGGGTTGGCTGGAGCTGCCACATGTGCACATTGCTTGGAATTGGAAGGTATTGATTGACATGAACACGTGCGACCAAGTAAAAGAAGAAGAAGAAGAAGCAGCAAGGGAATCCGGACACAACAACAAAAAGGAGAGAACCAAAGACAACCAGGCAGCAAAACTAACAAACAGCCGGAAGCGCGCACGAACAAGCAAGCAAGGAGAAATGTAACCACACAAAGAACGACACACACGCACACCACAAACATGCACCACACACACACACACACACACACACACACACACACACACATAGGTACATACATCCACAGGTGCATACTTACGAAACAAACACGGCGTCACACACGCAAAGACAAAGGACATGCGCAGCCAAAACAGACATACACATTCACAGCCACGCATGCGTATCCGTGTTGCTGGTTACATGCTCTCAAAGTCAAGGATGCGTTGGCGTGTGTTTCCGGCGCGAATGCGTTGCAGCGTCTTGAACTTGTTCCTGCCCTGCGACTTGTTGAGGCGGTGCAGCTTGTCAAACGCGCTCACCTTCTCTGGATCCATGGCCGCATCAAGCTCCGCACCAAGGCTCTGGTTGGTGTGGAAGAAGGGGGAGTTGTGAGCAGGTTATGGGGTGGAGTGCCACACAGGTGTCCTTTGCATCGCACGCTCATATATGTACGCAGGTGCATACACACACGTGTACACACACACACACACACACACACACACACACACACACACACACACAAACACACGGACACACACAAACACAAACACACACGGACACACACACACACACACGGACACACAAACACACACACACACACAATGCGCACCTCGAGCTGCTGGCGGATCCGGTCGTTCTTCATCGCAATGGCGTCGCGATCTCCAACCTCCCACGATGGGCCTCCCTTACCGTCCCCTGCACTCAAATCTGTTGGCCCCGCCTGGACACCAGCCGTGTACACCCCGCGCCGCACCTCTGTACCTCCGCTCACACCAGCACCAACACCAACACCAACACCGGCGCCAACGCCACTGCTGCTGCTGCTGCTGCCCGCGTCGCTGGCAGGCCGACCCAGCTCCTGCGAGTGCTGCATTGCGTCTGGGTTCATGTTTGCCTCCATGAGGTGGAATTTGTCTGTTGATGTCGCGTTCACCAACGCCTTTGCGTCCTCCACCTGCTGCTTCTTCGCAGCCATGAGCGCAGCCTGCAGGTCCTCTGCGTCCCTCTCCCGCTTCGCTGCCTCCGCCTCCAACTGCTTGGCCTTCTCCTCGGCCTCGCGCGTGCGGGCGAGAATCATCCTCTTCTCCTCCTCCGACGCCGTCTGGGACGACCGCATCTGCGCAATGCTCTCCTCCGCCTG
The DNA here is from genome assembly GCF_000188695.1 of Salpingoeca rosetta. Lineage (NCBI taxonomy): Eukaryota > Choanoflagellata > Craspedida > Salpingoecidae > Salpingoeca > Salpingoeca rosetta. The sequence goes on along the minus strand of NW_004754923.1, from coordinate 397,593 downwards.
CCGCTTCAACCGCTCCGCCTCCAATCGCAGTCGCTCGCGTTCTGCTGCTTCGGCCTCAACCCTCTTCATCTTCTCCTCCAGGTCGCGTGCTGTCTTCTCAGACTGCGCCAGCGCCTGCATCGCCCGCCGCGCCTCCGCCTCGTACTCCTTCACGCGCTTTTCAAGTTCGGCACGTTTACGCTCGGCGTCCATGCGTGCTTGCTTCTCCCGCGCGAGATGTGCGCGCTCAGCGTGGCGCAGGGCCTTTTCCTCACGTGCCTGCGCCTTCATCTGCTGCACCTCGATGGTGTCGCTGCGGCGGCGGCGGAGGTAGAGCTCGTGGTTTCCCATGCACAGCGCGAGAATGCGCTTGTTGATGCGCAGCCGCGACACGTAAAACACAAAGTCCTGCGTGTGTGCGTGTTGTGTGTGTTGTGTGTGTTGTGTGTGTGTATGTGTGTGATAGTGAGTGGTGGCAAGGAGGATGGCCACGTGATGACAAGCAGGTTGAGAAAGAAAAATGCACGTGACCTTACCGGAGCCTTCTTGTCGTTTGGTTTGATGATGAACTTCTTGTCGTTGAAGGAGATGTTTCTGATTTCACTCCAGGGAAACCCAATCTTGGGCGTGAGCCTGGTCGTGTGTGTGTGTGTGTGTGTGTGTGAACGTGTGTGTATGAGGGAAAGGGGGACAATGTGAGTCGCACATATAGAACAGAGTGGCAACGCTTGCCGCTGTTGCATGATGTGACCTCACACACACACATACACACACACAGAGAGAGAGAGAGAGAGAGAGAGAGAGACAGAGAGAGACAGAGAGAGAGAGAGAGACAGAGAGAGAGACGGAGAGAGAGAGAGAGGAATTCCCCCCCCCCCACACACACACACAGTCTCCACAGCGCACCTGTCCTCGAACTCGTAGACGTTGAGCCCAAGCGCGTCCACCCCGAGCCAGAGCCGGGTGCCCTTCTTGTTCTTGATCTCAAAGTAGTTGACGCCGTACATCTCCAGGTCCTGCGCAATCTTGAGATACTCCAAGATGGCGTCTTCTCGCAGCATGCCGCGGTGCTCCGCGTACCAGTTGGTGATGCGCTCCTCCCACTGCGCCCGCGACAGGCGGTGTTGCTCAAGCACCCTGTCAAGCAGCCGTGTTCAAGAAAACAGGGCACGTCGTGTGAGCTGGTGTGTGTCATGCGGTGGCGGCGGGGCTGACCGCGGTGATGCGTGCACTCGGCGTGGTCATGGTGCAGCCACCAGGCGCAGCTCAAATAACCGTACATGCATGCTGCTGCCTCCAAATGCATGTTGCTGTTCATATTGTCACAAACCCATGCACACACACACACACACACAGGTACAGACACACATCACACGTACAGACACACACACCTGCTTGGGAGAAGGCGCTCGTGGCCGAGGAAGCCCGGCTTGTGCACGTCTGGGTTGTAGTCGCCATACTTGGCCTGCACGGCGTACGACGCGAGCAGCACAGATGTCTCTGGCGGGCAGTAGTACTCCTCCGTGAGGATGGCTTCCTTGACCTGCAGGAAGAAGAGGCGCTGTGTAATCTCCTGAATCAGCTCGTCAGACACGTCCTCCGGGAAGAACTTTGCACGGAACTTGAACTGCAGCGGCGTTTCCTTGCGCACATCCTGGGCCGTCACCTGTGGTGACACGTGGTGTTGAGTGGCGATGGTGAGAATGGTGGATGAGATGTCATGAACGAGGTCAAGGGCAACAGCAGCACATGTGGGTACGACAGCGGATGCGGATTGATCTCTGCTGTGGATGGTTGATGATGGATGAGAGCACGGCCTAGAGCAGCAGTGATTGTAAGCACACCTTTTTGTTCATCTTGAGCCATGTGACAAGGCCTTTGCTGTCAATGTACTGCAGTCCAAAGTACCACACCTCCCGCAACCCGATTGTTTTCACAACCTGCACGTGCAAGTGAACGTGATGTGAGAAGGGAGAAGGGTGGCAGGATAAGAAGGGGAAAGGGGGGGGGGTGGAGGCGATTGACAACAACGACGCAGAAATGCGGGGGGCGGGAGAACACTGGCAAAGTGAAGCAGACACACACACACACACACACACACACACACACACGCACGCACGCACGCACGCACGCACGCACGCACACTCACCCACACATACACACATACACTCACTCACTCACTCAGGCTCACACCAACCTGATCGAAGAGCTGTTTGCCTGTGGTTGCTGGGAGCACGGCGAACTCCAGTTCGCAGTCCATGGTGACGACCCTCACATTGATCTAATCGTGCGAGCAAAAGCAGGTAGTTCAAGCAAAGAACGCAACAAAGTGAGCACCATGAAGAAATCAACCCCCACCTCCTCTCTTACAGCGCGGCTGTGCATGCTACCATCTCCCATCCATCACAGCCACCATCATCACCACAACCAGAAGACACCAAATCACAGACTGGCGTTTCCCGGTTACTTGACGTACGGGTCTTTGGCTGCCACCGCGCAGCATGGCTGTTGTCGTTGCTGTTGTTACTGCTGTGTCGAGAAGGGCACACGCAGTGCAGGAGCAAGGGGTGGCGCTGAAGTGTGGGGGGGGGGTGTGTGTGGGAGTGTTTGCTCTGGCGCGAGGCTGTGGAACACAAGGGTGTGTGGTTGTTGCCCGTTTCTGTTGTTGGCTGTGTTGTTGGCTGCTGCTGGTTGGTTGGAATCGAAAAAATGTGGTGCCGCCGCCAAATTTCGATTTTCAAGTCTGACGCGTTTTGCACCTGTAAAATTTCACGGCGAACCGCGACACCACAAAAGTTAGCGCGCACGTTGTCGGAAAAATCCGCGCCAAAGCAGCCGCTGCCTGCCACCACCCGCACACACATGCGTGCGTGCACGGTCCATTTCCACCACGAAGCAAGTAAGCAAGCAGGCAAGCAAAGCAGGACCACACAGCAACTGCCACCGCAGTGCCACAAGGCAAACAACGCGTCTGTCTCAGCAACCGAACCGTTGGTTGAAGCAACCCAAAACAAGCAAAGCAGAGCAAGCAAACAAAGCATCATGTCGTCCAGTCCAAAGACAACTCAGGGCAAGCAGATGAAGTACATCCTCGTCACCGGTGGCGTGATTAGCGGCATCGGTAAAGGAATCATCTCCAGCTCCCTCGGCACCATCATCAAGGGCTATGGCCTGCGTCCAACCTCCATCAAGATCGACCCTTACCTCAACATTGGTGCGTTGCAAAGTGCAGCAACAACATCAACTTGGTGCAGAGTTTGAATGGAGAAGCCAAAGTTTCAAGTGGCTGCTGTTGTGGAGAACCATGAAGAGGGGGCATCCACGCGCACGTAGTTTCCATGCATGTGCGTTCTGACCTCACCACCTCATTGTGTTCATGTCATCCTGGGGCTTGCCTGTTTGAACACATTCAGACGCTGGTACCTTTTCCCCCTATGAGCATGGTGAGTCAATGCAAGCAGCAATGCATGCGTTGGGTGTGATGCATGTGGGCGTTGCGGTATTCGACACGCTGGCTCCATGTCTCGATTTAAATCCATCCACTCACGACACATGTGCGTGCTTGTGCGCGTGCTTTTGTGCAGGTGAGGTGTATGTGCTTGACGATGGCGGCGAGGTTGACCTTGACCTGGGCAACTACGAGCGGTTCCTGGACGTCACGCTGTGCCGCGACAACAACATCACCACGGGCAAGGTGTATCAGAATGTCATCCAGAAGGAGCGACGTGGTGACTACCTTGGCAAAACCGTTCAAGGTGCGCATGTGTGTTTCTGTGTCTGTGTCTGTGTATGTCTGTGTGTCTGTGTCTATGTGGGTGTGTCTGTGTGTGTGTGTGTGTCTGTGTCTGTGTCTGTGCCTGTGTGTCTGTGTGTCTGTGTGTGCGTGTCTGTGGATGCGTGCCTCTGTCTTTTGTTGTTGTTTCTTCAATGCTATCGCACCTGTCGAAAACATCGTGCTCCTCGGCCCTCCATTCCCCTCACTGCCTCATGCTTCATGTTCACATCTGGTTTCAGTTGTGCCGCATGTGACCGACGAGATTCAGAACTGGGTTGAGCGCGTGGCAGCGCGGCCGAACTCCGATGGCGAATCAGCCGACGTCTGCATCATCGAGGTGTGTGTGTGTGGGTGTGGGTGTGGGTGTGGGTGTGTGGGTGTGTGGGTGTGGTCTCTATCTATCTATCTATCTATCTATCTATCTATCTATCTATCTATCTATCTATCTATCTATCTATTTATCTATCTATCTATCTATCTATTTATCTCTCTATCTGTGGTTGATTTGGATACGCATACACATGCTGTCTCGCGTGTGTTCAAACCATGTCTCCACACCATGTGGTGCCACTGTGCAGCTGGGTGGCACGATTGGCGACATTGAGAGCATGCCGTTTGTCGAGGCGTTCCGCCAGTTCCAGTTCCGCGTCGGTTCAGACAACTTTCTCCTCGTGCACGTCAGCCTGGTATGCTGCTCCTGCTGATGTGTGTGTGTGTGTGTGTCTGTGTCTGTGTCTGTGTGCACATCCATGTGTGTTGAGAAAGCACTGGCGCCCTTTGACACCCCTCCAATCTCCTCCACTGCTCTAATCACATTATGCTGCCTGTTTGCTCGTGCGGTTGCATTACAGATCCCCCAGCCGTCGACGACGGGCGAGCAAAAGTCGAAGCCGACGCAGCACAGTGTGCGGGAGCTGCGCGGCCTGGGCCTCAGTCCCGATTTCATTGTCTGCCGCAGCAAAAACCCGCTGCAAGAGGGCATCAGCAAGAAGATTGCAATGTTCTGCCACGTCCCCGAGAACCAGGTGCAAAGCACACGTGTGTGTGTGTGAGTGTGTGTGAGTGGGTGGGTGGGTGTGTGTGAGTGTGGGTGTGTATGTGGATGGGTGTGGGTGTGTATGTGGATGGGTGGATGTGAATGTGTGTGTGTGTGTGTGTGTGTGTGTGTGTGTGTGCCCATGCATGCTTTTCTGCTCGCTCTGCCTGCTTGCATGTTTCTTTTCTGTCAGCATCAGACGCCCTCCAATTGCTCCTGACTGATTTACCCTTGAACACTTTAGGTTGTTGCTGTTCCGGATGTTGATTCCATCTACCGCGTGCCGCTCGTGCTGCTGGAGCAAGGCCTGATGGACTGCATGTGGGAAAAATTCAAGCTGCCCCCACCCCAAATTGACGAGCCTTTGCGCAAGTGGCGCTGGCTGGCGGACCGCTGCAAGTTTGTGCGGGAGAAAGTGCGCATTGTGCTTGTGGGCAAGTACACTGGCCTTGGCGACGCGTATCTCTCCGTCATCAAGTCGCTCCAGCACAGCTGCGTGTACGCTGGCCGCCAACTCGACCTTGAGGTGCGTTTGCGCGCGCACACGTGACTGTGTGTGTGTGTGTGTGACTGTGTGTCTGTGTGTGATTGTGTGTGATTGTGTGTGATTATGTGTTTGTATTGAACGCTATTGTTTCCTCGTGTGTGCTTGCTCGTTGCTCTCCTGTCTGATTGACATCTGTTCTCCCCGCTCCCCCACCCCAACAAAACAAAAAAACAACGTTTTCTCTCACTCACGTACACGCATATTCGCACATCATGATGGGGTGCGTGCAGTTTGTGGAGGCGTCTGCGCTCGAGGAGGATGTGCTGCACAAGGACCCTGTCGCCTTTCACCGCGCCTGGCAGACGCTGTGCTCGGCAGAGGGTATTCTTGTTCCCGGCGGGTTTGGCTCTCGTGGCATTGAGGGAAAGATTGCTGCTGTCAACTGGGCACGCACCAAGGAGATTCCATATCTCGGCATCTGCCTTGGTCTGCAGGTCGCTGTCATCGGTACGTGCAATCGAGACAGGGGCAGCTCGCGGTGGTGGTTTTGAATGCCTTGTATCGAGTGAGTCGTGATGCGCGGTGGCATTCAGGTTGTAGCCGGTTTCTTCTCTCACACTCGTATCCACGCGCGCACACGCACACACACACACACACACACACACACACATCCTGCATTACGACAGAGTTTTGCCGCAATGTGATTGGGTGGAAGGATGCCAACACGACGGAGATTGCGCCGACGTGCGAGCACAAGGTTGTGATTGACATGCCGGAGCACACCCCCGAGCAGATGGGCGGCACCATGCGTCTTGGCCGCCGGCGCACCGTCTTTGTCAAGCCAGACTGCCTGACACGTGAGTTGTACATCTCCGATAGTCATGTCGATGGCACTGGTGCTGCTGCCGCTGCTGCTGCTGCTTGTTGGCTGTGCTTGGTTTTGTTTGTGTCAATGCATACACATCCGTACCCCGTGTGTGTGTGTGTGTGTGTGTGTGTGTGTGTGTGTGTGTGTGTGTGTGTGTGTGCGTGCGTGTACATGTGTGTGTGTGTGGACATGTGTGTGTATGTATGTGTGTGTACATGTGTGTACATGTGTGTACATCTGTACATGTGTGTGTGTGTGGACATGTTATGTGGACATGTGATTGCCGCACCCGTGGGCAATGTCGCCAGGCAAGCGAGCGACCAAGCAAGCGAGCCTCGTTACGTTCCCCTCACTTCTCGTGTACGCATGCACTGCATGACTCGCAGAAGAAGCAGCAACCACTTCAGCATCTGCATCCGGAAGTACGTGCAGGGGTTGTGTTTGACGCCGCTTCAATCCACGATCCGCAGAAGCGATTGCCATTGTCCACACGCTGTATAACTAAGCGCCCGGTCAGACGGGGTGGTGACATAAGGATATTCACAAGTCGATTTTTCCCAATAGTTCGTACGTACGTACTACTACTACGTACCGTCCGTCGTGTGTGTGTGTGTGTGTGTGTGTGTGTGTGTGTGTGTGTGTGTGTGTGTGTGTGTGTGTGTGTGTGTGTGCTAAGTTGGCGTGTTGCGTGTCACACTGCCGCATCTTCGCTTTCCCACCGTCCCTCTCCCCCTCCTCCCCCGCCCCGCTCCCCCGCCCCCAAACGCAACACCTCACCACAAACCACAACACAACACAATACGGCAGGGAAGCTGTACAACAACGTGGACTATGTTGAGGAGCGGCACCGCCACCGCTACGAGGTCAACCCGGACTTGGTGGAGGAGATTGAGGGCCACGGCCTGCGGTTTGTTGGCCACGACGTCGACGGCAAACGCATGGAGATTCTTGAGCTGCCCGATCACCCCTTCTTCGTTGCTGTGCAGTACCACCCGGAGTTTCTCTCCCGTCCGCTTCGGCCGTCCCCGCCTTTCCTCGGTCAGTTGCGCTGTGCTGCTCTCACGCCGCCATTCCACCTGGCGAAGCCACCACTACACCCTTTGCCATGTTGCCAATCACACCCTGTGTCACCAACTACACAACCCCCCCCCCACATGCTGTGTACCAATACGTTGTCATCCGTACTCTCGTGCCTCTTCGCTCACACTTGTCCCTCATCGTCACCACCACCACCACGACTGCTCAGGCTTTGTGCTGGCGGCATCGGGCATACTGGACGCGTATCTCGCTGGCAACCGCATCTCCCCCGAGTACCTCGAGTCGCAGTCAGCCATGTCCAGCCCGGGGTCCGTGGCCGCAGAGAAGCACCTGGCACGCACGCCGCTCGCCTCGCTCGACGCTTCCACAGCAGCGCTGTCTCTCTCGCCGGTGCCCACCGCCCCCAACGGCACTGCACACGCAGCTGACGCGGCCAAGGACTGCAAGGACACAAAGCCCTCACACACCACCATCTAGGCGGGCGCACTGACACCACAACCACGCCATGGCGTCTTACATGTGCTCATGTCCTGCTTGTGTGTTGGTCATGTTTAGTCAGTCATGCTGGTGCCGCTTGCTTACTTGCTTGTTTGCTTGCTTGCTTGCACGTTGCTCACCATTTGGCGCTTGCATAGCCCCTTTCCCACTTCATGTTCACACAGAACTGGTGTCTTCTCTACCTGCTGGTTGTTGCTGGAAACGTTATCCCCGTCCCCCCCCCCTCTTTTGCATCTTTCCATGTGTTTTGTTGTTTGTATGTGACCTCATAGCTTACTTGCTCCACCTAGCTTCGTGTGCTTTGCATCTGTGCGTTTCATTCCTCACGTGTTTGATGCTCTTGCTTGTGCGTGTGTGCCGTATAAACAGCCGAAATCATGGTCTTGACGTGGCAAACACGCGCACATGCAAACACACGCGCGCATCACGCGCACTCGCACACGCACATGCAAAGCATCTCACGCACGCAGCTCTGCTGTTTTGTTGTGTTCTTCTTCCTCTTCAAAACGAAACAACTTTGCAAGCCAGCAGGTGAGTGATGGCACGAAACTGAAATGATGGAGCAATGGATTCACTCAGGAAACACCAACAGAGAAGAGTACAACGGTACAGAGCTGCAAGAGCAACACATGTGCACGTGCGTGCATGCACGCAAAGCGTTGGTTGCAAGATGATCAGATCAGTACTCGATTGTCTTCTTGATTGCCTCGAAGCAGCGGAACTTGTCTGGGACGTAGTACGGCTCATACACGAGCGGGAACGGCGTGTCCCACCCGCACACGCGACGCACCGGCGCCTCAAGATGCAGGAAGCACTTCTCCTGCGGTGTGCATGTGCATGTATGTATGTATGCGTGTGTGTGTGTTTGAAGGTGAGTTGGCGCACAATGACACAGGACAGTCAAAACAAACAACACATGAGTCCTGAACCAACCCCACCACCACCACCACCACCACAGCCACAGCCACCACCACCACCACCACCACCACCACCACCACCATCATAGGCGGACCTGGACGGTGGCGGCGATCTCGCCGGCCATGCCGTTGCTGACGGGCGCTTCGTGCGCAATCACCAGGCGGCCCGTCTTCTTCACAGACTGCACACACACACGCGCGCACACGCATGTGAAGATGATGAGCACACACAAGTGAGGTGGAGTTTGTGCTGGGGAGGCAGGAAACTGCACATATCACACATACAGACACACAAGCAAACAGCCCAAACGAACCAACGAACCAACCAAACACACGGCAGCAGATGCGGACCTCTGTGATGGTTTGCTCGTCCCAGGGGTAGATGGTGCGGAGATCAATCAGCTCACACGAGACGCCAAGCTTCTCCTTGGCCATGTCGCACGCCGCCCGCAGAATGTGGAACTGAGAACCGTACCCAACCACCGTCACATCCGTGCCTGCAGGCATGTGTGTGTGTGTGTGTGTGTGTGTGTGTGTGTGTGTGTGTGTGTGTGTGTGTGTATGGGTAGCTGCTTCAGTGCCTCTGCTGCACCATCCTCCATCATCCCCATTCATCGAACTGCACTACACAACACTACACTGCACGACTGCGTCACTAGAAAGTGGGCGCGCACCTTCCCTGACGACCTCTGCTGACCCGAGCGGCAGTTCATAGTGCTCAACAGGAACCTCCTCAACTGCCAGCACCAGTCGCCCATGGTGTGCGTGTAAGAGAGACAGAGTGCGAGTGTGTGTGTGTGTGTGTGTGTGTGTGTGTGAGTGTGTGAGTGTGTGTGTGTGCTTGTGTGCGTGTGTGCGTGTAAAGTGCAGACATGCAAGGCGGGCCGGAACGACATGTCACGCCAGCAAGCAGGTGTGTCTCACCGGCTGAGCGGTACATGAACTTTGGCTCGAAGAAGATGACCGGGTTGTCGTCGTTGACGCTGGCGAGCAGCAGACCCTTGGCTTGGATAGGGCTGGATCGAGGTCGAATATGCAAGGAGCAGCGTGAAATGCAATGGGCAGGTGCAGTACTCAACAGCGTGGCTGTTGCATCAAACACACATGACGTTCAACTCCTGTTTCACACACAACACGCACACCCGTAGAAACATGCAGACGTTCACAGTTACATTCACATACAGACACGCACACACACACACGCACGCACACACACACACACACAAACACAAACAAACAAACAAACAGAGAGACAGCACTTGGGCGCACCTGCGAGGGATGACGACTTTGAGGCCGGGAACGTGTGCAAAGAGCGCCTCGGGGCTCTGGGAGTGGTACAGGGCACCGTGGCCAACGCACCCATATGGGGAGCGAATGGTCAGCTTGCCGCAGTCAAACTGGTTGCCGGAGCGGAAGCGGTACTTGGCAGCCTCGTTCACAATCTACACGCAGTGGAGGACGTGTGTGTGTGTGTGTGTGTGTGTGTGTGTGTGTGTGTGTGTGTGTGTGTGTGTGTGTGTGTGTGTGTGTGTGTGTGTCGG
>NW_004754923.1:372516-387354 GCF_000188695.1 Salpingoeca rosetta | reverse complement strand
TACTACTACACACACACACACACACACACACACACACACACACACACACACACACACACACACACACACACACACGCACGCACGCACAGCTCACAGCGTCACTGTTGTTTTCATTCACTGGCACGACTTACCGTGCTTCTCACGCAGGTGGACGCTGCAGCGGAACACGCCACCAAACGCAACGTCCTCGCCAAAGAGGACTGCCGCCACGGAGGTAAATATGGCAGGTGACCATGTGTGAGTTGGCGTTTGTCAAGGCCAACAAGGAATGAAACAAAGCACTGTACGAATACCCCTTTGTCCAAGAGCGTGCGTAGTCGCACAAGAGTACACGCACACAGCAAGCTACAGTGCCAGTCCGGGAAACAGTGACATGGAGTGCACAAGAAGCCCAAGAAAAAAAAACACGAACTGCCCACAGTACCTGATGTAGGGTCTGTCGCCAGTGCAAGGTCCATGGCGTCGTTAATGGCAGTGAACAGGTTCATCTCCTTTGTCTCGCCTGTTGAAGGAAGTAAGCGAGGCAGCGCCTCAGAGAATGAGAAGGAACACAGACACAAGAGAGCACACGTGGTGGTGCATGCTGCAGTGCAGCAAACACTCACACACACACACACACGCAATGTAGTACACACACGTACAATGCAGCACTAACACAAAAGCAAGCAAACACCCACGCTCACACACACACACACACACACACACTCAAACACGCGCGCACACACACACACACACACTCACTCACACACAACACCACTGACCAAGGCCTGGAGGAGCCTTTTCAGGCTGGAAAGGAGGTGGGCCAGCACGGGCAGCAGCAGAGACATGAAGCCCCCTCGCCAGCGCCGGCAGCGAGCCACTGGCAGCCACCTGACGCGTGGCTGCACCAGCAGCCAACACACCACTACCACGCACCACAGCAGCAGCAGCAAACATCATCCTCCACGCTGTTGTTGTTTCTCTCTCTCTCTCGTGTGGAATGAAAGAAATTTCGCCAAATCTTTCGCGTTTGTGCTGTCGCCACACACCCAAGATGAGTGGAGGTGGTGAGGTGGAGGGGAAGCAAGTCGTGACGGCAACTCCCGAGCCAGCTGGTGGTTCGAGTCACAACGACGACGACAATGATGTGGAGGACAGCAGCGGCGGTGCGATGGATATTGGTGGAAACAGCAGCTATGACGGCAATGCAAGGGCAGGCACACGGCTGGAGCAGCTGATGCGGCAGTGCGATGAGCTTGATGCCGAGATGGACTCACTTTCGCGCCAAATTGCACTGGCTGCCGATCCGGTCCAGACCAAGCACAGAATACGGTACGCACGCATCGCCACTGCCTGCTCGTGATGGCATGCTCTTTCCTTGTCGGCAACCACGTTATGGCGTCTTCGTTCTCACCTGTGTGTGTGTGTGTGTGCGTGTGTGTGTGTGTGTGCGTGTGTGTGTGTGCGTGTGTGATATGGACTGGCCAACCACACAAGTACAGAGAGCACCGGTTGGCGATTCGTGCCATTGAGCTCAGGAAGCAATGGTTTTATCAGAAGCAGCGGTTTAGCGAACTTCAAGTGAGTGTGTGTGTGTGTGTGCTCAAGGGTATGGTTGTGTTCAAGTCAGGCTCGAGTCATCTTGTGACTGCAGGCCTGTTGACACTCACAGCTCTGCCTGCTGCCACTATCACTGACCACCGTCGCCGTCATTGGCATATTTCACATCACGTTGACAGGCGCTCAAGGAAGAGCCGTACCGCTTCAAGAGCGACCCGGCCTTTTATCCACAATTGGAGCGGCTCATGCAGGTCTGCTGTAATGTGCGCACGCTGCGCTTGAGGGCATGCTGCACGCACACGCACACGCAGACACACACACACACACGCAGACACACACACACACACGCACAGTACATTCACACGCACACGCACACACACACGCAGACACACGCAGACACACACACACTCAACTCGCGTACGATCGTGCGCCCTCTTGCTGCATGCTGCTGCGTAGCGCTTGTCCAGCTACCACACGTTTACAGAAGAAAACCTCAGGCGTGCACGAGACACGCTCCAGGCCCAACGCTTCATTCCCGAAGTGTAAGCCTGTGTCTTCGCGTCTCCGTGCACGTGTGAAGCAATCTGTGCATGCATGCAAACTGTGCGTGATGTTCGGATCTGCTCGATGCCAGTCTCATCAGAGCGCAACGCAACCACCACTTATTGCACATCACCAACCCACAGCCCAGCGAAAAAGAACCCACTCAAGCGGCGCTGCAAGTCCCTCATGAATAAGAATACAGAGCTCGGACAACTGGTCCGTGCGTGTCTGTGTGTGTGTGTGCGTGTGCGTGAGTGTGTGTGTGTGTGTGTGTGTGCGTGTGCACATGCGAACATGTGTGCTGCTGTTTGCATCGAAAGCGTGTTTGCCCGTCCTTGTTTTTTTTCCCTCTCACTCGAGCCATGCTCACCACCCAATGTATACAGGCATCACGATCCAAGACGAAGGCGTTGAAAAAGCAAGTGAAGGAGTTAAGGGCTGCACTAACCCAGCGCCAGCGCGCGCACGCTCCCGTCAAGCAGGTGCACAGAAACGCATGTGTTGATGGGTGTGTGTGTGTGTGTGTGTGTGCATGCTTGTGTGTGTGTGTGTGCATGCTTGTGCGTGTGGTTTTGTCCCTGACACTGCTGTGAATGAGCCACGCTGCAAGTCTCTCAAGTCTTTCACTCACCTGCACGCACATGCCTCTGCCACGGTTTTGCTTGGTGGTATGTTGTGATCCAGCTACAGGCAACAATGGCCAAACAGCTGTGGGACATTGACTGCCAGCTCATACATTTCAAAACCACATACCAACAACAACAACAACAACAACAACAACAACAACAACAACAACAACAACAACAACAACAACAACAACAACAACAACAGGGTGCAGCGACAACTCAGCAGATGCCACTGCCTGCGCTTTCTCCCATGTTTGCAGCAGCACTGAGTGCTCCTGATGATTTCGACATTGTCCATGCAATGGACCCCCTCCTCCCTGAACACGTCGTGTCTCGGGCTGCACACCTGCTGGCTCCGCCACCATGCACATCATCATCTTCGTCATCTCGATGGTGGACTGCCGATAATTAGCAAATGATATCCAATAAACGCCACAACTTTGACCGTTTCTGAGACACACACACACACACACACACACACACACACACACACACACACACACACACACACACACGACTCGCCCGACCTGTCTTGCTCGTTTGCTGCTGTTCCATGTGTGGATGTGTGAAGATACGCCACCACGAACATGAGCGGGCGCAATGAGGCCTTTGAGCACTTTCTCAAGACGGTAAGGGGGCATGTGTCACCGAGTAAAGGCTGGCAACAACAGTCAGAGCGAGTTGCTACGGCATGCTGTGATGCGACATGTGCGCTTCATTCGCACACACACACACACAACACACACACTCTCTCTCACACATACACACACACGCAAACACATGTGAACACCCAAACACGCGCACTCTCTAACGCACAGGGAGAGCTCATGGACAGCCAGACGTTTCGAGCAAGGCAGCAGACAACCAGCTCAGGGCGGTTTGGGCGATCCGGGAGTGCACGCACCTCGTCCCTCTACTTTGCGGATAATGATGAGGAACAGCTTGGCGTCAGCAAGAGCCGCAGCCGCTGGATCAAAGCCACCCGGCACGCCCTCAACAAAGGTCAGCACACACCCTGTGGCACGCTTGCAGCCACCCAATGTTTACACAACGTACTGAGGTTGCACCAAACGGGCCACGACCGATGCACCTTTGCTCCTCTTGCCTACCTCTTTCTCCTGATGTTCTCATTGCCCTGGCGCTCGTCCATTCTTGCAGATGCAACTGCTGCCTCAGCCCCAACAGCTATGACGACGACACAGCCTGCTGCAGCAACAGGAGCAACATTGGCGACCAGCGGCCGCCCGCTCGTCAGCGCAAGCGCAATGCAACAACAACAGCAACAACAACAACAACAGCAGCAGCAGCAGCAGCAGCAGCAGCAGTCTCGGTTCCAAGCAGGAAGTGGAAGACCTCCGTTGATGCGTGCGCCACGCGTGAGCCTGCAAACTTCGGTAGCACGCACGTCTGTCAGTTCCGTGTCGTCCGACCACGACACCGTGTCACCGCCGCAGTCGCCCTTCCACGCCCAGCGCAAGACGTTGTTTGAGACTGTGGAGGAAGAGATGCCGAGCGAGCTTGATGTGCGGCCCGCACCAGGCAGCCACGACGAAGAAGACGACGATGGCGCGTTGAAGGAGGAGGACGAGTATGAGGATGAGTTTGAGGAAGAAGAGGAAACGGAGGAATCGCGCGGTGGGGGAGCGACAACTTCAAGCGGTGGCGGCGATACAGAACACAGCACAGACGATGGTGGCAGGGAAGACAATGCAGGGGAGGTGGAAGTGAAGGAAAGAGTAGCGCAGTCGCAGGAAAGGGCGCAGGACCGTGACGATCGCGTGAAAGGCCTAGCGGCAAGGATGAGGGAGCTCAGACAAGCAAGGCACAAGCAGCAACAGGAAAAGGAGAAGGAAGACCAGGAGGAGGAATTAACAGAGGATGGCGAGCGAGAGGAGGACAAAGACAGCGCAGAGGCCAGCGAACCACCGCAACACCGCCAACAGCCATCATCACACCAGCGAGCACCCAAGACGTCTGTCACAACCGCTGCTGCTGCTGCTGCTGGAGACAGGGGTGCGGCTGCGAGAGCAGCGCCTCAAGCCGACACGAGTGGTGGTGATGATGATGATGATGATGATGATGTCGATAAGAGCATCACAAGGACGGTGTCACCTGTACCGGTGCACGTGCAGCGGGACAGCCTGGACGCATCGCCCACCTCGGAACACAACCAAGACACTGGTGGCGGTCGCGGTGCTGAGGGGAGGGGTAAGGGTGGTGCAGGCAAGAAACAAGGAGACGAAAGCGGCAGTGAAAGTCGCGAAGACAAAGAAGCAGGACGAGAAGAAGAAGAAGACAAAGGACGAGAAGAAGAAGAAGAAGAAGAAGAAGAAGAAGAAGATAAAGGACCAGAACAGCAGCAGCAGCAGCAGCAGCAGCGACCGCCACTGGACCGCGGCCTCACGCTCTCCACTGTTGGTCCGCCTGGTGCTCAGATGCAGAACTTTGAGGACTTCTTCGCAGACATGAGTATGTCGGAGGCGTCCACGCGACCAGGCACACGCGGCGGCGGTGACGAGAGGATGGTGGTCAGGGGTGCAGTGGCACAAGAAGAGGAAGAGGAGGAAAACAACCAACAACAACAGCAACAACAACAACAACAACAACAACAACAGCAACAACAACAGCAGCAGCAGCAACAGCAACAACAACAACAACAGCAACAACAACAGCAGCAGCACGAGACCTCGGCAGGCGTGGGCTCGCGGGCAACCACGCCGTCAATGATCCCGAAGCGTCGAAAACGCCGTCCAGCAGACACCACAAGCAGTAGCAGCGACAACAACAGGTTGGCTGTGCCCACGCTGTCAACATCGTCGTCACAGCTGTCACCACGCCAGCCGCTTGACCACGGGTGCAGACTCCCCATTGCCCAGCAGTATGCAACTCCGCCCCAGGCAGTAGCAGCAACAGCAAGGGTGCGAGGGACAGCATCATCAACGGCTGGCGTTGTGGCTGCACGTGCAGAGGAGGCGGCGGCGGCGACAGCAGCAGAGATGCGGGATGAGGTGATGAAGCACTGGAAGCAGGCCGACGCTGCCAGGAGCGCGCGCGAGCAGGAGGAGGTGGTTGCCTTTGCGGTGGACAACAAGGTGCGCGCGCTGCAACACCAGGTGAAGGTGCTGACGGCGATGGTGGAGGCCGGGGCCAAGCAGCAGCGCGGCGCAGAGGAGACAAAGCGGATTGTGGAGGAACAGGAGGGGATGCTGCTCAACTTCCAGCGCGAGAACGACCGGCTGTACAAGTTGATCAAGGAGGGTGAGGGCACGACCAAGCACATGCTCGCGCACATGCATGCGGAGAACGAGCGATTGACGGCCGAGAACTTCACGCTGCGCTCGCGGAATGAGGTGTTGGAGGAGCAGCTCATGAGTGCCGGCGCCATCACCAACGCACGTGTTGTTGAACTGGAGGGCGAGTTGAATGCAGCGAAGAAGGAGAGTGGCGAGCGAGAGGAGTTGCTGTCCCGACGCTGCGCACTTCTGGACGAACGCGTGCAGCACCTGCAGGACAAATGCTCCACATTGGAGGCGAACGCACGCGATTACGAGCAAGTCACAGTGGTGCCGCTGCGGGAAACGATTGATGCGTTGCGCGTGGAGAAGAGCGACCTCACTCGCGCGCTCGCGGAGGCGCAGGAGAAGATCAAGCACCTGCAGACGCAGGTGACACCAGGCGGGGTGCGTCAAGGTCGTGGTGGTCGTCGCGATGGTGGTGGTGGTGGTGGTGAGGAGGAGGAGGACACGGCCAAGAACGGAGCGCAACAGCAGCAGCCGCGGCGGGGGCAACAAGACGAACAGCAGCAGCAGCAGCAGCAGCGGGAGCGGGAGCGGAAACAGCAGGAAGCGTTGGGAGAGCCAAAGGAAGAAGAGAGCGCGTTTGCAGCGATGATGAGTGAAAGTGCCAAGGACACGCACACCGTGCTGCGGATGAAGCTGGCGGAAAAGACGAAGGAAGCGAGCGCGTTGGAGGAGGAGCTGCGTGCTGCGCGCGCAAGCATGCAGGAGAAGGTGGCTACCTTCCAGCAACAAATGCAAAGCATGCGTGAGGAGTTTTCCAAGCACACGGCGCACCTGGAGAAGCAACTGCGATCTTCGGCGTCGCCTTCGTCGTCACTGCGACCGCACACGCGCGTGAAGGAGTTGGAGCAAGAGCTGGCGGCGCTCCGGCGGCGGCACAGAAATGCCGACGGCGGTGACAGTGCAGAGGCAGCAGCAGCCCTCGCCGAGCAGAAGAGGATTGCGTCAGCAGCGGTGAAGGAGCGGGACGAGCTGCGTGATGAATTGGAGCGATTGCATCACGACGTGCAGGCGATGAAAGGGTTGCGAAGCAAGTACGACGCAGCCAAGGCGGCCATCAAAGATCTTGAGCAGCGGCTGAGCGCGGCGCTGGCACTTGCTGAGGACCACCGGAAGGGGAAGCAGTTTGCTGAGGAGAAGGCGCGCGTGTCTGCGCAGCAGCTGCAGCGGGACTTTGCTGCGAAGATTGATGCGCTCGAGAACCGCATTGCAGACAAGGAGCGGGAGGAGCACGTGGTGAAGGAGCTGCAAGCAGCCGTGCATTCCCTGTCGCGCAAGCTGGAGACAGCGCCAACACACGAGCAGGTGGCGCTGTACGAGCGAACCATCCGTGACTTAGAGCTGCAGGTGCGCGACAAGGAGGCCGAGCTTGCTGTCGCCCGCAAGTACCACTCGCCCGGCATGCAGCACTACAACCTGTTGCTGCAGCGCATCTCAGAGCTTGAGGCAAAGCAGCGGGATCGTGAACAGCACGTGAAGGAGCTGCTCACCCGCCGCGATCACACCCACACCGTGGACGTCGAAGACGTCAACAACAAGTGGCGGCGTGCATTCCTCGAAAAGGTGTGTCTATGTGTCTGTTGTGCGTGTGTGTGTGTGTGCCTGTGTCTGTGTGTGCGTGTGTGTGTGTGTGTGTGTGTGTGTGCGTGATGTGTGTGTGTGTGTGTGTGCGTGTGTATGTGTGTGTGCGGGTTGTTCCTCACATCTCACATCGCAACCCCCTCCCCTTCCCCACCCACCTTCCCTTCGCCCTCTCCTTCTGGTGGACAGGCCGCCCAGGTGACTGCACTGACGGATCGCGTGGAGGAAATGACGTCTGTTCTCCGTCTTCTTCGTGCGCGCGGTGTCAGAATACCACACAACACACACCTTCAAACGCCGTAATGTGTGCTCGGTCGCGTAAGGTCGAGCGCACATGTTCCCCCCCCCACCCTGCCTGTGTTCATATTAATTTGCTTGTCCACACGAACCAACATGTGTCCTCGCTGTCGTGTTAAGTGAACCCCCCCCCCCGGCCATGCATCCATAAATGATTCCACACAACTGCTGGCCAAACATAGAAAGCTGTCGTGTGTATTGGGGTATTGGAACAACGGAGGGTGAGGACGAAAGCAAGAACAACCATCACGTGGTGGCTAACGGCTGCGGTGCAGGACACTGGCGCAGAAAACCGCGAACACAAACACAAAACAGATGCAAAGTGAGGGAGATGTGTGGAGCAGTCATGTGATTGCCGGCACGATCATCACATGGCGCCCTGCTTGGCCATCTCGGCCATCGTCTGCACAGAATGCATGATGTGTGTGTGTGTGTGTGTGTGTGTGTGTGGTGACAGACGGGCGCGTGAGGTTGTCGAAACAGTCTCCAGAAACAGCGTGGTCATCGAGCACCGTATGGGCACAAAAAATCACCCAAAACAGAGAGAGAGAGAGACAGAGAGACAGAGAGACAGACAGACAGACAGACACACACACACACACACACACACACACACAGAGCACAGGCAGGCAGACACAAACACGCACACACACATACACACAAACACACGCGCGCAGACGCAGACAAAGACACACGCGCGCGCGCACGCACGCACACAAAGACAGCAACGTGCAAGCATCACGGCACCTGGGCGATGATGTGGCGCTGGATCTGCGACGTGCCCTCGTAGATCTGGAAGATCTTGCAGTCACGCATCAGCTTCTCCACGGGGTAGTCCGAGCTGTAGCCTGCAGTGGCAGCAGATGCAATGATGTGGTGGTGACGGCGACGATCATGTGTTGTGAGATGACAGGCGTTGGGTGACAAAACAACGGCAGATGGCCTGAAGTTGAGTGTGAGCATGCAGAAGCGAACGGCATGTGCACACGCACGCGCACACACGAGCAGCCAAGACTAGCCAGCAACACGAGACAACATGATGTCAACAGCACCACGCACCGTTTCCGCCAAAGATCTGGACGGCGTCTGTCGTGCACTTCATGGCGTGATCGGCAGCAAAGGCCTTGGCCATGCTGGCAAAGAACGTTGGACGGCGGCCAGCGTCAAGCTCCCATGCAGAGCGGAGCGTCAGCCAACGCGAGGCATCCACGCCCATCTTCATGTCGGCGAGCATGAAGGACACGGCCTGGTGTCCAATGATGGGCACGCCAAACGTCTTGCGCTCAAGCGAATACTTGAGCGCCTCGTCCTGTTGGAAGAGCACAACAAGCAGTGGGGTGTGTGTGTGTGTGTGTGTGTGTGTGTGTGTGTGTGTGTGTGTGTGTGTGTGTGTGTGTGTGTGTGTGTGTGTGTGCGGCGGTGAGGATAGGGGGGGGGGGGTGTTTGCCTGTGGGTGTAGCACGAGGGATCAGGGGTGTCTTGAGCTTGAAAGCAACGAAAGTTGCACTCTTTGCTGTCGAACGAAATATGGCGTGCTACGTACCAGTGCACGCTGAGCAACGCCAACGGCGCCAGCAGCAACCTGTACACACACACGAAGGGAATACACGTGGTGTTAGTAGCTTGTTGAGAACAATTTCCCGCACGCAAGGCCGAGACAACAATGGAACAACAGGACCAAACACAATCGCACCTCTGGTCGGGTGATGTCGAACGCCTTCATGGCGAGCTTGAAGCCGAAGCCAACGTCGCCAACGCGGTTTGCGTCAGGAACAACAGCATCCTCAAACGTCACCGTGCGCGTGTCTGATGCACTGAACAGACGATCCACACCAACAGAACAACAAATGTAGCACGCGCGTGCACGAGTGTGTGAGTAAATGAGTGAATAAGTGAGTGAGTGCGTGTCGGCATAGATCACACATGTGTGTGTGACAATCACTGGGGGTCAGCAGGAGCAGTGACACCGTTGGACTGCAGGTGGCTGGCTGCGTGGGGGATGCTCACCGCTGGCCCATGTTGGGCTCCTTCTTGCCAAGGATGACGCCAGCCGTGTCCGCATCGACAACAAATCCGGTGAACGCGCTTCCGGGCTTGGCGTTGCGACTGACGGGCACGAACGTCGTGGGCCATGAAAAAGAGTCATGTCAAGTGCTAGGGAAAAGGCACAGAAAAAAAAAAAAGCAATGTGCCTGGGCGAGCAGTGTCGTGCCCTCGCACATGCGCAAAACGCACACATGCACACACACACACATGCACACACACACACACATGCACACACACATATCAACACATGGACGTGTGAGACAAGAAGCACTGCCGTACTCTGTGCGAGCGAGGACGAAGAACCAGTTGGCGTGCCCTGCGCCCGTGATCCAGGCCTTGTTGCCGTTGATCACCCACTCGTCACCGCGCTTCTCCGCAAACGTCTGACGGTGTGGGTGTTTTTGATTCGCGACAGGGAACGCATGGGCCGTAATGAAGGCGCACAGCACCAACGTGAGATGCTTGTACACAGATGTTGGATCAAGGAAACGAGCAGGATGTGGCGAAGAACGTTGCAACCGCATGTGTAAGCCATACACACACACACATGGTGGCCATGCCGTACTGAACACCTGAACGTTCGCGACGTCACTGCCGCAGCCTGGCTCCGTGACGCAGTAGGAGGCAATGAGGGGCTCCTCCGTCATCCTGTCATGAGGTTGCAGGTACAAAGAAGGGGCACCATGGGATTAAAACCGGTGCGCGGGACAACAGAACGGGAACACAACACACAACTGCAAAAACGCGGAGTCACACACACACACACACACACACACACACACACACACACACACACACACACACACACACACACACACACACACACACACACACACCTGCCGAGGTAGCGCTTCTTGATGTCCTCGCTGGCGCCGACGATGAGCGGGGACTCCGCGAGGGTGGGGCCGCCAATGGCGGTGGAGATGCCACTGCACCCGTACGCGAGGTTCTCGGCTGCAAACACGCACGCGGTTGGATGGCAGGGTGAGCAGGGAGGAAGGAGTGGGACTGTGCAGACATGCAACTGGGTTTTGCACAATACCAACTGACAAGCACAGTCGAGCAGGCATAGACGCGCTCACAAACGATGCAGCAGTCGACGCCGCCAAGGCCAAGACCGCCGTACGCCTCCGGGATGTGCACGTTCATCAAACCGAGCTCGCTGTTGACGTGTGGTGGCAAGACAGGAGTCAGTGGCAAGGAGGGATGAATGAGTGTCCAGGGCGGGGACATGTCAGTGTGCAGTGACAGCCATTCACGTGTACACACGCACACACACATACACACACACGCACGCACACACACACACGCACACACACACGCACGCACACACACACACACACTCTCTCTCTCTCACACACACAAACATGTGCATGCTCACTGTGCTTTCTTGACGAGGTCCCATGGAAACTCGCCCGTCTTGTCATGATGAGCTGCGGCAGGTGCAATCTCCTGTCATATGAAGAACCAGTGGTTGTTGGGGGAAGACGAAAACGAGGTGC
This sequence comes from Salpingoeca rosetta, assembly GCF_000188695.1. Taxonomy (NCBI): domain Eukaryota; class Choanoflagellata; order Craspedida; family Salpingoecidae; genus Salpingoeca; species Salpingoeca rosetta. The sequence goes on along the minus strand of NW_004754923.1, from coordinate 375,921 downwards.
GAAGGAAAGCACAGGATCAAGGGAGGCACACCAAAACAATGAGCATGGTCGACAACAGACGCTTACGTTGACGGCGAACTTCTTGCTCAGGTCGTCCAGAGCCTGCCATGAAACAGGACGAGGTCAACCAGAAGAAGGAGAAGGAGGACGATGACGACAGCAACCAACACGTGTGTGTGTGAAAGCACAACATGGCATTCAATACCCAGCCCACAGGACGACACAGTGAGAGGAATGGCGTGATGGCACAAGCACGCAGACACACACACACACACACACACACACACACAAGCACGCAGACACAGAGAGACAGAGAGACAGACACACACACACACACACAAGAACACACACACACACACACACACACACAAGAACACACACACACACACACACACACACATACACACACACACATACACACACACACACACCAGACATATGAACTGAACGTACACGCTGTTCGTCAGAGAGCTCAAAGCTCAGGCCGGAACTAGCAAAGCGCTTGCTGACGGCGCCCAGGGGCCGAGCCAGCAGGGCTTGGCGAACAGCAGCAGCAGCAGCAGTCTTGGCAAGAAGCATTGTTGTCGTAGTCGTCATTCAGCGTCAGCAGCAACAAAAACAAACAAAACCACTGGAAATGTGCACGCAACAATCGCTCCTGTCTTGTTCTTCGTCATCCTCTCATGTGTTGCATGCTCCTTTGTTCTTCATGTCAACTGAGATGGCTGGCTGGTGGTACAACGGCATACCGTGGGAAGCGAGCGGCCTCACTGTTCAATCACACACCACACACCACAAGACAGCAAGTCACGCACACGCGCGCCTTTTTGTACAGACGATAAGCAAGGCAGACGGGCAAGCAGAGGGAAAAGCAATCTGTGTAACAAAATAACGACAAGCCATGTTCTCTCCTCTGGCGTCCGGTCTACTCTGCTTGCTCCCTGGCCTTCTTGCTCCTTTTGCTCTTGCCTTTGTCCTTGGTCTTCCGACCAGGCTGGCCTGCTGCAACCCCATCAACAACACCACCACCATCACCACCACCATCACCACCACCACCATCAACACCATCACCACTTCCCTCATGCTGCTGCTGTTGCTGTTGCTGTTGCTGTGGGTGCATTGCAAACTGCTGTGGTGAAGCTGTCTGGGCCGTCCCCTGCGGGAACCCTTGCATGGGCATCGCCCCCACCATGCCCCACCCTGGCTGCGCGTACCCATACGGAACCATGCCTGCTGGCGTCATCACGTATCCTGGCGGCGACGCATACGCCGGATACCCGTACATGCCCTGCATGGGGCCGTGTGTCGGGCTCATAAACACGGGCTGCATAGCCGGCGGGGGCGACATTGTTGCCGACGCCGACGCCGTCGTGCTTGTCGTGTTGGGCATGCCGTGCATCATCTGGTGGTGGCCCTGCTGCTGCGCCGCCGCATGCATTGCAAATGGATGGGCAGCATACTGCTGTATGTACGCATACTGCGGCTGCTGCTGCTGCTGCTGCTGCTGCTGCTGCTGCTGCTGCTGCTGCTGCTGCAACGTTTGGTCTTGCTGCGTATTTACTGAGTGCGGCACGGCCATAGTCGGCTGCTGACCACTGCTGTCGCCGCCATCATTGCTGCTGCCGCTGCTGCCGCTGCTGCTGCTGCCGGATCGACTGCCACCGCTTGTTCTCGATTCGCTCGTGCTGCTCGTGTGTGTCTCGCCGTTGCCGCTGCCCGGGGCGCCCGTCGCCGCGCTGGCGCGTCCACTTGTCGCCTCGCTCCCTGACTGCACCGACCCCTCCTGCCGCACACTCACGGGGCCGTCAGCACCCTGCTGCTCCGCTTGCTGCCCGCGTTGGCCTTGCTGCTGGGCCGTATCACTTCCGGGAGTGTCGCCAGCAGGCACGCTCTGCGCATCCACGCCAGCCGGCTGCTGGTACAGGTGCGAGTATCCACTAGCACCCTGTGGCACCATCCCTGCTGGCGGTGCTGTGGTCGTGGTGGCCATGCCTGCCGTGGTGGCGGGGATGATGGCAGCATATGGATGCGTGTGCGGACCTCCATCTGTCCACTGTGGCGAAAACTGCGGCTGGGGCAGCGGCGGCGGCAGTGATGACGGCGGTACCGACGTTGTCGATGAAGTTGCCGGAACACCACCATTGCCACTCCCAGTGCTGCCAGCAGCAGTGTGCTTCTGCTGCTTCTTCGCTGGCTGCTGCTGCTGCTGCTGGCTGCTCTTCCTCCTGCTGCCCTCCTCCTGTCGCCGCCGCCGCTCCCCCGTGTCGTCCACCGTTCGCAGCGGGCTGGGCGACTGCACACACACACACACACACACACACACACACACACACACACACACACGCACGCACACGCACACGCACACGGAGAGAAACAGGTGAGCGAGACGCGGAGGACGCTCTGTGTGTGTGTATGTGATTGTTGCTGCTTGCAAGACGCAATGGCTGCATGTCTGTTCTCACCTTGAGAAGGGCAATGACGTTCTCCTCGCCAACACCGAGCATCTTTGGCGCACGCGCAATCGTCGCTGTACTCGCCGTCCGCTGACCACACACACACACACACACACACACACACACACACACACACACACACAAAATCAGACACACACACACACACAATCACACACACAATCACATTCACACACAATCACACACAAGCACACACAATCACACACACAATCACATTCACACACACAATCACACACACACAATCACATTCACACACACAATCACATTCACACACATTCACACACACACACAATCACACACAAAGAAAGCGACACATGGACGAATGTTCAAAATGAGCGGACATGCGTGTACACAAACGACAGGTGGGCATAGCCAGCAGCCAGTGCTCACATGCATGCAGGCAAAGCAGCCATCAGCACGCCGCTGTACACACGTTCATGCTCTTGAGGAGGGCGCGGTAGAGCGTATCGAGGCTGCTTTCCTCAAAGGTCGCCGGCGTCGTCTTGCTGCGCACCTCAGCGACAAACTGCACAGTCGTCGCAACAGATGGTGTGACGCGGTGGTGTCGGTCAATGAGCGTGGACATACACATGTGTGTGTGTGTGCAGGCAATTACATGTTCTGTGCTGTCTGTGGTGCTGCAAAAACTCGCACGCATGTCTGCAGGAACGCGCACACGCAAGAAGACATGCAGGCACGCATGCACAAGCCCATGCACTCGTGAGCAAGGGAGCATGCCAGTACACGTGAACGCGCACGCGCACCTTTGGGGTTTCGCCACCGTCCTCAATACTGAAGTGGATTTTGACGCGGTTGCCCTGGCTGTTCTGGAGATGACAAACAAACATGCAACAGCGGCGTGTGAGAGTGACAAAGGTCATGGCAACATCACGCAAACACACTGTGCAATCCAACAAAACCCGCTCAAAAAAAA
>NW_004754923.1:360016-365016 GCF_000188695.1 Salpingoeca rosetta | reverse complement strand
ACTGTGACCACAACGGTCCAGATGCGAGCAAGTCCTGCGAATCTCCACTGCTCGTGTCAAAGTCAACAACAACGCGCGCACCATTTGTTGCGGATACAGTCGCTGTGGCTGTGACTGCAGGTGTTTTGTAGTTGGTTGGAGGCATGGTGCGTCCTCCCGCATCATCTTCCACTGGCTCCTGTGTTTCATCGTCGATGCTGAGATCGAGTGCAAGCGGTGCTGCGCGCCTCTTTCTTCGGGTTCGCTTCCTCTTCACCGCTCTTCTTATGCCCTGCCGCTCGCCAGCAGCTCTTGTTGTTGCTGTTGCTGTTGCTGTTGCTGTTGTTGTTGTTGTTGCTGCTGCTGCTGCTGTTGCTGCTGTTGTTGCTGTTGCTGCTGGCTTGGTGTGGCTGCTTTCACTGCTCGGCATGTGGCTGCCGTCACCATCGCCAGTGCCGCCATCGCTCTCCATGTGCGCACTTGTGGTCATGTGTGCGCGCTTGCTGCAGAGTGAACACGTGCTGGGTGATGTAAAGGTGGACCCCGTGACGTCCCCAAACAGGCTTCGCTGCGAGTTGGCGGCGGCCGTTGCAAAGTCAAAGGCCTGGGAGCTGACCGTTATGTCTTGTGATTGTTGACTACATGGCGTGACATCGCAAGCCGCCAGCGACGCGGACATCCCATTGCCCTGTTGGTGCGCAGGCGACCTTGTCGCGCTCTCGCTGCCCTCTTTCCTCTTGCTGCTGTTGTTGGGGTTGTTGGCCGTGACATTGCTGTCATCGTTGGTGGACGCAGTTGTGGCATGATGAGCTTGGCCGTGGCCAGTTGCACGCCCTGAACCGCTGTGGTCGCTGTCATCATCAAGACGCTTGTGGTGCTCCGCCTGTTGGGCAGCGTCTCCACCGTCATTATCGCCGCGGCGACTGCCACTGAGCCAGTGCTGGCTGTGCGGCGTGTCAATTGGCCAGTGCTGGCTCTGCGATGCCGCTTCCTCAAAGTCAAAGAGGGACTGGAGTAGGCCGACGAGGGAGGTGGGCTCGTCCGGCGCCTGTGACTCCTGCACATTGGCGGCGGCGTCGGCAATGCTCTCCGGTTGCGCCGTCGCCTTGCGCTGCAGGGCTTGCAGGAGCGCCTTGTGGTTGCGCGAATGTGTTGGGGATCCAATCAGGAGGTGGTCGTCGCTGCTGCAGACCTCAAACAGGTCAATCACGCAGCACACGTTGTCGTAGCCCAGGGTTGGACGCAGCCAGTATCTGGTGCATGGTGGAGAATCCGCCCAAGTAAGCTTTGTGAGGCTGCACTGCGACGTCGTCATGTGACACGGCTTGGAGGGGAGGGGGAGGGGGGTTGCCATGACGACTCCCGAACGTACACATCGACGTACACAGGGGCGTAGACAGAGGCGTACACATCGACGTACACAGGGGCGTAGACAGAGGCGTACACATCGACGTACACGGGAGGCGTACACAGGGGCGTACACATGAAGGCGTACACATGAAGGCACACACAGACACATGCGCGCACATGTACTTGACATACTTCTTCAAGAGGAGCAGCCAGCCACGCGCTCCTTCGAGCTCCACATCCATCTGCGAGTCTGCCTGCAGACGCGAAGGCGGTGCAGCAACTGCGTCAAGGGCATGCAACAGCAAACACAGCAAACACAGCAAACACAGCAAACACAGCAAACACAGCAAACACAACAGACACAGCGCAGGTGCCGATGCCACCACCCGTACGGACATGCACAGGTGCATTCAATGCGCACCTGCAGCTGTTCAAGTGCTTCCTCGGAGAATACGGCGGGTACGATGACGTGCTGGTCACTGATACAACCGCACACGACCCTTTGATCTGATCCAGGCAGCCTGGACGCCTGGATGCGACACAAGTGCGCACGCGCGTGCGTTGAGGCACCATTGCCAGAGTTCAGTGTGTTCAGTGTGTTCAGTGTTCTCGGTGTGTGTTCAGTGTTGTCAGTGTGTTCAGCGTGTTGAGTGTGTTGAGTGTGCTGCGCAAGACTTGATCTCCCCTTCAACAAGCCCAACCTCGAGCAAACACCGCTGGCACGAGCCAAGGGCGCTAACACGCTAACACACCTGCGTTGCAGCAAAGACCAGCTGCACGCGTCTGGCGCCCGTGCCAGCGATCACTTCCTCCTCCGCCTCTTCATATGTGCGCACAATCCACGGCGCAGAAAGGAAGTCCATCACCGTTGTTGTTTTTCGTTGGCGCCAAAATAGGTGTGTGTGTGTGTGTGTGTGTGGGGACAGCTCGAAAAGTACACTTTTGAAAATGGAATCTGCCGCATGGACAAAAGGGCTTTGACTTCGCGCCACGCGTGAGTTCAGATTGCGTTAAGCTGTGCCCATGCGCTTCTAACGCAACTCCACGCAGCCTCGGAGGCACACGCAAACGGGTTGGGTGGGTTCCACGGCAAACGCTTTCCGCTTTGCAGGGCTTTCCACATTGCAGGTGCAATTTGCAATTTGCCACACAGGATATGGCGCATCGTGGCGCAAAACAAACAACCAAGCAAGCAAGAAGGACAGTGTGATCGCATACAGTGGCAGTGACAGTGGCAGTGCAAGCCATGGATGTTGTTGAAGCAAGTAACAACGCTGCGTTGCGGGCTGCTTACGCCAAGCTTGCCAAGGGTACCCGCTTCATCTCCAAGGAGCAGGTGCAGGAGGCTGTCTCGGAGATTGCTGTTCGCTTCGGCGTTAATCACATTGTGAGTGAGTGTTATGTTGTTGTTGTTGCAGCGTGTTGTGTTTCATGCCGTGTTGCCGTGTGTGCTTCGCGTGGCATTGTGGCAGCGTGCTGTGTCTCATGCCGGGTTGTCGTGTGTTGTGTGTGCTTCGCGTGGCGCTTTGTGGCGTGGCGGTTGTGTGGTTCATGTGTGGTGATTGGCACGCTCGAGCGTGCGTTTGATTTCGCATGGGCATGCGAAGAAACAGCGTCCTGTTCACCCTGTGGTGTCTCGCGGAATGTGTTAACGTGCCACTTGTCCAGGTGAAGGCAACGGATTCGAGGACATACCGCGTGAGATGCGACAACAAAGCCTGGACAAAGCAGCAACAACAGAGGAAACACCCAAGCACCTGCGCCTATGCAATTCACGCCAACAAACAAACCGTCAGCGGCGCGTGGGAGATTACCGAGGCACGGCACCACACTTGCTGGCTCGCACAGGACAGTGAACATGAGCTTGGGCGCCGCCGTGTTCGTCCACAGACGCTCGCCCGCTTTGATCGAACCATGATAGGTACTCCTCGCTGCAACCAAGTGATCACCTATGCGTGTGCGTTTGTCATGTGGACAACTCGCGTCAGTTGCCCTCGGTATCTCACTGTTGCCCCTCCCTCTCTCTACACTGCGCGACATGTCTTCTTGCAGGAAACCCCGCTGCTCAGGTACAACAAGTCAGTGCCCGCTACGGCCTAACCATGTCGGGTTCCCAGATGGCAGAGTACGCAGCACAAGCTCAAGGCAGAACTCACGTCAAGCGGCAGGAGGAGTTTGACAGACTGCACTCGTTCGCTCGTGAGTTTGGTTGCGAACTTGTGTGTCTGTGCCTGTGTCTGTGTGTGTGTGTGTATGTGTGTGTGTCTGTGTGTATGTACACGTGTATGTACACGTGTATGTATGTGTTTGCGTCTGTGTATGTACACGTGCGCGCGTTTGTATGTACACGCGGGTGCGTGCGTGCGTGCGTGCGTGCGTGCGTGTATTTACATGCATGCACGTGTATGTTTTGCCGTTGTTGCTTCAACACACTCAAGTATGCATACCACTGCGCTGATGGTCGTGCAGAGTGGATCAATGCAAATGGACATCATGCAGCGCACCTGATGACCAAAGACGGTGCATTTAGCGAGCTTCTGTTCTGCCTAAAGCTGAATGGTTTGTCGGCCAAGTCTCCAAAGGTCCTGTTCACGGACGCGACGCATCTGTCGTACAACAACATGATGCTCCACCTCTTGTGCCAACTGGACGCAGACAACAAGATCTTCATTCTGGGCGCCAACATAACTCAGCAGGTAACACACTGTACGCATGTGCGCACGCGTGTGCATGTGTGTATGTCTGTCTGTATGTGTCTGTCTGTATGTGTCTGTGTCTGTGTCTGTGTGTGTGTGTGTGTGTGTACACGTGTGTGTGTACACGTGTGTGTGTATGGTGCGTGTGTGTGTGCACAGGCATACATATGCGTGTGTGTGTGTATGGTGTGCGTGTATGTGTGTGCACAGGCATACATATGCGTGTGCATGTGTGTGTCTGTTTGTCTGTTTGTCTGTGTGCGTGTCTGTGTGTCTGTGTGTCTCTGCATCTTTGTGTCTCTGTGTGCGTGGGTGCGTGTGTATGTGTGCATGTGTGTGCGGCGCCACCTTGGAACTCATCGTGTACCTGCATCGATGTGACGTATGCCTTTTACTTGCAGGAAACCAAGCCCGCTTACGCACACTTGTTCCAGCTCTGTTTATCGGTCATGCCCCCACTTTGGGTGAGTCTCCATGTCCATGTATGCATGCACTTGTGCCCGTGTGCGCGTGTGTATGAACGCCTGCCTTGCTGCGTGTGCACGTGACCGGTGTTTATTCGCCTCCACGCACGCACATGCACACGCACTTACACGCACATGCATACGCTCACGCTCACACTCTCACACGCACACTCACACGCACATGCACACGCGTGCGCACACATGCACACTTACACGTACATCCACACGCACTTACTCACATACATACACACACACACACTTGCAGGGCGAGCATACGATTCTCTCGGATTTAGGGACTGCTGTGACAAGCGCAATCAACGAAATACCCATGTGGCACCACGGCATGTGCTCCGTGCACATGCGAAGGCGTCTGCGGCACCAGCAACTCTTTAATGCAGCCATGAATGCAACCTCCGTGAGTGACCTGGAGAAAGCCCTGGAACGATACAGGACACAGGCGCCGAAGGAAGCTGCTCGCGTGAAGAACCGCATTTGCAACCTGAGCCCTCTT
>NW_004754923.1:358229-359916 GCF_000188695.1 Salpingoeca rosetta | reverse complement strand
TCGCACGACCCGACACGACCGCGTGCTTGCATTGACACGCATGTGCACAGCGCTCGCACGACATGACCACACATGAGCGCGCACATATACTTGCACACTTGCGAGCACGCACGCACACACACACACACACATGCACACACGCACGCATGCACTTGCACACTTGCGACCACGCACACACGCGCGCGCGCAAGCATACGCACACACACACACGCATGCACACACATGCACACACACACACACACGCGACCACATGCACTTGCACACTTGCGACAACGTATACACACACACATGCACACACGCGCGCGCACACACACACACACATGCACACACATGCACACACGCGCACGCACGCACATACATACACGCACGCGCGCACACACATACGCACACACACATATGCACATACACGAACGCGCACACGCACACGCATGCACACACATGCACACACGAAGCGACCACATGCTTGTACACACACACACACACACATACGCGCGCACACACACACGCATGCACTTGCACACTTGCGACCACGCACACGCGCGCGCAAGCATTCGCACACACACACGAGGCGACCACATGCACTTGCACACTTGCGACAACGTATACACACACATGCACACACACGCGCGCACACACACACACGCATGCACACACATGCACACACGCGCACGCACGTACACACACACACGAAGCGACCACATGCTTGTACACACACACACACATATGCGCGCGCACACACATGCACTTGCACACTTGCACACTTGCAACAACGTATACACACACATACACTCTCGCTCACACATACACACACACACATACACACACATACATACACGCACGTACACACACGCGCATGCACACACATGCACACACACATACATACATACATACACGCACGTACACACACACACACGCTTGTCCCTGCTACTCTTGGCTTCCAGGTACGATTGGGTGAGCACCAACTTGATCGAGAGCTTGAACGCCAAGCTGAAACCGTTGAAGTCGGTGCGTCAAATGAAGCTACAGCTGCACACGAGCTCTTGCCTTGCCTACTACCTTCCCTCTGTCTGCCGCTACTGCGTCGCCGTGTGTGCAAGTGTGTGACTCGCGCTCAATTCTGTCGCATGCACACGCACACACTCGCTCACACATTAGCATACACTCTCTCACATGCACACACGCGCACATACACACGCACATGCACACATGCACACGCACACATGCTCACACGCACACGCACACATACACACATACACACTCGCTCACACATACATACACACTCGCTCACACATACACACACACTCGCTCACACATACACACACGTACGCACACATACACATACACACATACACATGCACACACATACACACATACACATGCACACACATACACACACGTACGCACACATACACATGCACACACATGCACAAACACACACGCACACATACACACGCGCGCACACACGCACGCACACACATGCACACATGCACACGCACACACATATACACACGCACACATACACACGCACACACACACACATGCACACATACACATGCACACACGTACACACATACACACGCACACATACACATACACACGCACACATGCGCATTACACACACGCACCATATACATACTCGCACATAATAACGGACACATGCACCGCGCACATGGTCTCATGCACACAC
>NW_004754923.1:353852-357186 GCF_000188695.1 Salpingoeca rosetta | reverse complement strand
TCTAGCTTGTCTCGTACGCTTCTTACTTGTTCATCGATACCTCATTCTAGTTATCATTAACGCTACTAATACTACCTGCAGCAGCAGATCATACAACAACAGCACCAGTCACAACAACAACAGCAGCAGCAGCAGCAGGTGCCACAACAGCAACAACAACAACAACAACAACAACAACAGCAGGTGCCACAACAACAACAACAACAGCAAGAAGAAGCGGAGACACAGGTGCCATTGCCATATCAGCAGCTGCAGCAGCTGCAGCAGCGACTGGAGCTGCAGGAGCAACAGCTGCAGGAGCAGAAGGAGCTTGTGTCACAACAGACGCAGTTGTATCAGTCGCTCTTGCCAATCATCACGCATCAACACCAACACATTCAGCAGTTGGAAGGACACGTGTTGAAGCTGAACAAGCAGCAGCAAGAGCTTTGCGCCCACATCAATAACCCTGCTCAGTACTTTTCCGCCAACATGGCGCACTTGCTACGTGGCGCCCTGCCGAATGGTGGACCTCCTGCGCCCTCTTTCTACCCCCCACCTCAGGAAGAACAGCAACAACAACAGCCACAAGAGCTGCAGCCACAGCAACAACAGCAGCAGCAGCAGCAGATGCAGATGCAGATGCAAATGCAACAGCAGCAGCAGCAGCAGCAGCAGCAGCAGCAGCAGCCCCATGACAGCTTCGTGCCCGACCGTCTCTACCTCGGCAGGCACAAGAAAAGGCGACCACATCTGGTGACCAGGGTACGCGATGCACACCGCAGACAACAACAACAACAACAACAACAACAACAACAACAACAACAACAACAACAACAACAACAACAACAACAACAACAACAACAACAACAACAACAACAACAACAACAACAACAGCAACAGCAGCAGCAGCAGCAGCAAGCCCCTGGATTCGCGATACCGGTGCACCAGGAGGAAAGTGTTGATGGAGGCCTTGGTATTATGGATAACAATGAGCTCGAGCACGGTCGATGGCAACGGTTGCAGCTGCTAGTTCAACATGAGCTACAGTTGGCAGCGCAACAAAGGCACGAGCGACAACAAAGATGGGAGCAGCTGACCGTTCAAGAGAAGCAACAGAAGCAACAACAACAAAGGATGCAGCAGCAGCAGCAGCAACAACAACAACAACAACAACAGCAACAGCAACAACAACAACAACAACAACAACAACAACAACAACAACAACAACAACAACAACAGCAACAACAACAACAACAACAACAGCAGCAGCAGCAGCAGCAGCAGCAGCAGCAGCAGCAAAAACAGAAGCGTTATTCCTGCCAAAGGTGCTCTCGCAGCTTCGACACGAAGCGTGCATTGCAGAACCATGTAATGCGGCACGAGGGACTCTTACCGTATGGCTGCGAGGCCTGTACTAAATCCTTTCCCGACCTCTCTGCGCTGAACCTGCACAGAAAAACGCACGGTCTCGACCCATTGTTGCCGCTCACTGTGTGCACGATTTGCCCCCGCCACCGCGATTGCCGCACTGCTAGTGGCTTGGCATCACACATCCGAAAAGCACACGACAACAAGGTGGATCTTGCTCGCCAAAAAGTCCAGTACGTTCAACAGCAGCAGCGCCAGTTGCTGCAAGATCAAGAAAGAGCACTGACCGCACAACAACTCTTCCAACAGCAACAGCTCCGTGAGCAGGAACGGCGGCAGATTCTCCACGTACAACAGCAACAGCAACAAGGGCTGCAGTCACCACAACCACAGCAACAAGGGCTACAACAAGGGCTGCAGTCACCACAACCACAGCAACAAGGCCTACAACAAGGGCTGCAGTCACCACAACCACAGCAACAAGGCCTCAACAAGGGCTGCAGTCACCACAACCACAGCAACAACAACAACCACAACAACCACAACAACAGCAACAACAACCACAACAACCACAACAACAACAGCAACAACAACAACAACAACAACAACAACAGCAACAACAACAGCAACAACAACAACCACAACAACAGCAACAACAACCACAACAACCACAACAACAACAGCAACCACAACAACAACAGCAACAACAACAACAGTCGCCAAGCCTGTGCATGGTCGACGTAACCAATCCATCCAAGCGCTCGAAGACGAACGACAACCAACCCCCACCTGTTTCATGCGACATGACTCCAGCCATTGCAGCCGCGCCACAACCTGGTTCGTTGCCAGTGCTCTCGTGTGCTCTGTATATTGCGTGCGTGTGTGTGTGTGTGTACATGTGCGCGTGCGTCTTGTCGTCTGTACACTTACATGTGAGCTCGCAACCATACACACACTCTCTCCCTGCTTCGCATGCATACCATCACTCATACTCACACACACTCACACACTCTCTCACACACACTCACACACACACACTCACACACTCGCATGCTCACACTCACACACACACACACTCACACACACACTCACACTCACACTCACACACACACACTCTCTCTCTCTCTTTTGCTTCGCATTCATACCATCACTCATACACACACATACACACACACATGCACGCGCTCACGCTCACACACTCTCTCTCACACACTCTCACACACTCTCTCTCTTTGTCTGCTTCGCATTCACATCATCACTTACACACATACATGCACACGCTCACACACACGGACACACGCTCTCCTTCGCATTCACACACGCACACACACACGCGCGCGCTCATACTCACGCCCACGCACGCACGCACGCACACGGACACGCGCTCTCCTTCGCATTCACATCATGGCTCACTCTCTCGCGCGCATGCACATACACACATACACGCTCTCTCTTCCTGCTTCGTATTCACATCTTCACTTACACACATACATGCACACACGCACGCACGCACGCACGCACACGCACGCACGCACACGCACACGCGCACGCGCACGCACACCATCTCACTGTGTCCTCGGTTATGCTTGCGCTTGCACACCCGACCACAGGCGACGGAAGGAGACGGCGGCTGCAACCTCTCAGGCTCAATCTGGAGCGTCCACCGGAACGCACGCCTTCAGATGAAAGCGGTAACACTCTTGGTGTCCTCGTGCTTGTGCGTGCACACTACTCCGCTAGGGCATCACACTCACGTACTGCCACCTGTGGTGTATTGAACAGACGACCTGCCCGTTGCACTCAGCCACCCAAGCGAGTGAACGCCAGGCTACCAGACGAGGTGAGATGATGCCCGATGGCGGGAGTGGTGCGTGTGCAAGTGCATGCGACCTGCGCCCTCACCACGCTCACTGCGCTCGTTTCCTGCTATGCTTCTCCTTTTTGCATGTCATATACACGCGTGTGTGCTGCGCAGTGTGCTGCG
>NW_004754923.1:338852-351352 GCF_000188695.1 Salpingoeca rosetta | reverse complement strand
TTGTTGCAGCTGGTGCTGTTGCTGTTGCTGAGTAAACTGGTCCTGGTGCATCTGGAACCCGGAGAAAGGTGCAGTGTCGAATGTTGTGGACGCAGACGGGTGTGCGGGCAGCAAGTCTGGGAGGTCGCTGGGCGTGGACAGAAACGGTGCCTGCACAACCTCTTCCTCCTTGACAAACATGTCGAGGGAGCCCTGTGTCTGCATGGGCTGGTGCTGCTGGTGCTGGTGCTGCTCAGCCTGCTGCCAGGTCGAGTCGAGGTTGAGCACGGGTTGTGTTGGTTGCTGCTGCTGCCCCATGGAGAAGGGCGCGGTATTGCTGACCATGTGAGGCGTGGGCGCTGGCGGCTGTGTTGCGGGCATGGCCGGCATGAGGTCTGTCACGTGGTAGATGATCTGGGATCCCGTGGACCAGGAGACAACTGCAAGGCTGCTCGTGTCGTCCACCTCCATCACGGTGCCAATTGGGCCGTTGGGTGCTTGGCGATGGTACACGTATGAACCAAGCACGATGGCTGGCGCCTGTTGCTGCTGTTGAGCTGTGGCTTGCTGCGCCTGCTGCGCCTGTGCAACGTCGCACTCCTCCTGTTTATTTGCGGTGGCGGAAGTTGTGCTTGCGCCAGTGTTGCCCGTCTTGTTTGCAGGGGTGCGCTTCCGCCTCCTCGTCGGCTTGGAGTCATCTGCCAGCGTGTGTGTGTGTGTGTGTGTGTGTGTGTGTGTGTGTGTGTGTGTGTGTGTGTGTGTGTGTGTGTGTGTGTGTGTGTGTGTGTGTGTGCGTGCGCGTGTGTGTGAGAGATAGTGTGTGTGTGTGTGAGAGAGAGAGAGAAGGGGCAACGATGGACAAGCAACAGGAGGCCGCGAGCCGTGCTCGATTACTCATCCACAAACAAACACAAACACCAAACACACGCAAACACAAACACAAACACCAACACAAACAAAAGCAAGCGCACCATTGACGAGGGTGAACGTCTCCTTTGAGAGGAACCAGTGAAGGTTGCCTTCGCTGCGGAGAGCAACGAGAAAGTGCCAGGCAACGTCACCAAAGGTGCGGTAGGGCAGGGCGCACACACAGTCCTTGGTGGTGGTGAGGTCAAAGGTGACGCCGGCTTGATCGGCCATGAGGCACTTGCGGTAGAGGTTGAGGCGCGTGCAGTCGGCGAGGTTTGTGGTGTCACCGGGCACACAGAAGATGGCCGGGTCCTCCGTGGAGAACATGGCAAGCTCGTACCCTTCTGGGATGGGCATGTTCCACAGGCGGCCGTTCTTCTTCAGGATGCGGGCGGCAGAGGTCTTGCGCCCGCCCTGCGTTGACAGCAGCACCTTCGATCGGAAGTCCTGCGAGTCGTGGCAGAACACAAGGCCGGGCACCACCTTGGCTTGGATGGTGGTCTCATGCTGGTGCATCACGCGTATTTCGGCGGCCATGGTTGCGGTGTTGCTTGTTGCGAGACGAAGTGGAGGGAGAAGAAAGGGGAACCAGAAGGATCACAAAAGGACAGCAGAGCAAACTCGAGATCAGGCAGACGTCGGGATCAGACGGCAGCAGGCTCGGAGGATTGTGTTTGTGTTTGTGTTTTGGTGAAGGTCACACGACTTGTACTTGTTGTATGCTGAAATGGAAGCTTGAGAAAAAGAAGACCGGCTTGAATGTGATTGAGGGAGAGAAAGTGACCGTGACACACAAAGCGCACGGGATAAGAAGCAGAGGTGTAACAACAACAAGAGAGAGGGAGGCAGTGGATGATGGTTGGTCGCGCGCGGCAGCAGGTGTCGGTGAGGACGTGGGAAGCACAAGAATGGTGGCGGGAGTGTTTGTGCGCACTCGTGTGCAGCCAAGCAAGCCAAGAAGGGTGTGTTGATGTATGTATTTTTTGAGTATGAGCCACGATGACGCACAGCTGGCTTCTTGCCTTTTTGCGTGCTTTGCCCCCAGAATCAGTCAGTCAGGCGATGTCCCCGCAATGTTGACTCATAGCAGTGCGCATTAGTGCAGACATGCAACGGACATTGTTGAAAGATATTGGTGAAAGGACGTGTCAGTTGTCACGGTGGATACCTCCCTCCAGTTTTTGGCTCACGAAGCAAGCCTGACCTGATGTGAATTTGTGGCGCACAAATTAAAAAATTAAAGTCATACCACTTGTGATTCCATGCTAAAGTAACGTAAGTGCCCTGAGCGTATGAACTGTAAATTAATGAACGCGACGACAACAAAGGACTGCTGACATGATTTGAACAACAACAAAGGACAACAGTCGGAGCAGACGTCGGACTTGCACTGGTGTTGCAGGATTGCTGCAACCCCCTTTGTTGTGACGTGCATGATGACGACAGGCACTTCGCCACGCTTTGTTTCTTTGGCAAGCAATCGTTTGGTCTTACGCAAACCCCTGAGTGTGCCATGGACTTTCAATCTCCCGCTTCCTCCCATGCAGTTGCTGTTGTTGTTGTTGTTGCTGTTGTTGCTGTTGTTGCTGTTGTTGCTGTGGCTTTCGGGTGGAAATAATTTAATGTAAACAAAGAACCAAAACAAAGAGCATCGCCCTCTGCACTGGGCGCAGTAGTTGTGCCTCGCTCGTACTCACACTTCTTGACCAGATCTGACACACAGCTTCGCACCACACACGCACGCACACACACGCACATCAGCTCGAATGACCAAATACAAACAAACAAACCTCGGCCCTTCGTCATTCATCCCAAGGACACGACCGACCACAAGAAGCAGCCCTGCAACCACACCCATTACTAGCCCATACGGCAAGCTCCATCACACCGTCGCTACCGCGCGAGTGAAGACCCACCCCGCTCTTGGATCCAGCCGTCCAGTCATCCAACACCCGGAAGAAACAAGAAAGACCCAACCACCTTGCGACAAGCCGCAGCTTTCGCCTCAAGGAAACGGTTACAAGAGTTGCAGTCGACCGGTTGAACCTTCCTGCTGGCAAGAAACGGGCAATCCCCCCCCCCCAGCCAGTGTCGTCAGCGCGGACAGGCTGTCTGACTAGCAAGATGGGCAGCAACACACCACTGGCACAACGACGACCTCCGCCACTGTCATCGTCAACAGCGCCAAGGCCCGCGCGCGTGTTCGTCTCGTTTCAGGACATTGAGGCCAGGCGGGAGGCATACGCGCTCAAGCAGAAGATCGCGGACCTCGACCTGGGCTCCGTGCAGTGCACTCATCTTAGCCGTCACAGTGTGGATCAAGGCCTGGCCACCCAACGGGCCATCGAGGACGCGACCCTCATCGTCATCTTGGGCACAAAACTGTATGGCAAGCGCACCATCGACGCCTTCAGCTATCACGATGAGCTTCGATGCATCCTGGAGGCCAAGAAACCCACTTTGCTCATCCACATGTGCTCCAAGTTCAAGTACAAGTCAACCCAATGTCTTCTCTCCCTCACCCCACACCACAGGTATGCCGTGTACACGTGTGCAACTGTGTCCGTGTGTGTGTGTGTGTGTATGTGTGGTTATGTGCGTTGGTGTGTGTGTTTGTGTGTGTGTGTGTGTGTGTGTTTTGTGTGTGTGTCATCTGACAAGGCACACTTGCAGTACTTCGCCAACACACTTGTAGAACCGCGATGTCTCGCGCGGATCTTTGCGCACTCCTGCTCCTGCTCCTCCTCCTCCGCCACCACCACCACCGCCGCCACCACCACCACCACCCCTTTCCCACCTCTGTCTCGTTGTGTTCTGACCGCAGTGACTGTCCCTTGCATGCACCCCTGTCTCTGCAGCGTCGTGTGGATGCCCAGCATGACGGGTACAATCCATGCTTCGTCGGCATCGCCACCAGCGTCGCCAGAAGCCATCGAGCCCCCCGAGCAGGTCATGGACGCCGTCATCACCCTCATCTCCATCAATGCACACGCTGCAAGCCAGCAGCCACAGCAGCAGCAGCAGCAGCGCCGCCGCCTCAACAGCACAGGTACCATCATTATGCATCCAAGGGCACTGCTCGCCTCCATTACCCGTAACGGCTCGAAGCAGGCCAAAGGCGATGCCGAGCCTATTGCCCCCCTGCCACGACACAAGAGCCAGCAGCACTACCCCCACCACCATTGCCACCACCTCAGCAACGCCAGCGACAACAACAAAAGTGCCAGCACCCCCAAGGACAGGATGCTGCGTCGCACGCAGAGCATGGGCGCACTCAGGTCATCGCTCGCATCCCAAGTGGAGGCCGTGCGCAGAACCACGCAGCGGAAACGATCCCACACCAAGACCGGGCTGCAGCACGTGTCGCCCAACTCCCCCTTGGCACGGTCACCCACACGCAGCCCCACGCCCAATCGTGCAGGCAGCGTGTGCCACAAGACCCAACAGCCGTTGGGGGACGCGAACGCACGGGCCACTACAGCTGTGCTCGTCGCTCGCAGCCGCACCAACAACAGCCCGGCACTCAACACCACCACCCCGACCACAAACCATGATGGCCACACCCACAACGACCACAAAAACGCCAACACTGGTGATGGCTTGAGGCGCGTCAACACCAACGACAACAGCACCCACACAAGCAAAGACGACACCGACAACAGCATCTTCAGTGACCCAGCTGCACCAGAGCCAGGATCCCCTACCGAGGCTGAGCCAACCCCACGCAACGTCAGCCCCGTCACAACGGCCGTGTGCATGTCCGTGTTCCTGTACAATCTGCGACAGCAGCGCGATGACGGCGAAGCGCTGGCCGCGACCATGGGCGAGCTGGCCGTCTTCATTCGCGACACGAGGCACCGCGACCAGGAGGAAGGCGGCGCGGGTGACCACCCATCTGCCGTGCAGTTCCTGGCATCGAAGCCGTCTGCGTTGGCAGCCATTGCCGCTGCCATGAACGCCCACCAGTGGAATGCAACCTTGCAGCGCCGTGCGTGCTTTGTTCTCAAGCACGTGGTGAACTACAACATGTCCCATCGGCGACAGGGCTGTCAGGCGGCACTCGCCTCGGCCACCGCAACCACCACAGCAACCACCACAGCAACCACCACAGCAACCACCACTGCAACCACAACCGCAACCACAACAGCAAC
The DNA here is from genome assembly GCF_000188695.1 of Salpingoeca rosetta. Lineage (NCBI taxonomy): Eukaryota > Choanoflagellata > Craspedida > Salpingoecidae > Salpingoeca > Salpingoeca rosetta. The sequence continues at coordinate 346,313 of NW_004754923.1, read as the reverse complement.
CACAACCGCAACCACCACAGGCACGGCGCGAACGTCCGCCACATCCACCAGCCCTCCCACTCCGAGGAGCTGCAAGAACAACGACAACGGGGGCGACGACGACGCTCGGAGAAATGAACACGCTGCTGTGCAACAGCAGTTGGGCGCCAGTGCATGTGCTGTGCTGAAGGAGTGTGTCCTGTCTGTGCTGCTGGCCATGTGCGCGCACGTGGATGACGTCGTCATGCAGAGCCACGGCTGCGAGCTGCTGGAGGCCATGGTGCTGGGTTGCCCCGAAACGCGCCACGACCTGACCCTGCTGGGCATTGTGGACATCGTCACCAGCGCCATGACCCGACACCCCACCATCCCTTCCATCCTCAACGCAGGCTGTGCCATCCTCACCACGCTCGCTCAAAAGAAGGAGGCCAAGCTCCGCGCGTTTGTGCGCAGTGGGCACTTCAACCCGCTCATCCACGCGCTCAACACTCACAAGGGCAGCAGCCACCTCGTCACGGCCCTGTGCAGATCCATCGACGCGGCGGCGGCGCAGCTCACGCGCGAGATGGCACCCGCCCCCAAACTGTCGTCAGTGACCGACCCCGACAGGGACAACACCCACGCTGCAACACCGCACTCGGGACCGTCACAGCACCGTGGACACGCCGACGAGGGAGAGCACAAGCAGGGGGAGGGGGATGCGGAGGATGAGGATGGGCACGATGCCGTACTGCTGTGGTGCACGGACGCCACCCTACAGGTGCTTGCGGCCATGAACACTGGAACCCAGCCCAGCAGCACGCAGACCGTGTGCCTGAGCGTCCTCATCAAGCTGGTGCGCCTGGTCAAGCTGCTGCTCACTACTGACTCACAGCAGCAGCAGCAGCAGCAGCAGCAGCAGTCGAAGACTGAACAAGATGATGATTCCGATGCAGCCACGGCCGCCGCCATTCTCCAACACGTTGCCGAGGGGCTGCGCGTGTACGTGCAGCCACCAGGCCATCATCATGACAATGCCCCTGCCCCCGTTGTTCGCAATCTCGCCTCTACCTTGCTGCAAGAATGCATGTGCTAAGGCGTCATGCATGTACCCTCAATTTAGTGTGTGTGTGTGTATCGTGCGATGACGTGCGATGTTTAATCCTGCTCTTACGAATGGTTAAGGACAAGCTTTGCTTTGTCAAATGTGTGCTTCTGTGTTTTTGATCCAAGCTTGCAAAGGTTGCTACCACTGCGAGCATATCACAGCCTTCCCCTTCCTTGATTCTCGGATCAACGTCAAGTGCCGTTAGCTCAATGCTCGCTTCATTCAAGTTTGCTGCTTCGGTCTTGTGCAACCAACCTGTCCTGTTCATTGCAACAGCCCATTGTTAGCCTTCTCCTTATTGCGTCTCGGGCAACGGCATCTCCCTGGATCTCTCTTCTGCCCAGACTTGTCCTTCACTAGCTTGCTTGCTGACCACCACGCCTAACAAACAGACCCGCCCCGTAACCCCTTTGCCATATACGATTTCAAACCCTGATCGCTTCGAGCACTCAAGAGTCAAGAAGGTGTACGTTCAGCAGAACACATGCATTACGGCTTCATCCCAGCCAATGGGAGCCGATGCAGCCAACAAAACACGAACGGGCAAACGCAACAGACATGCGTGCACAGAAAGGTGTGCACAAGAGAGCGTGCACAAAAGAGCACATACACACACACACACACACACACACACACACACACACACACACACACACACACACACGCACACACACACACACACGCACGCACACACACACACACACACACAAGGTGCGTATTGTAGGAAGATAGAGGGAATAACACGGTCATGTCAAATAGAGAGCGAAGAAGAAAACCACAGGAGTCCGTGAAGAGAGGGCATGGAGAGCTAACAGCTTGCAAGCATTCAAGCAGGCGGGAAAAAATGGAACCACACACGCCAAAAGGGCAAGCAGATACGCAGAGAGGAACAGAGAAACAGAAACACAGTCGCATACATGCGCACAAGTTACAAGTGTACGCACGAAGTAACAAGTGCACGCACACAACACGCAGACACAGACACACAGACACAGACACACAGACACAGACACACCCACGCACACACACCCACGCACACACACACACACACACACACACACACACACACACACACACACACACACACACACACACACACACACACACACACACACACACACACACACAAGAGCACAGCAACAGCAAAGGCATCACTTGATGGCTGCGGTGACGACGGTGATGTCGTCTGGCTTGCCGCCGGAGTAGAACATGCCCAGCTCCTCGTTGGCCACCTCCGACCACGGCGACTGCCGCAGTTTGTCCATTGCGGCGTTAAACGCCTCAGCAACCAGCGCACGTGCGCTCAGCCACATGGACTTGGGGCCCTGAGACAGCACCGTCTCCGCAATCTCAGAGTCGTGCAGGTTGTCAAAGAGGCCATCTGTACCAACCACCACCACGTCGCCCGCGCGGAGTGTCGTTTCTTGCACAACAGCGTCCGCCGGTGCGTCGGAGGCAGCGTGGTGCCCGAGCTGGTACGGCTTGCCAAAGAAGTGCTCGACAATCTTGCCCTTGAAGGCAATGAGCGGGCTGTGTGTCATCACGCTGCTCCCATACAGCGACGCCGTGGGGAAGGATGCCCCATTGCTATTGTTGTTGTTGTTGTTGTTGTTGTTGTTGTTGTTGTTGTTGTTGTTGTTGTTGTTGTTGTTGCTGCTGGAGGAAGAGGATGACAGTGATGATGATGGCGATGACGGTGCATCGTTCGCTGTGGTCGTTGTTGATGAAGAGGGAGGGCGGACAACAACAAAGGTGCTGTCGCCAAGCGTGGCTGCCTTGAGGCGACCGCTGCTGTGGTCAATCACCATCAGCGTGATGGTGCTGCTGCCTTGGATGTTGCCTGCACGCACAGCTGTCCACGCCTTGCCGAGAATCGTCTCAGGATCCGGCGCCCGCCGCTCTCCGTTGTCCGGCAGCGGCAGCGGCGATGTTGTCGTCGTCGTGGTGGTGGTCGCGTATGCTGAGCCCGCGCACGCGTGTTGCTCCTCTTCCTCCTCCTCATGCTCGTGGCCATGACTGCTGCTGCTGTTGCTGCTGTTGAGCGCGGTGGTGGCGGCGGCGGCATCGGCGTTTGCATCGGCAGTGTGTGGGGCGGCAGACGCGTGCGAGTCCTCCACCACATCTCGGTTGTACTCGGCCACCTCCTCCATGAAGAAGTGCGAGCACGCGCGCACAATTGCCTTTGCCATGGCCCCGCTGTCAATCCCGCGCTCCGCCCATGCGTGCACGCCATCTGCAACAGCAATGAGCGTAAACCCGCCCTCCTCTCGCACCGCATACGCGTCCTCGCCTGCGATGCCGTCCCAGCGCGTGCACGCGGCCTTCTTGCCCTGCCGCACCTTGTCCTTGTGCGGGATGGCTGCTGCGGAGTGCTTGATTGTGACGGGGATGCGTGGTGGCTCGTACTTGCACGTCGCACCGACGACCATGTCCGTGTCGCTGCTGGTGCTGGTGCTGGCGGTGCTGTTGTTGCTGTTGGTGGCGGTGGCGGTGCTCAAGGCGTTTGTGTCCACGCTGGCACTAGTGTTGGGTGATTGCACGGCTGTGCAGCTGCTGTTGCTGCTGTTCATGGTGGCGGTTGGCGTGGCTGCAAGCGACGTTGTGCTGTGATCGTTGCTGGTGCCTGTCAGGCTGGTCATACCAGTTGACCCGGGCGACGGCGCCAACGACAATGATGATGATGACGACGACGATGACGATGATGGTGATGACGACGATGAAGACGATGAAGACGATGATGATGACGAGACCACTGCTCCAGCTGCTCCTGGAGATGGTGATTGCATGTTTGTGCTGGAGTGGAGGTGGAGGCCCGTCCTGAGGCGCGGGTCACTGCTTGAGGCGCGGAGCGTTACGCCTTTTGGACTCGACAGCCCATCAAACGTGGATCCGAGCCACTGGTTGCAGACAAACTCGACCGTGTGTATCACGTCATCGCCGTCAATCTGCTCCACGCGCACGCTCTCCAGCAGCCATCCGTTGTACTTTGGCGGCGTGTTGGGCGCAACTGTGATGGACTTGATGGCGCCAACAGACCTTTCAAAGGTCAGATCGAAGACGTCCACCTCACCGCGCTCAAACCTGCCGGCAGCCGGTCGCAGCATCACCTCTTCCACGTGCTGTGCACCCCGCAGCACAAACAGCGCGTTGGAGTCGATGCCTGCACCGCGCTCGTCTGCCGTCTTCAGGTACACGCGGTAGGTGGCCAGGAGCCGCATCGTCTGCAGTGGGGCGCTGCGCAGGCGCCGATGGCGTGGCAGCAGATGTGTGGCCAGCCATGTGCCTGCGGCTTGCCTTGCCACGTTGCGACTCGACGCTGTGCTGCTGTGAAGGCCAAGCGTTGAGAACCTACGAGCATGGGTGCGGACGCGACACGCACACGTGCTGTAGCCAATCGCTATTGATGGCGGTGGGATCGTGGCTGCATTTTGAATGGAGCGTGTGGGCGAAATCCGGGCAGCAGCAGCCGCATTTGCTGTTGCTGTTGTTGTTGCTGCTGACGACGTTGCGCTTGTTGTAGCACTTGATGTTGCAGCGCAAAAGCGCCGCACACCGGCCCAAAACCTCAACACGGTGGCGTGGCTTGCACAAGAGCTCTCAAGTGCGGTGCAGCCGTCGTGGGCGTCTGCAGTCAGGAGAGGGAGGGGGAGAGGGATGCAAAATGTGAGCTTGTGTGGTGCATGTGTGTATTTGTGTGTGTGTGTGTGTGTATTTGTGAGGGGGATGGCAGAGATGGTGGGGATGGTGGAGACAAAATGTTGACAACAAGAAGAAAGATATACACAACACACACACACACACACACAAACACGTTAACTCACAGAGGCGCACACACACACACACACACACACACACACACACACACACACACACACACAAACACGTTAACTCACAGAGGCGCACAAGTGTGTCAACAGCCACGCCACCGCAAACTCACCACAAACACGGAGTCACCACTTTGGGTGGAGTCATCAACTCCCAATTGGAAATGCTTGCTTTGGCTGGTTGGTGGGAAGGAAAGATGCAAAGTGGGTGGCGAAGAAAGACAACAAAACAACAAACCAAACCGGCGCACGACAGACAAGGGCAACGATGACTGCGTCGGAAGAAGTGAGAACAAGGGGCACAACAGGCGCGAGTGGAGTGGAGGCGAAACAAGAGGCGAAATGACCGCACACGAGAACAAGCAACAAGACGAAGGAAGAGCGCCAGCCGCAGCAGTTGTGTAGCTTCTTTGCTGCTGCCCAAGTTGTGACGATTTGTGAATGATAAACGTCAATTCTCCGGGAACAAGCAAAGGGAAAGAAGCTGCAAGTACACACACACACACACACACCAACAACACACACCACGAGCGAGAGTGAGCTGCTGCAGTGGGTGGGTGCACACAACAGGCAAGAGTGGCGGCGATCGAAGGCTTTGGGCGGTTGTGATTTCGTGAAAGGAAGAAAGAAGGACAAGGGTAGAAGGAAGGAGAGGAAGAAGACAGGAGGAGAAGAGGAACGCTTGCAATCGTGCACTTACACAAACGGACGACAACGAGCATACCCATTTGACACATACAGAACCATTTGTCATGAGCACGGGTGCGAGTGTGGTTGCCGTTGCTGCGAGGGCAGTGGCGCGCAGAAGCGCGGTTGCAGCTCGCAGGCACGCTGACACACGCAGGCGACTGGCTACGCAAGCATATGAGCCGGAGATCTTCACCTCCGTCCTGCCCAATGGCATCAAGGTCATTTCCCAGCCGCAAGGCAGGGGCTGGGCGTCTCTGGCGGCACTGACAGAGCTAGGACCCAGGTTCGAGAAGGACGACTACAAGGGATGCAGCTACTTTGTGGAACACCTTGCATTCAAGGTCCGTGCGCTTGGGCGCGCGTGCGTGTGCGTCCGCGCGTGTTCGTGTGCGCGTGCGTGTGCGGTTGGATGTGTTTGTGCTTGCACGTGTGTGCAACTGTGTGATGCTTGTTCACCCTTTGCTTCTTGTGACTGACTGCGTGCGCGAGTTTAGTCAAATGAGTCGCAGACACACTCCGAGGTGCTTGAGGCCATTCACGCGTTTGGCGGCGACGTCCTCTCTCAAATGAACAAGTGCGTATGCTGTTTATGAACCTGTATGTGTGTTTGCGTTTTGGTGTTGTGAGAACACGTGCACGTGTGTGGGTCGGTCGGTGTCTCCGACAAAGCAGCATTTGCTCATGGCAAGTACTCACCGACATCTTTGCTCGGCCTCATGTGTGCAGGGATTCCCTCTTGCACTCCATCAACTTTATCCCGGATCAGCTGCCAGCTGTCGTCGACGTCCTTGCAAACGCCATGCGCACCCCGCGCTTCTCCGACGACGAGGTGTGGATATCACCTGTGTGTATTTGTGTGTGAGTGTGTGCGTATTTGTGTGTGTGAGTGTGTGCGTATGTGTGTGTGTGTGAGTGTGTGCGTATTTGTGTGTGTGTGTGTGTGTATTCTGCTCGTGTTGTGCGCGAATGCCAGTGTGCATTGTTTTGTGCACCATGGGCACATGTTTCTCCTCCCACGTCTTGACCATCATCACGACCGCGACCGCGGCCACCCCTATCATCTATCGTATCTGTGCAGGTTGCCGAGCAGTTCCACATGCTCGACTATGCGCTGGAGATGCTGCAGAACAACCCGCGCCCGCTCCTCAACGACCTCCTCTTCCAGGTCTCCGCTCGTGACAGTTGGCAGTCGTGCTGGTGGTGGCAGTGGTGGTGGTCGACAACTTCAGCAACAAGGAGGAGCAGGGTACATGTGTGTGCGTTTGGGGGAGATTCACGAGAAAGGACATACTCGCTGCTTCACCCCGCTCGCACAGTCACGTCACACTCACATTTCCATCACACGCGCGCCACACCTGCTGCGCGTTCCAGGCTGCGTTTGCGTCGAGGACCATCGGGAACCGCTCCGTGTGCACCAAGGACGAGGTGGTCGGCGTCACGCCAGGTCTGCACAGCAAGCAGGAGAGGAAGCGTGTGCAGTGTGCGTGTGCGTGCTTGCGTGGAGTGCGTGTAACGTGAGCGTGCGTGTGCGCGCTTGCGTGTGTGCGTGTGCGTGCTTGCGTGGAGTGCGTGTAACGTGAGCGTGCATGTGCGTGCTTGCTTGCGTGTGGTGTGAGTGTGCGTGTGCGTGCTTGCGTGTGTGCGTGTGCGTGTGAGTATTGTTATGCGGGATGGAGCGCTGTTCTGGGGGCTTCTACGCTTCCCAAACGTACTGACCCCCAATTTCCCAAACTGCCCTCAGCCCCTCCTGTCACATGTGCTCATCACCACCACCATCACCATGCACCACCGCTCCTTTCCCTGACCACGCACCAGAGCGTGTGCGTGCATTCTACAACGCGTGCATGCAGCCGGACCGGCTGACGTTTGGCGCAACAGGCA
>NW_004754923.1:333004-336252 GCF_000188695.1 Salpingoeca rosetta | reverse complement strand
ATAACCAAAAAAAAGTAATCCCCGATATACAATCTTAGGAGATGGATGAGCTGTTTTTTATGTCTACTACCATATAGCAAAAAAAAAAAAATTGTTACACACACACACACACACACACACACACACACACACACACACACACACACATACACACACACACACACACAGATAGAAAGAGAGAACGCACACAGAAACGCACACAGAAACGCACACACACACACACACACACACACAGAAACACATTATCGCTCCACGGCATGGTTTAGACGCTGCCGTGTCTGCAGATCAGTAGCGCGGCGTCGGAGAAAGAGTCTACATCACCGGATGATTGTTCCAGCGCACGACGAAAGGCGGACCGTGATACAACAGGGGTTGACGTGCTTGCAGGCATGTAGCGGAGCAGTGCGTACGCCATCTGCGTTGGGGGAGGGGGTGGGTGGGTGGTGCAAGACAGGTGTACATGCGCGACCTGTGAACGGAACGCTCTTTGCACAGCAGGCACAGTCAAGCTTGGATCTCCACATGCACGCGTGAATACAGGCCCCTCTCTTCACAATCAACTCAACCCCACATTGCAACTCCACATTGTGTCTTGCTCCATCTCCTTCCAACCACATGTGTGACAACAATCTCGTACACGTACGAATGAGAGGTCGGTGCCACTGTGGTCACGCAACGTGCGCCACGCCTGACACCCGCAAACATAAACGACGTGAGCTGGTGTGGAAAATGCATGCAAACGGTGGCGCTGTGCGGAAGCAGACACGTGTGTGATTGCGCCGCTTGCCTGACCTCCATTGTCGTTTGGAGCCATGACGTGTACTCGTCATAATGGAACACCAGCTAACGTGTGACGGAAGGGGGAGCGTAAGACAGGTACGGGTGCAGTGCACACGTGTGGGTAGCTGATGCATGAGCTCGAAGTTACAGACAGCTTGAAGGAACGCACACACACAGGCAGACAGATAGGGACACGTAACACACGCACACAACAGACAAACAGCCAGCCAGACAGACAAACACAGACAAACACACTTTGAACACGTTTGGAAAGTCGCTGGCATCTAGGAAACACTCCCAGGAGCCTGGGCACGCGGAGCATGCATTGCAGGGCGAGGGAGTGATGGCACATGAATTGAGCAACTGATGCTGAGTGCACACCCAGGCGGAGAAGAGCAGGTGGGAGAGAGATACACACACGCACATTCACACACACGCACATTCACACACACGCACATACGCTTATTCATTGTCGTGCTCACTCTCACACTCATACCGGCTAGACACACGTACATTCGACGAGGAGGATGTTCAAGACGTCCTCGATGACAGAGGAAGGAAAGTCCTGGGGATGCAGAAAGCGCGAGCAGTTGAGGGCATGTCAGGTGCCCAAGCAATGAAGCATTCAGCAACGCAGTTCACCACCTCATTGGGCAATGATATTCGGAACAAATTTGTAGCTTACAGGGCAGATGAGGCGAAGGAGCTGAAGATACTCCGTGCCAGTTAGTGCAGGGTTGGTTGGATGCAAGTCTCTGCACATGGCATTGAAGAGCTGCAAGAACCTCACTCTGCTCTTTGCGTTCGTGGCCAGGGTGCGGTACGTGAACAGATCCTGTGGTTTGTCTGTCAGCACAAGGGTGAGACGAAGCAACCTAATGCCAAGCGTGCGATGACCGTCATGCATACATACGCAGGTACATGCACAGACACAGGCAGACAGGAGGATCAGGAGAGCACGCACATTCACACACACCACAGAGAAATAAATGCACATACACACACACACACACACACACACACACACACACACACACACACACACACACACACAAAGCTCTCTCACACACCGCGCACACACGGATACACACAAAGCTCTCTCACAAACCTCGCACACTATCACAACACACACACACAAAGCTACAGACATATACAAGGTTCATACACTCACTGCTGTTGAGGGCGTTTGCAACGGCAGTCATGGGCGGCGTTCCGAACGAGATGGTCTCACTTGCAGCTGCCAACAGCGCCGCAGACAGCCGTTCCTGCACACAATGCCGCTGCAGGTATGCCAGCGCATCTTCCTCTCCACCACCACCACCGGCGTTCCTTGTTGTTGTTGTCCTCTCAGCCATGGTTGCGCCGAAAAGTAGTTGAAATCATTCGCCATTTCTCCGAACTTGGATTGTTCCCACGACAGCGACGATGACGATGCGAGCATCAGGCTTCTCTGCTGCGATCGTGGCAGCAGCCGTCGCTGTTGCTGTTGTTGTGGCGGTGGCGTGTGGCAGCAGTGCAGCTGCTGCGCCCGTGTCTGCACGCGTGAACACGGCTGCGCTGCTGCACCACGCACAGGGCGTGCATGTGGCTGCATCAGACTACCCGCCGCCGTTCTCTCGCTCCCTCAAGAAGGGCGACAGTGGCAACGACGTGGGCATCTACCAGTTTCTGGTGTTCCGTGCACTGAACCTGACCTTCCCCATCAACAACAAGTTTGACACGGCCACCGTCGATGCCACGCGCACACTGCAGCGCAACAACAAGCTCGAAGTGACTGGCGAGATGAACCTTGGGACCGCCAAGTTTGTCATGAACAAGCTCACGCGCGACCACTATGTGGATGACGGCAAAACGGCTGAGTCGCAAGGGTACAAGTACAAGGTGGTCATTGACGTGCATCGCAACCGCAGCATCGAGTCAATTGGAAAGCTGTACGCCGGCAACGGCACGCTCTTGTTCACATTCCCCGCGCGTCTGCACGGCTGGGACGCATGCGACTGCGAGAAGCCCTGGCCGGACTTCAACAACTCCGATGACGGCCTGACCAGCTTCGCTTCCGACGGCAACACCCCGACGGGCCTGATGGAGTTTGATCTCAACAGCCCGGAGCCCGTGCCCCGTCTCTACGGGCCCTACCCAGTTAACCGCGCTGTCATGGGCCTCAAGGGCAACGCCAAGTTCCTCATCCCCAACGTCCGCAATGGCATCCTCATGCACACTGGTACTGTACCGCCGTAGTCGCTGTCGCTGCTGCACCTGTCGTCGTTGTTGTTTGGGCGGTGTTGTTTTGTGGTCAATGGCGTTAAGTTGCATGCGCGACATACACACGATGGTGGTGATGGTAGTGATGGTGGTGCAATGTGGCGAGCAGTTTCTTCTTTTGGAAGCTTGCTCTTACCCTGCGCTGCTGGGGCAGTGATCCCATGCAACAACAACAACAACAACAACAACAACAACTTAAACAACAA
>NW_004754923.1:329578-332024 GCF_000188695.1 Salpingoeca rosetta | reverse complement strand
GACACGTAACACACGCACACAACAGACAAACAGCCAGCCAGACAGACAAACACAGACAAACACACTTTGAACACGTTTGGAAAGTCGCTGGCATCTAGGAAACACTCCCAGGAGCCTGGGCACGCGGAGCATGCATTGCAGGGCGAGGGAGTGATGGCACATGAATTGAGCAACTGATGCTGAGTGCACACCCAGGCGGAGAAGAGCAGGTGGGAGAGAGATACACACACGCACATTCACACACACGCACATTCACACACACGCACATACGCTTATTCATTGTCGTGCTCACTCTCACACTCATACCGGCTAGACACACGTACATTCGACGAGGAGGATGTTCAAGACGTCCTCGATGACAGAGGAAGGAAAGTCCTGGGGATGCAGAAAGCGCGAGCAGTTGAGGGCATGTCAGGTGCCCAAGCAATGAAGCATTCAGCAACGCAGTTCACCACCTCATTGGGCAATGATATTCGGAACAAATTTGTAGCTTACAGGGCAGATGAGGCGAAGGAGCTGAAGATACTCCGTGCCAGTTAGTGCAGGGTTGGTTGGATGCAAGTCTCTGCACATGGCATTGAAGAGCTGCAAGAACCTCACTCTGCTCTTTGCGTTCGTGGCCAGGGTGCGGTACGTGAACAGATCCTGTGGTTTGTCTGTCAGCACAAGGGTGAGACGAAGCAACCTAATGCCAAGCGTGCGATGACCGTCATGCATACATACGCAGGTACATGCACAGACACAGGCAGACAGGAGGATCAGGAGAGCACGCACATTCACACACACCACAGAGAAATAAATGCACATACACACACACACACACACACACACACACACACACACACACACACACACACACACACAAAGCTCTCTCACACACCGCGCACACACGGATACACACAAAGCTCTCTCACAAACCTCGCACACTATCACAACACACACACACAAAGCTACAGACATATACAAGGTTCATACACTCACTGCTGTTGAGGGCGTTTGCAACGGCAGTCATGGGCGGCGTTCCGAACGAGATGGTCTCACTTGCAGCTGCCAACAGCGCCGCAGACAGCCGTTCCTGCACACAATGCCGCTGCAGGTATGCCAGCGCATCTTCCTCTCCACCACCACCACCGGCGTTCCTTGTTGTTGTTGTCCTCTCAGCCATGGTTGCGCCGAAAAGTAGTTGAAATCATTCGCCATTTCTCCGAACTTGGATTGTTCCCACGACAGCGACGATGACGATGCGAGCATCAGGCTTCTCTGCTGCGATCGTGGCAGCAGCCGTCGCTGTTGCTGTTGTTGTGGCGGTGGCGTGTGGCAGCAGTGCAGCTGCTGCGCCCGTGTCTGCACGCGTGAACACGGCTGCGCTGCTGCACCACGCACAGGGCGTGCATGTGGCTGCATCAGACTACCCGCCGCCGTTCTCTCGCTCCCTCAAGAAGGGCGACAGTGGCAACGACGTGGGCATCTACCAGTTTCTGGTGTTCCGTGCACTGAACCTGACCTTCCCCATCAACAACAAGTTTGACACGGCCACCGTCGATGCCACGCGCACACTGCAGCGCAACAACAAGCTCGAAGTGACTGGCGAGATGAACCTTGGGACCGCCAAGTTTGTCATGAACAAGCTCACGCGCGACCACTATGTGGATGACGGCAAAACGGCTGAGTCGCAAGGGTACAAGTACAAGGTGGTCATTGACGTGCATCGCAACCGCAGCATCGAGTCAATTGGAAAGCTGTACGCCGGCAACGGCACGCTCTTGTTCACATTCCCCGCGCGTCTGCACGGCTGGGACGCATGCGACTGCGAGAAGCCCTGGCCGGACTTCAACAACTCCGATGACGGCCTGACCAGCTTCGCTTCCGACGGCAACACCCCGACGGGCCTGATGGAGTTTGATCTCAACAGCCCGGAGCCCGTGCCCCGTCTCTACGGGCCCTACCCAGTTAACCGCGCTGTCATGGGCCTCAAGGGCAACGCCAAGTTCCTCATCCCCAACGTCCGCAATGGCATCCTCATGCACACTGGTACTGTACCGCCGTAGTCGCTGTCGCTGCTGCACCTGTCGTCGTTGTTGTTTGGGCGGTGTTGTTTTGTGGTCAATGGCGTTAAGTTGCATGCGCGACATACACACGATGGTGGTGATGGTAGTGATGGTGGTGCAATGTGGCGAGCAGTTTCTTCTTTTGGAAGCTTGCTCTTACCCTGCGCTGCTGGGGCAGTGATCCCATGCAACAACAACAACAACAACAACAACAACAACTTATACAACACAACAACAACAACAACTTATACAACACTTAAAACAACAACTTAAACAACAACTTATACAACAACAACTTATACACACAACAACACAACAACTTATACAACACAACTTATCACAACAACTTATACACAACAACAACTTTTACACAACAACTTATACAACACAACTTTATA
>NW_004754923.1:311449-329478 GCF_000188695.1 Salpingoeca rosetta | reverse complement strand
AGCAGCGGCTGTATTCCCTATGGGGCCGGGTTTCCGCCAAGCTATTCGCCGACACTTTCGTCTCTTTTGGGGGGGAACTTCAAAAAAACCACTGGGTCCAGTTTCTATACCGTAACAAGTCTGTTTGGTTTTGTGGTGTGCGTGGTTCGTGTGCGGGGGTATATGCGTGTGTAAGCGCGTTAAAGTGAACGCGTGAGGGTATGTGTATGCTTGTGCATGCACTTGTGTATTGTGCGTGTGTGTGTGTGTGTGTGTGTGTGTGTGTGTGTGTGTGTGTGTGTGTGTGTGTGTGTGTGTGTGTGTGTGTGTGTGTGTGTGTGTGTGGCTGTGTGTGTGTGTGTGTGGCTGTGTGTGTGAAGTGTGTGTGCGATGTATTGCCAGCCATGTGTGTCATGTTCGCGCGATCGGTGGTCGTGTTCTCACGTGCACCCCCCCCCCCTTAATGCGTTAACCGCCACCATCATCCCAGACCCCAAGGACTGCTGTCTGTGCAGCAGATTGACTGAGCAGCTGTTGCTCACTGCGTTTTGTGTGCTTTCGTTTGTATGTCCTTGCTTGGCCTGTGTTCACTCATTGTACCGTTCAGCCAGCTTCTCTGTCCTCTCATTGCTTCATTCCATATGCGTTCAATTGACCCAACACCATAGCACCATTCATGCACAAAAGCCACTCAGCATCTCATGAACACATGCCCAAAGCACATCCAAAATACAGGCACCCACGCACGCACCCACGCACGCACACACGCACCCACACACACAATCTCTCTCACTCACTCTCAACTCCATGGCACTCAACCACGTTGTTTGTGCTTGAAAGAAACCCCAGCGTTAACACACATGAACAACAATACACAGAATGACACAAACGCAATTAACTTTGTGAACGCAAGCGCAATGTGAGGCCAGAGCACCGCTTCAGTCCCAGTCAAGCTCAATATCATTGGCTATACACACGCAAACAATGGCGCCAGAAAGGGATGGAGGTGAGAAGCAAGCACACAGAGGGGCATACGACGGTTGGACACATACGCACACAGACACAGACACAGACACAGACACACACAGAGACAGACAGACAGACAAACAGACGCACACACACACACACACACACACACACACACACACACACACACACACAAGCAGGAAGAGTGCACCGACCGTGGCACATGTCGCGGATGAGGAGGGCCTGGTCTTCAACAACGGCCGTGAGCTGGCGCAGTTTCTTGCGGAGTTTGTTGACATCGCGTGTGAGCCCGCGGTTTGCCGCTTGAAGCTTCTCCAACTCCGTCATCTCAACGTGCGTGTCCAGATCCTGGTAGTCGATGGTTGATGGTTGATGGTGGTTGGGTGGTTGGTTGATGGTGGCGACAATGGTTGGCGTCAGTCATTGCAGACGAGAGTGTTGAATGAGGCGCGCTGACACATGCACACACACACATCATATCACATCACACACACACATACACACACACACATCACTATTAAACGCACCACGATTGAGTATTCCTGCTTGAAGGTGATGATGCGGGATGCGAGCCAGCGCCAGAAGGAGCGCTTGTTGACGTGCAGCTTGTACGTCGCACGGTAGAACGTATCCACATCACGATCATTGATAAAGGGAAGTCTGGAGTGCATCCAGACCAGGAACGCCTGCAGCGGCAGCAGATCTTGTACGCGCATCTTGCGGCGGTTAAGGCGGGCGTTGTCGAGAATGCGTTGGATGTCGCCAACAGCAAGACCGACCTGGTAACGGGTGGAAGGAACGAGAAAAAAAAGCGGGGGGGGGGGTGAGGGACAAGCAAGAGGAAAGGAAGGCAAACGTGGACAACGTCGGCATGTCACCAACAAACGAACAAACAAACAAACAAACAAACAAACAAACAAACAAACAAACACACACACACACACACACACACACACAAACAAACAAACACACACACACGCACGCAGGATGGACAGCAAACTCACCAAAAGGTTCATGAGGATGATTGGCATGATGATGACGAAGAGGGCGAACATGAAGTATGGGAGGACCTCGAAGGAAAGTTCGTCCGGAAAGTAATCAATGTACTCAAACTCGCCCGTCATCATGACAAGCGTCTTCATGATGGACCGCCCAATATCTGAGAAGTAGAACGTGTCTTGGAAGAGAATGAAGAAGGAGAGGGCGAAACCAATGACAAAGAGGAAGAACACCACCTGCACCTTCAGCACCGTGATCACTGTCTCCTCGAACATGAGCACGTAGATGCCAAACGCATCCAGCTTGCGCATGAGCGCAACAAAGTTGACCCAGGCCAGGAACACGGCCGCGGCCCCGCTCGACCACTGCGCCACCGTCTGCTCGCTGCCGATGTAGAACGGAATGAAGAACCCAAGCGACGTCGTGAACACCGCCCACTCCAGCACGTTGACAAAGTCGGTAAAGTACTTTGAGCGGTCAAAGGCCATCTGTGCCACCTCGGCCAGCACACGGAAGGTGGAAAACACGACGACAATGAACTGCGCGGCGACGGAGAGACCCGCCAGGTCGGCTGTCTCCCCCAGGCGCATGGGGACATCCACGATGAAGAAGGTGAGGAAGAAGAGGAAGAGGGCGTAGAAGGCGAGGTTGAGGTAGTAGGTGATGGCTCCAAAGTGCTTGTGCTTGAAGAAGACAAGCGCCTCTGTGACAGGGTGTGCCAGCAGCTCCGCACGGTTGTGTTTCTGCATGAGCCAGAGAGGCATGTTCTCCACGTCCGAGTGGAACCCGGTGCTCTGCTCCTCGTCAATGTACTTCCACGTGTATGTGATTGCAAAGTCGGCATCCGTTGGCTGCCGGCCGTTGTCGCACCAGCACCGCTGTTGTGTCGCAACAACACATGCAGCGCAAACATTGCATGCAGGTGGGTGTGTGAGTGTCGATGTGTGTGGATGTCCGTGTGTGTGTAGGTGAGAGAGAGAGAGAGATAACGCATGGACCACACAGGAGGGGTGACGTGAGAACATGACCATGGTGAACCGCACGAGTGCTCCCACCATCAGTACGGCACCACCACCACCACCACCACCACCACCACCACCACCACCACCACCACCACCACCACCACCAGCAGTCACACCTTGAGGACGGCGAGGGCTGCCTCTGGCATGAGGATGATCATGCGCTTCATCGGGGTGATGCCGTGCTCGTCGCAGTTGTCCATGGCCTGCTCCCACCGCTCGTGGTTGATGATCGCAAGCGCCGTCTCAACCCGCCCGTGCCGTACAGCCATGTCCTTGGAGGTAGAGGGGAAGGGGAGAGAGTCAAAGAGGTGAGGACGTGCATGTGTGAGTGTGGTTGGGTGTGAATTTGGTGAGATGGTGTGAGCGGGAGCAGCGGGCGTGCATAGTGTGTGTGTGTAGGTGTGTGTGTGTGTGTGTGTGTGTGTGTGTTGGGGCATTCGTGTTGACACACAATCGCTGCGTGTACGATGTAAGAGATCCCTCGTTCAACACAAGCGACTGAACACCCGCCCCTCCTGCTTCTTCATCCAGTCTTCAAGGATTGTGAGTGCGTACCAGTGCATTCTCGCCGTCGGCGTTCTTGAGGGCGAGGCTTGCTTTGGAGTTGAGCAGTAGCGTCACCACGTCCACGTGCCCGCTCCTGGCAGCAAGATGCAGTGGCGTCATCTGCACACAGAGAGATGCAGTTGGCGTGGAGGGGGTGGGAGGGTGGGTGGTGTAGCGGGACGAAGGAGAGACAAGGGGAGGGAGAGAAGTGGCAACGGTTCACGTTACAATGTGTATCATTTCTTGTACACAATAACAAATGCACGCAACCACATAAATGCGGGTACACCCACACACCCACACCCACACCCACACCCACACCCACGCTCACACCCACACACCCACACACCCACACACCCACGCACTCTCAACCAACGCCGCGGGCATCACCTTGTTGTTGTCTGTGCTGTCGACGGGCGCGCCGTGCTTGACGAGGACACCGGCGACGTCGACATATCCGCGGAACGCAGCGCAGTCCAGCGGCGTCCACCGGAAGTCGTTCCTGACACCATCGTCAGCATGGGTCGTGCAGTGAGTGGTGATGGGCAGTGGTGGTGACGGTGGGGGGTTCACAAAGCGCAATTGAAGACGCAAGCAAGCACCTCCCCACCACCACCACCACCACCACCACCACCACCACCACCACCACCACCACCACCACCACCACCACCACCATCATCATCATCATCATCATCATCATCATCATCATCATCATCATCATCATCATCATCATCATCATCATCATCATCATCATCATCATCATCATCATCATCATCATGAGCATGCCGGGCACCTTGCGTCGATGGCAGCGCCGCGGGCGAGGAGCCGCTCGACAAAGATGGCGTGACCGTGTGTTGCCGCCAGATGCAGCGGTTTGTTCCGCTGGTAGTCGTCGTCCTCTAGCAGGCGCGCGTCCGTCTTGATGAGCAGCAGCGCCATGTTGACGTGGCCCTGCACGGCGGCTTCGTGGAGTGGGTTGCGTTCCTCGTCGTTGCGCGCTTCGAGGAAGAAGTCACGCTCGCCGCTTTCAAGGAGCTTGGCGGCGATGGCGGTGTTGCCAACCTGCGCAGCAACGTGCAGTGCCGTGTTGGAGTACCTGCACACCAAAGCATGGGCGCAGCGTCATGGTGGTGGTGGTGGTGGTGGTGGTGGTGAGTGATACGTGAAGGGGGAAGGGGTTGGGGAGGACTAGCAGCGTTGAGCCTGTGAACAAATCGAAGCACGCATACGTGCACACACACACACACAGACACGCACATAGAGACACACACACACACACACTCACCGGCACATACGCACACACACACACCGACACAGACACACACATACACACATACCTGTCGCAGACGCGCAGAGGGGCGGTGTTGTTGTGGTGGGTGCACCACTTGAGGATGTCGTTGACAATGGCCTTCTGGTGCTCATCAATAGCCCACAGCAGCGCGTTTTTACTGTATACATGGACACCGTGGGCGAGGTGTGATGTGAGTGCAAGGTCACTTGTGAGCATCAGGGGAGGCAAACGACGCGAAAAAGCAGCCCAGTCACACACACAGACACACAGACACATACACATACACACACACACACACACACACACACACACACAAGAAACACACACACACACACACACACACACACAGAAACACAGACACAGACACACACACACACACACACACACACACACACACAAATCAGCATACCCCAGCTTGTCGCCACGAAGAAGGGAGGCGCCGTTGTCGAGGAGAAGGTTAAACGCTTCCTCGTGGCCCTTCCAGCATGCGCAGATGAGTGGGGTGAAGCCGTCATTGTCAACAGCATCCGGGTCAGCACCAGCGGAGGTGAGCAGCTTGATAATCTCCACCCTGTTGAACATGGCGGCGCGGTGGAGCGGCGTCATCAACTCTTCATCGCGGGCGTTCAGCTGTGCATTGTGCTCCATCAACAGCGTGATGATACGCTGCTTCGTGCCGCGTGCTGCAAGATGCAGGGGGGTCGATCCCGTGTCGTTCTGCGCCTCTGTGTTGGCGCCGCGGCGGAGGAGGATGTTGGTTGCCCGCACATGCTGGTTCTCGACTGCGAGGTGTAGTGCCGTGTTGCCCTGTGCATCCGGGTCTTCCAGCAGCGCGGCAATCTGGTCGCCGGCACCAACGATGAGCTTGCGCAGCACAGCGTTGTGTCCGCCCATGGCAGCAGCGTGCATCCTGGGGTTGGTCGGTGCAGACGTGTGTGCGTGCGTGCGTGCGCCCGTGCGTTTGTATATGAGGTTGTTTGTATGTGCGTGTGTATGTGTGTATGTGTGCGTGTGTATGTGTGTATGTGTGCGTGTGTTTGTGTGTTTGTGTGTTTGTGTGCGCGCATGCGCGTGTGTATGTATTTGTGTGCGTGTGCGTGAGTGATGAGTGCTCGCATGCAAAACAAGGACGAGACACAAACACACATGCGTAGACACGAACAAACATCAACGCAAGACTGACGGTGTGCCGCGGTCAATGTCCTGCGCAAACACATCTGCACCATGCTTGATCAGCAGTGCAACAGGCTGTTTGTTCGTGTGTACGTGTGCGTGGGTGTGCGTGGGTGTGGTGATCACAATGAGCAGGAAAGAAATGAGGAGAAGGGAATGGCACGGGAAAGTGTGCAATCAGAATTACCACTGCTGTGAACAAACCATGCATACACACGCACACACGTGTGGACAAAGCAACAAACACAACACACATGCACACATGCACACAAACACACAAACACACAAACACACAAACACACACACACACGCACCTTGTGGTGGCCGTAGGTTGCTGCGACGTGCAGCGGCGTGAGCTTCTGGGCGTCACTTGCATTGACATCTGCACCCTTGGAGATGAGCAGCTCTGCGCACTTGTCGTCGTTCTTGCGCATGACGGCGTAGTGCAGTGCGGTGGACCCATATGCGTCCTCCGTCTGCAGATCGCTCTTCTTCGCCACGTACTCCAGCAGCGCGCGCAGGATCTGCTCGTTGCATAGCTTGGCGGTAACATGCAGTGGCGTGATGTCTTCCTCGCCCGGGGCAAGCGGGTTTGCGCCGTTGCTGAGCAGCAGCTGCACCATGTCCACGTCTGCGGAGCGGGCAGCGTAATGCAGGGGCGTGAGGCCTTCGTCGTCCACGCGGTTCACAACGCGCATGCCCATGTCTTGCTCAAGGATGGCCTGCACGAAGGAGCGGTTGCCTTCGCGCGTGGCCTGGATGAGCGAGTCCAGTGTGCGGGTTTCATCGTCAATGATAACCTTCAGCTCCTGCGCAATAAACTCCTCGTTGGTGATTGGCCCCAGCGTGGGTTTCCGGAAGAGCTGCGATTTGGAGCCGCTGCCGTTTGTGATTGGCCGCAGGCTGTCTTCAGCCGCCTGCTGCTGTTGCTGTTGTTGCTGTTGCTGTTGTCGCGCCTCCTCCTCGTCGGGGATGGTGGAGAGCGTTGTTTCGTGAACGGGACCGGCCCCATTTTCAGCATCGCCGGGCAAGGTGCCCCGCATCTCGGGCACAGGGTTGTCCTGGAAGTACTCGGGCTCATCCGGATCAACAGACTGAGGGTGTGTGGCGTGCGTGTGTGTGCGTGCGTGCGTGCGTGTGTGTGTGTGTGTGTTGCGGTTTGTGTTTGGAGACAAGTCATGGGGTTGTGGTCGAAACTCAGTGGCAAGACGTTCAACAAATAACGCACGAGTTGCACACAGCCATACACATGCACAGTCAAGAGCGGGCAAGGGGTCGAGCCTCCAAGACGGCAAGGCACTCACGCTCATCCGGGAAGCCATGGCGGTAGTTGAGACTGAACCGTGAGATCGGCGTGTGTTTGGAGTGAGGCGTTGATGCAGCCGAGAGCAAGGCAGGAAGGAACAGACAAGCAAGCGGGCACCACCCACTCTCTTCTTGCTTGTTTGTTGTGTGCTCTCGCGGTGTGTTTGCCTGCCGCTGTTGTTGGTGGGCAAATTTGACTTTGCTCACAAAAGGCAAAATTGCTCTTGGAACCAAGATCGTTTTTTTCTTCTCTGCTTCTTCCTCTTCTTGCTTCTTTGCTTCTGATGTTCATTTGGGAACAACGACAACTGCAGAGGGAGCAGAGAACAGACGACACAGGCACAGAGCGAGCGAGAAGGGAGTGAACAGAAGTTGTACGTCAACAGCACGCCAGAGCACTCGGATACACACATAAAGCACACACACACACACACGCACACACCGCGATGGCCACGCTGGAGGAGGCCATGGGTGCCCAGGTGAGAAACAGAATGATAAGGCGGGCAGATGTGATGACGGTTGTTGATTGTGTCCATGGTTTTTTGTTTGTGTGTGTGTGTATGTGTGTGGGTGTGTGTGTGTGTGTGTGAGTGTGTGTGTGTGTGTGTTTGGTTGTGTGCGCGGGTTGGGGTTGATTGTTGATTGGCTGTCAACGGGCGAGTTGCGTTGTGTGATGGGCTCACTGCGCTTGCCATGCGTTTCTTCTTATTTCTTCTCTTCCTCACGCACAACACAACAAACAGGGAGGCGACCTGGACCCGGAAGTTTACACATGGACCACAGAGGAGATTGATATGCGCGCGTCATTCCTCGCCGACGAAACCAGGGTGTGTGTGTGCGTGCGTGGTTGTCGTGACGTGTGCTTGACGTTGATAATGTGTGCTGTTGGAGAGAAAGCATGCTGCCCATCACGAATGACGCTCTCCTCACAACATACCGTGGTTCTGCGTGTAGCTTGTGCACCATGAGATTGCCCGCATGGAGCACGAGAACCTGAACATGATTGAGAAGATCAAGGAGAACGAGGAGAAGGTCAAGCAGCACAAGCAGCTGCCGTATCTTGTGTCGAACATTGTCGAGGTGGGTCATGCCACCGTGTGTGTGTGTGTGTGTGCGCGCGCCTTTACCTGCGCGCTCTGCACTGCCACTTCTACACACTCAGGGGTTTGTGCTGTTCTGTCCGGACTGACCCACGTGTCGGGCATGAGACACGTGATCACCTTGCTCACCGTGCTCACCTTGCTCACCGTGCTCACCGTGTTTACTATGTCTGCTTCCCATCGTGTGTTGCACGATTGCCAGCTCCTGGACCTCGAAGAGGACAAGGTGTGTGTGTGTTGTGTTTGTACGTGTTTGTACGTGTGTGTGTGTGCGTGCTTGTGCGAGCGAGCGCCTTTGATGTCAATGGGGGCATGAATGGGCTCTGCTGCCCATGCAAGCGCTGACTGCTGTGTTGCCGGTTGCATCGCCGCGCTGTTGCGTTTGGTGATTGATACAGGAGCAGGACGGGCAGTCGATGGATTCGGATGCGCAGAAGAAGGGCAAGTGCGCCGTCATCAAGACCTCCACTCGCCAGGTACACACACACACACACACACACACACTCGCTCCAACACGACCTGTTTGATCTCAAGCGTAGCCGACACGCAATGCGCTGCCCGTGTTTGGTGTGACGGCATCCGTATGCACCGGTTATGCGCGATGTGTGCACCACGTGAACCGCACACTGTCTGCACGCGCGCGCGCGTGCGTGTGCCTGGTCTGTTTGTGTTTTACTCTCTCCCACACACCCACAAACACACCCATCGTGTGTGTGCTGCAGACGATCTTCCTGCCGAATGTCGGGCTCATCTCCAAGGAAGGGCTCAAGCCCGGCGACCTCATTGTACGTCAGCACCTCACTGCACACTGGTCTTTGCTGCTGTGGTGGTTACGTGTGTTGTGCAAGCAAAGCGGGAGCCATTGCAATTTGCTGATGCATCCACACTGACTCACTTCACTCCCACAATTGCTAATGAATACACACACACACACACACACACACACACACACACACACACACACACACACACACACACACACACACACGCACACACGCACACACGCACGCACACGCACACACGCACACACGCACGCACACGCACGCGCATTGTGATGCTGTAGGGGGTGAACAAAGACTCGTACCTGATCCTCGACCGCCTGCCGCCAGAGTACGACTCGCGGGTGAAGGCGATGGAGGTGGACGAGCGGCCCACGGAGAGCTACACGGACATTGGTGGCCTCGACAAGCAGATCAGAGAGGTGTGCAGCACGACACATCGATGGGTTTTGTGTGTGTGTGTGTGTGCGTGTGCGTGTCGGAGGGGAAGGGAGGTCGTGTGTGGAGTCATCGTCTGCCGCGGCATCATGCCCGCACATTCACGCACACGTACACACACGTACACATTCACGTACACACACACAGACACACACAGACACACACACAGACACACACAGACACACACAGACACACACACACACACTCACACATGCTCACACATGCTCACGCCCCTTGCTCTCCTCCCTCCCTCGAATTCCAGTTGATTGAGGCGGTTGTGCTGCCGATTACGCACAAGGACAAGTACGACGCCATCGGCATCAAGCCGCCCAAAGGTTGCCTCATGTACGGCCCTCCCGGAACCGGCAAGACCCTCATGGCACGTGCGTGCGCTGCCCAGTGCAACGCCACCTTCCTCAAGCTCGCAGGCCCCCAGCTCGTGCAGGTCAGATGTCCCTATGTGCGCATGTTTGTGTCTGTGTCTGTCTGTACTATGTGTGTGTTAGGTTGTGTGTGTGTGTGTGTTTGATTGTGTGTTTGCGTGCGTTCCTATTTCATGAGCTTAGACATGTGACAAACAGCACATCAACACCCATACTAGCCCGGCCAATTCTCGCCCGTCTCACCCCATGCTCAACCCTTGTGTGTTCGTCCCACCTCGCTCGCCTTCCACCGCCCAGATGTTCATTGGCGACGGAGCCAAGCTGGTGCGCGATGCGTTTGCGCTGGCCAAGGAGAAGTCCCCCGCCATCATCTTCATTGACGAGCTCGACGCCATCGGAACAAAGGTCCGTACACGCCACTTGGCACACGCTGTGTGTTGTTCTGTGGTTTGTTGAGTTGTTTGTTTTTGTGTGAATGAAAGAGGAGGGGAGGGGGACGTTCAATGTCTGGCTGTGGCTTTGCTGTTGGCAATTGAGGGAGGGATTGAGTGATTGTGTGCGTGCGTGCGAGCTGACATGTGTGTGTGTGTGTGTGTTTGCGTGTGTGTGTGTGTGTTTGCGTGTGTGTGTGCGTGTGTGCGTGTGTGTGTGTGTGTGCAGCGTTACGACAGCGAGAAGGCGGGCGACCGCGAGGTGCAGCGGACGATGCTTGAGCTGCTCAACCAACTTGACGGCTTCTCCTCCAGCGACGACATCAAGGTGCCCCGCCCGCCATTTATGTGTGTGTGTGTGTGTGTCCCACGTTCACCTTCATCATTGTCTTCCTCACCACCACCGCCTCCACCCACCACTCAGGTGATTGCTGCGACGAACCGCGTGGACATTCTGGACCCTGCGCTGCTCCGCTCCGGGCGCCTCGACCGCAAGATTGAGTTTCCCCATCCGGACGAGGACGCCCGTGCTCGCATCATGCAGATCCACTCCAGGCAGATGAACGTCAGGTGAGCTCACCCCAAACTGTGCGTGCGTGCGTGTGTGTGTGTGTGTGTGCGTGTGTGTGTGTGCGTGTGTGTGTGTGTGCATGTGCATGCGTGTGTGTGTGTGTGTGTGTGTGTGTGTCTGTGTGTGTGTGTGCATGCGCACTTGCCCCGAACATTTCCTTTGAACGAGCCGTCAAACTCTCAACCCACTCCGCCCCTCCTCCCTCCCCCTCGTGCTTGTACCAGCCCCGACGTGAACTACCAGGAGCTTGCGCGCTGCACAGACGACTTCAACGGCGCCCAGTGCAAGGCCGTCTGCGTCGAGGCGGTCAGTGCTCAGCACAACGGTGTTGTTTGTTTTTTTTTTTTTTTTTTTTTGTTTGTTTGTTGTAGTTGTGTTGTGGTGGTTGTCATGTGCCAGCAAGTTACCCTTTGTACCACGTGTCGCTTTGCATCTACACCTATCCACCACATGCGTGTTCCTTCTTACACTTCACGTCTGCTGTTGCTTTCCATGTCCTCACGAAATCTCTCCTCCTTCTCCACCACCACCGCTGCCGCCACTTGTTTCACTTGGGTTGTTCTGCAGGGCATGATTGCGCTGCGTCGCGAGGCGTCGCTCATCTCGCACGAAGACTTTATGGAGGCCATTGTGGAGGTTGCTGCCAAGAAGAAAAAGGATCTCCAGTACTACGCATGAGCACGCTGCTGCTCGCACCCGCACGCGTGTGTATTGCGGCATTTGGCGTGCCTGCAGGCACTCGGTTGCGTGTCGCTGCTGGCGCTGTTGTTGGACCCGGCAGTGACGTGATGCACCTTCGCAGTGCCCAAAGCTGCTGCTGTTGTGCACGTGCAAGTGTGCCTTTGTTCGTTTGCTTGTGTTTGCTGTAATGAGCGTGTGCTGTTGTCTTTCTCTCTTCTTTGTTGAGCGTCGGTCGAGTGTTTCCTTGGTTTGTTTTGTGTTGTTGACCCAGTGAACAAGCAGCCGGCAGGGCCAACAGCGAATGTCCCAGCCAACGGGAGCTGTATTGCGACAAAGACACAAATCAACCAGAACACAACAGAACACAGCAAACTGCACACTCCACAACATCAAAACACCACCCTCCAATATTTCGCACGTTCCCCCAAGCAATCGCGTGCGCGCGTGTGGCGCGTGTGCGTGTGTGTGTGTTGATCAGCGCCGGTCGTGGGTGTCGAACGGCCGCCTGCGGGGGCGGGCATCATAGTCGTCGAGGCGGCGACGGCGACCAGGGCTGCGCTCACGCCCGCCGCGCACACGCTCATACGCACGACGATCACGATCAAAGTCACGGTCAAACCCACGGTCACGGCCACGGTCGCGGTCGCGGTGGTCATGGAAGTCCCGGGGGCGGCGCAGGGGATCTGATGGTCGGCGGCCAAGGCGGTCGTGGATGGAGGGGCGGTCGCTGTGGCGGGCAGCAGGCGGAGCACCGCGGCTGGTGGCGGTGTCATGGTGGTGTGTTGTGTGGTGGTGTGGTGTGAGGTGTTGTTTGTGTGGGGTGCGGTGTTGATAGTGTGTTGATAGTGTGTTGTGTTGTTTTGTGGTGTTGTTTTGTGTTGTGTTGTGTGATGGGTGAGTTGTTGGTATGGGGGATTAGAGCAAAAGGAATGAAACGAAATGAAAAGTCCCCCTCCCCATAGAGCCTCATGACATTCACATCTTACCGGTCGGCGGGGATGATGGCGAGGTCGACATAGTCGCCAATGCGGAAGTTGACCGACTTGAGCGTCCTCTCATCGTCACCAGTCTGCACACACACAGACAGACAGACAGACAGACACACAGGCGTGGGGTTTAAGGAAGATGAATGAAGAAATAGCAAGGCAGATACGCCGGTCTACACGGTGAGAGACACACATGGAGACATTCAAAACAAGGCAAGCGGTATGCGGGCATGATCATTGGCCAGGACAAAAGACGGAGGCGAGCCGGAAAGCCAATGTACCTTCTCGCCGTTGATGACAACACCGAGGTCACGCATGGCGCCCTGCCCACGGCTGGAGAGGCACAAGCACGAGAGGCACGGTGTGGGGACTTGGGGAAGGTATGGCAGGGGGTGGTTCACACGCACGCACAGCCCTCAAGAGTTGTACAGATGCAGCCGCAACCAAAAAAAAAAACAAAAAAAAAAAACACCCACACACAACCGCAACCGCAACACACATGTGCAAACGCAGACATGGCATCGCACTTGTTGAAGTAGACTGCGGAGAAAAGGAACTTTGTGCCCTTGCGGCGCGCCTGCAGGTTCACTTCCTTGATCAGCACAGACAGCTCCTTGAGGGAGGCATCCATCCTGCAGGTTGCGTGGACGGCGCAGGAAAGACAGGCGGAGTTAAACACACTCGCACACACACACACACACACACACAAGCACACACAAACAAAAGCACACACACACACACACACACACACACACAAACACACACGATCACATGCATCCAAGGACGGTGGACTGACCATGTGTACATCTGCAACTCGTTGGATGGCACGCGCTTGCCGCGGTAATCGTCAAGACGGTTGTGGCCCCGGAACCGTGTGAAGACACGCAGCAGCAACGGGCACGTCTTCTCCCGATCAACTTTGAACGCCTGGATCTCCGACTGTGGCTTGGATGTGGGCGATGTATCACGTGCACCGCGGCGACGGCGCTCGGTGTCGTCATCTTCGTCGTCGTCGTCGTCCTCACTCATCTCCTTCTTCTGTTCCTCGCCATCCGCGGCGCCCGCTTCTGTTGTTGTTGTTGTTGTCGTTGTTGTTGTTGTTGTCGCTGTTGCGGCTGGTGCTTCTTCGGGCTTGTCGCTTGTTTCCTCTGGCTTCTGTTGCTGCTCGTCCGCCTTGGCGTCCATGATTGCCTAGTGTGTGTGTACGTGTGTGTGTGTGTGTGTGTGTGTGTGTGTGTGTGTGTGCGTGTGCGTGTGCGTGTGCGTGTGTGTGTGTGCGTGTGTGTGTGTGTGAGTAAGATGGGGCGGAAGAAGCAGTGGATGACACCTCATGAAACAATCGCGTGAACGGCGTAAAGGGTTGCCAGGTGCACTTCTTCACCAATAAAAGGTTAATAATGTTGATGCGACACAGCAAGAAGCAGTATGCGACAATCAAAGCACACAAGCAATTGCGAACATGGTCTCCAAACACGACCTCCTCGGTGGGAGCAGCGGCAGTGGTTGCCTCGATATCCGCCATGGTTGTGCTTTGTGCTTTGGTGCAGTGGAATTGAAAGGCTTTTATTGCGAACGATCGACTGAATCCAGTCGCGACACAAGCGCAGGCGAAAGACGGCAAGGGAAGCAAGCAAAGAGCAAAAGCGCTTCGACACACACACACACACACACACACACACACAACACACAACACACACACACACACACACACACACACACACACACACACACACACACACACACACACACACACACACACACACACACACACACACACACACACACACACAGAGAGAGAGAACAACAACATGAATAGAGAGGATCAGGTGGAGTGGTAGCCGAGCTGCTGGGAGCTGCGGAGGGCAGAGAGAAGCATGGCCTGGAGCGTATCGGCGTCCGTGGGCGGGTGGCCAATAAAGTTGAAGTAGTCGTTCCAGGTTTGGTGCGCGTGCACCTGGCGGGTCATGCTCATCATCTCCCCAGCAAGCGAGGACGGCAGCCGCCCACACCGCGCATCGCTGCTGAACAGCACGTCGTCAAACGACGCCCGCTGCGCCACATTCCGCACGAAAAACGCCTGGAAGCACAGCAGCGTCCGCGACACACGCATGGCCGCAAACACCAGGCTGGCCCGCTCGTCCGCAGGCAAGTCCTCGTCAAGCAGCTGTGGGTGCTCCTCCACGTACCACCGCACCCCGCGCACCATGCTCTCCTGCACATACGCCTCGATAATGTCCTCCCACCGGAAGCGCGAGAAGGGGACGAGGGCCAGCAGCTCGCCAAGGTTGCGGAAGTGCGCCTTGGTGCGCTGCTCCGGGGGCGCCGACACAAACCGGTCCATCATCGCGTCCAGCTCCGCCTGCAGTGGCGGGTCGTTGTCCAGAACAAACTTGACCACGCGCACCATCTGGTGGAAGCCCTCAAGCAGGCGAAGGGAGAGCGGCTGGGCCAGCACATCGCGCCGCCGCGCTTGCTCCGTGCTGCCCTCGGCCTCGGCCTTCATTGCAGACACGACAGTCGAGTTGAGCATGTTGGCGAGCGTGCGCAGCTTGTCTGGCTTCGGCACATAGTGGTTGATGCCCGGCACGGGGCAGTCGCTCACCGTGTGCGACAGGCGGTTGAGCATGTACTCCAGCAAAGGGTACGCGCGCTCGGCGTGCTCGCGAGTGAGGTACAGCGGGAGAAACGCCATGAGCGGCAGCTTGTACATGCCACGTCGTGCACCGCCCTCAAACGCATCCCACGTCATGTA
This sequence comes from Salpingoeca rosetta, assembly GCF_000188695.1. Lineage (NCBI taxonomy): Eukaryota > Choanoflagellata > Craspedida > Salpingoecidae > Salpingoeca > Salpingoeca rosetta. The sequence goes on along the minus strand of NW_004754923.1, from coordinate 314,055 downwards.
CTCGCAGGGGGACGTGATGCCGCGCACAACGCCGTTGTGGAAGTAGTCGACGGTCAGCCCAAACCCAAACACCGTCCCTGGCTCGCTGTCCAGCATCGTCTCCAGGGTGACATAGCACTTGATGTCATCGAGGATGGCCTGGCGTTCGGCCTGCGTTACAATGCCGTCAATCGTCACAATCTCGTCGCCAGCGAGCAGCGCATCCTCCTTGTCCAGCGCGCCCGTGTCTGGTGCTGGGGGCGTGCCCAGGTGGCGCGCATCCGACGGCTGCGGCCTCCACCTCTCCGGCACACTGCCTACGTGGCCGCACGTGCTGCACTCCGCGGTCGTACTTGCAAGTACGAGTGCCCTGGTGCCGAGCAGGCCGTGGTCCTGTGGCGTGAGCAGGAGCGACTGCAGCGCCAAGAACAGATCAACCAGCGTGGTCGTGCCGGGGGTCCACAGGCTATCAAGCACCACCCGCCCGTCGTCGTGCTGTGTCAGGTGCTGGCAGTCAATGTCACCCACCACATACAGCAACGGCGGCCGCTCATGCCACGTGTTCATGTCTTGCTGCTGCAGCTCGTGCTGTTGTGCGGCGTCCCGCTGACCCAGCAGTGCACGCCAACGCTCCCGACGACTCATGCCCGCAAACTCACCCCCCACTTCGTCTCCACCGTCGTTGCGGGCGTCACCATTATCATTGCCATCACCATCGTCATTGCCACCGGCGTTTACAAGCCCGGCCACGCGCTGGCGCGCAATGTTGCGGAAGCCCTCGGGCAGCATCGCCAGCATTGCGTTGAGCAGCCGTTGGCGCTGGCCGAGCTGCTCCCCACCTTCTTCTTGCTCTTGCTGCTCTTGCTGCTCCTGTGGCTGCTGTTGGTCTGCCTGACCATCTTCCTGTTGTTCTTGCTGCTCCTGTTGTTGTTGTTGTTGTTGTTGTTGTTGTTGTTGTTGTTGTTGTTGTTGTTGTTGTTGTTGTTGTTGTTGTTGTTGCTGTTGTTGTTGTTGCTGTTGTTGCTGGTCTTGCTGTTGTCGCTGTCGTTGTGCTGCTGCATGAGCAGCCAAGAGATCAGCAATGCCAGCACCATCCTGGGCACCCACTCGCTCAAATTCAAAGTCCGCAATGTCATCATCCTCATCTTCACCCTCATCCTCCTCGCCTTCCTCATGTTCCTCGTCCTCGTCCCAGCCATCATCGTCGCTGTCATCATTCTCATCATCCCACTCATCGTCGTTCTCGTCGTCCCAATCCTCATCTTCGTCCATATCCTCCCAATCCTCGTCATCATCATCCTCGTCATCGTCATCGCCCTCACCAAGCCCATACCGCAGCACCTGCAATGGGGTGAGCCGGGGCAGATCCGCGATGGCCTGGTTGTGCGGCCAGATGTTGGGACGAAGCACGAAGTGCAGGCACACGTGCTCAAATCGGGAGCCGAGTGCGCCAAACATGTTTCCGTGAACCTCGCCGTTGGTCTCCATCAAGTCTCCCAACACATCGTCATCACCCTCGACCGCCTCCGCCCTGCTCTGCTGCTGGCCACGCTCATCTTCATCCCCTTGCTGCTGCTCCCTTCGCCGCAGTGCAAACTCAACTCGCACATCTTTATCCTTGTGCACCTTCCACACCTCCCTCCACCACGACCGCTGTTCTGTCGACATCGTGCTTGCTTTGCTTGGCTGATTTGCAGAGAAATGGCGAATGTCTTGAACAGAAAAGCTCGGCCGCGACCCCGACTTGACACCATGATGTCGGGCCCACGGCTGCGACCCCGTCTTGGGCCGCGACCCCGACTTGACACCATGATGACGGGCCCACACGGCCGCGACCCCGACTTGACACCATGATGTCGGGCCCACACGGCCGCGACCCCGACTTGACACCATGATGTCGGGTCCACACGGCCGCGACCCCGACTTGACACCATGATGTCGGGCCCACACGGCCGCGACCCCGTCTTGACACCATGATGTCGGGCCCACACGGCCGCGACCCCGTCTTGACACCATGATGTCGGGCCCACACGGCCGCGACCCCGACTTGACACCATGATGTCGGGCCAACATGATGTCGGGCCCACACGGCCGCGACCCCGACTTGACACCATGATGTCGGGCCAACATGATGTCGGGCCCACACGGCTGCGACCCCGACTTGACACCATGATGTCGGGCCCACACGGCCGCGACCCCGACTTGACACCATGATGTCGGGCCAACATGATGTCGGGCCCACACGGCCGCGACCCCGACTTGACACCATGATGTCGGGCCAACATGATGTCGGGCCCACACGGCTGCGACCCCGACTTGACACCATGATGTCGGGCCCACACGGCCGCGACCCCGTCTTGACACCATGATGTCGGGCCCACACGGCCGCGACCCCGACTTGACACCATGATGTCGGGCCAACATGATGTCGGGTCCACACGGCCGCGACCCCGACTTGACACCATGATGTCGGGCCCACACGGCCGCGACCCCGTCTTGACACCATGATGTCGGGCCCACACGGCCGCGACCCCGTCTTGACACCATGATGTCGGGCCCACACGGCCGCGACCCCGACTTGACACCATGATGTCGGGCCAACATGATGTCGGGCCCACACGGCCGCG
>NW_004754923.1:303740-304572 GCF_000188695.1 Salpingoeca rosetta | reverse complement strand
CCTATTTATCATAAAGAAGACGTTTCTGAATGTAATCCACCAAGAAAAACCCATCTTGTGTCTTGATCAAATTAACTCGAACACCGTCAGGCCTGCATATGTCGGGCCAACAAGATGTCGAGCTCGGTCAACCTCGACACGTCTGAAACACATAATGTCAGGCCACAATGATACGACGCTATCTAGCCACCATGATTTCGGGCCAACACGGCCGCGACCCCGTCTTGACACCATGATGTCGGGCCCACACGGCCGCGACCCCGACTTGACACCATGATGTCGGGCCAACATGATGTCGGGCCCACACGGCCGCGACCCCGACTTGACACCATGATGTCGGGCCAACATGATGTCGGGCCCACACGGCTGCGACCCCGACTTGACACCATGATGTCGGGCCCACACGGCCGCGACCCCGACTTGACACCATGATGTCGGGCCAACATGATGTCGGGCCCACACGGCCGCGACCCCGACTTGACACCATGATGTCGGGCCAACATGATGTCGGGCCCACACGGCTGCGACCCCGACTTGACACCATGATGTCGGGCCCACACGGCCGCGACCCCGTCTTGACACCATGATGTCGGGCCCACACGGCCGCGACCCCGACTTGACACCATGATGTCGGGCCAACATGATGTCGGGTCCACACGGCCGCGACCCCGACTTGACACCATGATGTCGGGCCCACACGGCCGCGACCCCGTCTTGACACCATGATGTCGGGCCCACACGGCCGCGACCCCGTCTTGACACCATGATGTCGGGCCCACACGGCCGCGACCCCGACTTGACACCATGATGTCGGGCCAACATGATGTCGGGC
>NW_004754923.1:252939-273103 GCF_000188695.1 Salpingoeca rosetta | reverse complement strand
CCACACACACACCCACCCACACACCCACACATACACACACATATCCACACACACACACATCCACACACACACCCACCCACACACACACACACACACACACACACACACACACACACACACAGACACACACATACACACACACACGACGCACCCGTTCTGCCAGACCGGCACAAACAACGTTGGCTGACGCGCCAATGAGGGTGCCGTTGCCACCAAGACACGCGCCAAAGGCAAGCGCCCACACGAGCGGGCGCAGGGGCAGGTCAATCTTCTCGTCCGCCGCAATGCTCTTGATCACGGGAATCTGAAACAAACAGGCGGCGAGAGAGCAAGGGGGGGGGGAGAGAAGGGGGAAGGGGGTGGAGGGAGGTGGCAGTGGTGGAGGAGGTGGTGGCAGGAGTGAGGTGATGCGTTAGGTGGTAGGAGTGAGGTGATGGGGTAGGTGGTGTGATGAATGGTTCACAATGCGTGGGTGAGAGGAGAGAGATGAACGTCGGGGAAAGGGTGGATGGATGAAGCACGACAAAGACGGATGGATGCAGAAAGCAAAGAAAGCGCATGTGTCCCGTGCACGCAACACCAAACAAACCAGCAAACCTCGCAGCCACACGCAATCAACAACGCAGCGGCAGCCGCCGGTGTCGCCCACCACAGACAGCGCACACGTGACCAACGGACCATTGCAGTGGTGAAGGGGATGTTGTCGATGAAGGACGACGCGAGGGCGGAGATCCAGAGGACGAGGATGATGGACACGGCAAGGCGCGAGTCGGCCGGTAGCTGTTCAATCAGCAGCGACGTCTGCTCTCCGATAAAGTCAATCAGCCGCAGCTCAGCCAGCGCCTTGGGGACAGGGGCGGCGAGGAATGAGGGTTTGGGCACACGCATGTATGTATGTATGTATGTATGTATGTATGTATGTATGTATGTATGTATGTATGCATGTATGTATGCGTGCATGTGCGATGGGATCATGAGAGCACGTCGCCCACCCAACACCGTCTCCTTCAACACCTGTATTCTCCACCACCACCACGACAACCACGACAACCACCACACACAACCACCACGACCACGACCACCACGACCACGACCACCGCCATCCAAAGAGGCAGCCACCTCCATGAGGATGAAGAGCGCCGCGAAGAAGAGGAGCGTGCCCCACTCAATCCGCTCCAGCAGCTCGTCCAGATCGTGTGCGCCCGTCAGCAGCAGCAGGCAGATGGCGCCTGCACGCACATGCGCGGACAAGTGGAGGATGGGTGTGAGCATGCATGGGGTGTGCAGCGGTGGTTGGTGGGCAGCATCGTTTCAAATTTGTGGATATGTTTCGTGTGCTGGGCGCACACACCCACACCCACACCCACACATACCCACACACACCCACACATACCCACACACACCCACACACCCACACACCCACCCACACACCCACACAAACAAACAAACAAACACAAACACACAAACAAATTAACAAGCACACACAACACACAAACACACAAACACACATACAAAACCATATTCACGCTCACAGGCAGGACGTACCAAGGATTGCGATCCAGCCAAGGCCGAGGTGCACAGAGGGGACAGAGTGGACAAAGAAGAGGATGATGACAATCCCAAGGACGGTGCTTGAGTTCCAGAGCAGTTCACGGCTCTTTATGGGGCTTTGTCGTTCCATCTCCGCCACCTTCTCTTCCCAAGTCTGCTGCACGTTTGCAAGCGCATCCTCCATTGCCCGGTTGCATTCCTCAATCTTCGTCTGCAGCTGCTGCGCCACTGTCCGCTCGTCCTCCGTGCCCTGTCGCCGTGGTCGTGGCAGTGGTGGTTGTTGGGATGAGTGAGGGGAGGGGGGGAGGAGAGAGAATACCACGCGTAGAGACCACAAAACTCGGCAAACACACGCACACAGACACAGATACAGACGCACACACAGACACAGACACAGACACAGACACAGGCACATACAGACACGCAAAACGCACATGCAGTTTTCGCTGCGTGCGCTTCCAGATGTCAATCTCTCGCTTGAGCTCGGCGACGCGTGGCGGGTCTGGGTTATCGAGGGGCTCATTGCGAAACATAAACTTGAGGCAGAAGAATGACGCGACGGACACGAAGATGATGCCCAGGAACATGTGTCCGGTGAACTCGGCAAACTGGATGTCCTTCTCCCGGTCTGTCTCCCAGTTGGACGAGACAATGATGACGTTTGGTGGATCGCCGACAGCCGTCGCAGTCCCGCCTGCCAGGGGCACAGGGTTGCGTTTTTTTTTTTTTGGGGGGGGGGGTTGCGGGTGGATGAGTGAATGAGAGAGAGAGAGAGAGCACGCGTGTTGTGTGTGCATATATGTGTGTGTATGTGTTGAGCATGGCGTCTGTGTGTCTTGGTCAGATGAGGCAAAAACAACGCATTTCCACACAAGGAAAAACAACACCACAACAACCCCTCTTCTCGTCGCTTGCAACCCACACCACAAACGACTGCCACGATGATCACACACACACACACACACACACACACACACACACACACACACACACACACACACACACACACACACACACACACACACACACACACACACACACACACCGATGTTTGAGAAGAAGACTTCTGCTAGGAGGACGGGGACCGGGTCGAGACCAATCACCTCGCAGATGCGGATGGTGACGGGCGTCAGCAGCAGAATCGTCGTCACGTTGTCCAGAAACGCAGACACAATGGCGGAGATGATGCACAGGTACGTGAGGAGGCGCCAGGTGTGGCCGCGGCTGAGCCGGTACGCCTTAACGGCCGCCCACTCAAACACGCCCGTGTCGGAGAAGATACCGACGATGACCATCATGCCGAAGAGCAGCATGACTGTCTCGTAGTCGATCCAGCCGACAATGACCTCCAGTGGCGGCTGCTTGCCAAGAACAGACAGCACGCCCAGCGCGATAAACGACCCCAGCATCGCAGCCTGCGCCGTGATGTGTGTGTGTGTGTGTGTGTGTGTGTGTGTGTGTGTGTGTGTGTGTGTGTGTGTGTGTGTGTGTGAGGACAGGAAGGAGCAGCACCATTTGCAAAGGGGTTCACAAGGTGGCGACGATGAACGGGCAGCAGACACGTCCGCACGTACACATGTGCCTCACATCCACCACATGCACACAAAGCAAAAGCACCATGATCAGCATGTGCAGCGGCACTCACGAGTGCGCGATGGATGAGCTCAAAGATGATGAGGACATACACAAAGATGAGAATGGCCGCCGCGAATATGACCTGGCGCAGATAAGCAGTGAGGCGGTGAGTGGTGGTGGTGGCAGACTTGACTCAACGCTCATTGCACACACCGCACGGGGGCAGAGGTGACTGCAACGGCGCGCATATGCATCTCGCCACACACACACACACAACACGACACAACACGACACCCGCACACACACACACACACACAACACGACACAACACGACACACACACACACACACACACACACACCTCGTATTTGATGAGTTCTGGGGAGTATCGGAGGAAGAGGAGGACGGGGATGGTGCCTGATCCCGTGCCTTCAAGCCCGAGCTGGTGCGGACGTGCGGCCAGGTCAAACCGAAGCACAATGTTGTCCACCCCGTTGCTCTCAGAGAGCATCACGGTTCGGTCCTGTGGCGAGGCGAGTGAGTGAGTGAGTAAGTGAGTGAGTGGGTGGGTGGGTGAATGAGTGAGTGAGGCCGAGAGGCCGAGAGGCAAACGGTGTCCAATACACACGATGCTTGTGCACACGTGTGGCGCGTACTGTTCACACAGCGTGCGTGGCAGTCACTGGATGCAAGCACCATCAGTACGCACGTCAGCAACGCCGTCCTCGTCCCATATCGTCACGGTCAAGTTCCCGGTGCCATTCGCCACAGCTGAGGCAGGCAGCAGTTGCATGTGCAGCGGTGGTGGTTGGTAGTTTGGGGGGGGGGGGGGAGGGGAGTTAGCATGGGTGGGTGGCATCAATGTTGTTGAGCAGTTGCATCGGGTACACGCCTCCTCATACAACAGGTCACACACACACACACACACAGACACACACACAAGACACAGACACAGACACACGCATGCACGCACGCACACACACAGACACAGGCACACACAGACACACACACGCACATCCCTCTTCCTCCCCCCCCCTGCGTGCGCTTACTTCTAAACTCTACGTCGACCACGGTCCGCGAAGATGACAAATCAATCACTGGCACCAACAACACATGCGTGTGTGTGAGGCCATTTCGCATGGGGGCACAACGCCAGGTGGCAAACGCTCATTCACACGCACACATGTGTGTGCACAAAACAGGGCGAAGCAAGGTACGCTCATCACAGTGCTCCTCAGCACCAATGCAGCACCAAACGCACGTGTTTGCTGGCCGTCGCTGACGGTGTACAGGTGCCCGCTCTCGTCAATCTCCGTCATCATGGCAAACGGGACAATGGCCAGCACCAGCACCAGCACAAGCAGCAGTGACTGCAGCAGCGACAACAGCGCCTTGCGGTCACGCCTGCCCACAGTGTGTCGAGAGGGGGAGAGAGAGTTTGGGGAACAGGGGGAAGTGTTGCGAGGTGAGGGAGCACAGTTGTGGGAAGGATGAAACGTGGGCACAACACACGTCCAGTACATTCGACGCACAGACACACAGTCTCACACAGACACAGATACACACGGACTCACACGGAGGTACACACATCCAGCACACACACACACACACACAGATGCGCACATACGCAGGCACTCAGCACACATAGACACACATACCCAGCACACACGCATCCAGCACACACACAGACACACAGAGCATCACCACCACCACCACCACCACCTGCTGTACGCACTTCAAGCAGCCGAGGTACAGCGTTTGCCAGAAGCCCTGCCGCTCATCATCGCCACCAGCGGTGTTGGATTTGGAGACCGACGGGTCCGAGTCCAAGCCGCCTGGCGTTGACAGCAGCGGCACACGCTCGTGGTCCTTTCGCGGCGGATATGCACTGCCCTCGGCGGCTGCCGCGTTCGCGGCATGTGCTGAGGACGGTGTGTCTGACCGCCCCGAGGAGCGATTGCTGCTGCCGCTGCCATCTGTGCCATACGATGTGGATGCGGGCTCAACCGTGATGTAAAAGTCTGATTCCCGCCCACGGTTACCCCGGCCGTGCCGCTGCCGCTGCTGTTGCTGCTGTTGGGCCTGGTGTTGATAGAACTGTGCATTGGGAGAGACATCAACAGCATCAGCAAACTCGTCAGGGCCGTTGACAGAGCTCACGCGCTTGCGCAGGTTGGGTGCGCCTCCAGACATGGCACTTCCCAGCATCGATCCCACATCCACTCCCACCTGCGATCCGTGGGCGGCATTGTCGCCGAAATCACCGCCACCTCCACCATCCTCATAGTCATCGTCGTCGTCATCACCATCGTCGAACGTCAGGCCGCCAAGCCCCGTGTCATCCTGGAGGCTTGCCAGCGGCGGCGGCGTATCGTCCAGGCGCGTCTCCTTCGCTCGTGGAGGGGATAGCACGGGTGATCCAGAGGACGCTGACGCCTGAGTGGTCATCGCCTCCTCCTCTCCTTTCCCTTGCATTTCCTGCAGAGGAACAGTCGCAGCAGAGGTCATCATCATCATGAGCGGCAGTGTGCGGGGGTTGGATCACAAAATGAATGAATGAATGAATGCATGAATGAATGAGTGTGTATCGTGGCAGCAGGCAACACGACAGGCCACTTTGACAGTGCGGCCAGCCCTGGCGCCCACATGCGTCATCACGACCGAAGCCAAACAAACGAACAAGCGCACAGCTATGCAGTAGCGAGTCATCATGCAAGCTGCCACTCATATTGGAGAGACACACACACAGCAAGCGTAAGGAGGACGCTGACCATCTCGCTGCTCTGCTTTTGCTTCTTCTGGAGAGAAAATGCAAAATTGACGTTGGGGATGAAGGCAATTTTGCCTTTGCTCAACCGTTGTTGGCGGCCGCCAAAGTTTCAAGAGAGGGCAAACAACAACAACAGAAGAGGGCACCGCCGTGCACACACACACACAGACACACACACAGACACACACACACACACAGACACACACACACACACACACACACACACAGACACACACACACACACACACACACACACACACACACACACACACACACACACACACACACACACATGTTGGGGGGCACGGCGTGTGACGATCCGCTGGAGATTCAGCGAGTGCTGAGCCGGTTCACGCGCACAGAGCTGCCGCAGGCACTGAGCGCCATCAGCGTGGATGTGGATGTGCAGGCATACAGAACCAAGACGCAGGCTGTCCAACAAGCCTGCACTTACATCCTTCAGGTTACTTGCCCGCGCCTTTCACGTGTGCTTGCGCATCTGGGTTGGTGTGTTCCGTGTCTGCATTGGGGCAACCATTGTACGCGCACACAGAGTTGCGCGTGCACTCCCTGACATGCGCTGATGCACATACGCTCACTGATCAAACTCGCATGCGCTTTCCCATGCGCTCGCTCCCGGGTTTTCATTTGTAGACGTATGGAGGGTTATCACACGGGCACCTGGCAACGCTGGACTTGTTGGCCTTGGAAATCAAACAACTCGCGCGAAAATGGACCGCATTCCGCGCTGTGGACCCGCTCCCAGGTACACCCTGCAGATTGAAGCGAAAGGTTTTACTCGCGGGCCATGAAGCACAGACAGAGGGAGATAGACAGAGAGAGATAGACAGAGAGACAGACAGGCAGACAGACAGACAGACACGCACACATACAGACAGACAGACAGACACGCACACATACAGACAGACAGGCACATACACACGTACACACATACACACACAATAGCAACGTACGATTTGCTGACATGCACAATCACCGTTCACCCTTGGTTTGGTGTAGGCACGTCGGACATGCTGTCGGCACAAGCCATTGAAGATAACACATCTGCGCAGCTGGACAGCTACTTCTCACACGTGAGTACTCTGAGAAACAATGGTTTGCGTGAGAGGGGGAGGGCTTGTATAGAGGGAAGGTGATGCTATTGCATGATGCTCACTGGTGAGGGGTTGGACACTGCGCAGAGCAGGGTGCGGTGCACATTAAGGCATTCCTCACATTCCCCTTGTTATTCTTCTTCCACACATACACTCACATGGTGCTTCACCCCCCCCCCCCCCCACACACACACACAACAGCATGTCACAGCGAAACAAATCGAGGCGTCACACTTTGTCGTCAGAATATACCTCGGCCAGCAACAGTGAGTTGCAGCGAGCAGGCTTTTGTTGAGCTTGCGGTTGTTGGTCCTGCAATCACGCACACACACGTGAGCAATCACACATGTACACAACCACAGACACACACACACACACACACACAACCACAACCACAACCACAACCACACACAAACACACAAACACACACACACTTACACGCACGCACAACCACATGCACTTGCATCTCTCGCTGACGCTGCCCCCTCCCCCCTTGCCCCATGATGACGATGACGACCGCCACAATCACCGGCAGGGTTGGCCCGTCGTCCACAACAATCATGGCCGCATATGTCCCGGAGCAGCCGTTTCTCGTGTTCACCAACATCCCGAAATCAGCCACCGCCATCTTCACAGCATGCATGGCCCACGCATTTGGCTTCAAGAAGGTCTGCAGCAGCCAGTCTCTCATTGGTGGTGGTGGTGGTGGTGACTGCGGCGCTTGCTTGTTTGTTTCATTGCTGTCATTCGTTTCGGTTCATGTGTACGCAGCCTTGATGATCCCCTTCCAGCTTCCTCACCTCCTTTGCCTCTTCTCTGCTCTTCGCATGTTCACGTGGGCCCGCGTGTGTCCACAATGCAGTTACAACCAATTGAGCTGACCGGCACCAAACCGGCAGCTCTTCTCAACCTCCTCGTCCACAAACACAGTCAGGTATGTGCACGTGTACATGTTTGTGTGTGTGTGTGTGTTTGTGTATGTTTGTGCATGTTTGTGCATGTTTGTGCATGTTTGTGTGCGTTTGTGCATGTTTGTGTGCGTTGCACAGCTTAGTTCCCAAATGTGTGCACCTACTCCTTGCATTTCTACACGCGTTCTGCCTCAATGTCACTTCCTCGCTCCATGTGCGGACATCAGGGCCACTTGTCCATGTACCGTGCAGGGCTGTACGACCATTCCCCACTGAATCGCCGTCCGCAGAAGAAACCAAGTCAGCTGATGCGCGCAACACATGCTCTTGGTCTTGCACGAGTGTCTGGAAACAATGCTGCTGGATTGTGTACAGGTGCAGTGCATGTACATGGGCGGAATCACATACGCATGCAAATGTCACACACACAAATGCACACACACACACACACACATACACACACATACACACACACACACGCACGCACGCACGCTTGCGCTGATGCATGCAGAGGTTGACACGCGCGATCTGGACGGCGGCGGGATTGTGCACGCGGACCGCGATGCACTCGAGGACATTCGCGCGAAGGAGTTTGAAGACTTTGGTCTCCTCGACCCGCCCACCCTCCAACGCGCAGAGCTGCAGGTAGGCCATGTGTTTTCTTGTTTTGTTTGCTTTGTTTGTTTGCTGTGTTTGTTGCTTTTTCTTTGTGCATGGTCTTGATGTTGGGACTGCGAGACACGTTGGCCTGTCACCTTCATGCCAACACTTGCCCTTGCTTGTCACCACTCACTCACACACTCACACACTCTCTCACGCACACACACACACACGCACACACACACACACACACACCACTACCACCACCACGATGCCAACCAGCTTGAGACGACGTTCAAGGGCGGCGTTGCGCTGCCAGCGCCCTTCCGCTGCACCGTGAAATTGCAGGGGAAATCCGTGCTTGCAGGCATCAAACAGTTGGCCAGGAATAAGCTCACTACGTCTGCGAAGCTGCCGCAGCATTTGCGTGAACTCGCGTCTGCAGGCGCAAACAAGATCATCATCACAGACTCATGAGCACTCACGTGCACAGTGCACACACACACACACACGCACGCACACGTACACACACACACGCACCGTCATCGAAAGTCACTTCTCGCACATGGCATCAAATTGTATCGCTGTCATGCCTGCATTGTTCCGTCCTCTTCATCACCTCTTTGCATATGTTTTGTCGCGGCCTTTCTTTCGTTTGATTTTCTTATTGTTTTCCACGTGTTATCCGCATTGCTCGTTCTCACCCTTCCCACCTCTCTCGTTGCTCGCTCGATTGCTTCGGTTCGCAGCCTGTATGCCCGTCTGCTTGGCTGGCTTGTTTTTCGCGGCCCTCACTCTGATGCATTGCACAGGCGTGCGTACGCTCAACACATCGATGGCCGTCTTTTTGAGAAAGCGAAAGCAGCAGTCGGCATTGTAACCGCACAAACATTAAGAGCCACTCGCACCACGAACCAGGAATCGTAACGCTTTCAAAGGAGGGAATTAATAACATGAAAACAATGAGAAGGCATCAACTGTGGTGTGTGTGTGTGTGTGTGTTTGGAAAGCAGAGGACGTGCTCTGCGATGAGAGAAAGCACAGAGCCCAACAAGCCGTTAGGTTTCACCATCACCAGCAATGTCACCACCACCGTCACCAAGCTTCATTCAGAATTCCACCTCGCCCTGCACTGCTGCTGTTGACCACCACGCCATATTCCATCCACCGCCATCACCCCCACGTGTGTTCTCCCTACTGCGAAGAGGAACACGGGACACCTGCCCCACTGCACGCGCTGCTGCTGCTGTTGATGGCGGTGCTGTCTGTTTTGCGCGGTTGGATGTATGCTGCCTGGGCGCACGGTTCTCTTGCGTGTTGCTGTCGTCATCGCATTGTTCATCATCTTCATCATCTTCATCACCACCACAACAACCGCCAGCAGCGCCAGCAGGGGTTGCCAACGCCAAACCCTGCACACCTCTGGCCATTGCTGGTGGCTGTGCCGGCAGCGCTTGTGACGCTGATGATGGCGGCGATGATGAGCAGTTCGCGTCAAGCATGTCGCCCCAGCTTTCTGCAGTGAACTTGGGCAGGTGCACGTTGGCGGTGCGCGCAGAGTGGACGGCGATGTTGAAGTGCCCGCGCCGCCACCGCTGCTCCACCTCTGTGTTGCGACGGAAGATGCACAGCCAGTCGACCGTGGCCGTGTGCGGGACAACGGGGCGGCGGATACGCGGGTTGGCGTTGCTCGGGCTGCCCGGGAGCGACGTCCACCCTTTCTTCAAACACGCGCGCTCAAAGATCTCGTCCTGGTACTTCAGCACAAACGCCCGCCACCTGTGTGTATGTGTGTGTGAGTTGTGGGATTAGGAGGTGGGTTTGGGATGAGTGAAACGGTTGCAAAGCGTGTTGGCTCTCAACTATCACACACAGACACCCTTAACAACACACACACACACAGACACACACGCACGCAAGAACACACATACATACCCGCACACGCGCATACCCACACACGCACGCACACACACACACACACACACAAGAACACACACAACACACACACAAGAACACACACAACACACACACAAGAACACACACAAGAACACACACACACACAGTTATCCGCACTGACCGTTTTGAGGTGCAGGAGAGCCGAACAATATCGGAGCCATTTATGTGCCGAAGAATGTCCAGAATGGTCTCCGCAGGGAGACGAATGAAATCCCAGTCGTGCAGATCATCATCACCACCATCATGTTCAGCAACAGTGTCGTCGCCGCTGCTGCAGTCGCTGCCGCGTGTGTGGACAGTCAATGCGGTTGCCGTGGATGATGTTGTGCTGGCGGTGCTCTGGCAGTCGCTGTCGTGATGCCCCTGTTCAAACTCGAGGCGGTGGCGCTGGAACCACTGCACAAAGTCTTGACCAACGGTATCGTCATGATAGGATGGCTTTGTCGGTGTGGCGCTGATCTCGAGGATGCCCTTAGTGCTCGAGCTGTGCCTGAGCCTTGCCGTGGTTCCGCTGTCATGATCACCATAATCACGATCAGCTTCAGCATCCTCAGAGGGGGAAGAGCACCAAGGTTGGAGGAACCGCGTGCTGCGTTGTTGCCATTGTGGGCGTGACCGGGAAACATCGCGCTGGCCGCCAGAATCTGTCCGCACGATCGAAAGTGGTTGCTGCTGTTGTTGTTGTTGTTGTTGCTGCTGTTGCTGCTGTTGCGATTGGAGGTGTGGTGCTGCGTGTTGGTCTTCGTCTTGGTTGGAGAGCAACGTGTCAACTTGGTCCAAGTACAAAGCGACGCTGAAGCCCGCGAAGCGATCGTCAGCTTCGGCCTCCCGATTGAAGCGGGAAACGCTTGGCCCTTCTTGCTGGCGCGGCGACGCTGCCGCCGGCATTGCAGTTCTTGCGGAGGCGGCAAACCCGCTGTTGTTCATGCCAGTCATGGTGTGGTGTTCGTGGGTTTCGTGTGTTGCTGCTGTGGGTTGTGTGGCCCTGTTTTACAACGCGCTGTTGACAAGAAGTCAGCCAGCCAGCCAGCCAGCCAGGGTTCTCTCGATTGGTGGTGTCAACACAAATCAAGAAAGGGAACACGCTTGCTTGTTGGGTGGTGGTCAGGGAGGCAGGGCGAAAATGCAATGCAACGCTGTGCGGCAACTCTCTCACGCCTGTTTGTAACGGAAAGGGGGTTCGAATGTGTGGCGGAAGGTCCGCAGCCATGAAAGGCAAAATTGACTTCACAAATCAGACCTACTCTTTATCCTGTTGTTTTGTGGCGTGTTTTGCAGCTGCCTTTTTTCTTCCAACACTGCGCTCCTCAACTTCACCTCCACCTTCACGTCCCCCGCTTTTGTTTCTGTGCACACTGTCCGCCGCCATGCCGCACGAACGCAACCCCGGTATTCCCCTTGACCTGAGCTGGGTCACTGAGGGACGCGTGAACCTCGCTGCCACAAAGCGGCGCGCAGACCAGCACAAAGTCCGCCGATCCGTCAAGGTGCGTTTTGCTTGTGGTGTTGTGGTTGTCGTGTGGTGTGGATGTAGTGTTGTAGCGTGTGTTGTGGTTGTAGTGTAATGTTGGATGAGGCAATGTGTTGGGTGTGTTATCGTGTGCTGTGTTGCCAACAATTGGGGGAGGGGGAAGGGATTCAGTGCGTACTGTGGTCAGTGCTGTGAGTGCATGCGATGTGCTGCACTGACATTTGCTTGCCTAAACACACACACACTCTCTCAACACTCACACACACACTCACTCACACACTCAACACACTCACACACACTCACTCACTCAACACAAACACACACTCAACACAAACACACACACACCCACGAAACACACAACATACGTACACACGCACACACACACACACACGAAACGCCACACCAGATGGAATGGCAGGCGGCATGGCTGCTGCGCGCGGTGACATGCATCGATCTGACAACGCTGTCTGGTGATGACACGGAGGCCAACGTGAAGCGGCTCTGTTTCAAGGCGAAGCGCCCGATTCGTCGCGACATTCTCGAGACGCTTGGCGTTGCCGACAAGAAGATCACCACCGGTGCCGTGTGCGTGTACCCGAACCGCGTCAACGAAGCTGTTAAGCACCTCGAAGGCACAAACATTCCCGTCGCCTCTGTTGCCGCCGGTTTCCCTGCAGGCCAGACCATGCTGAAGCACCGGCTCATGGAGATTGAGGAGGCCGTCGCTGCCGGCGCTCACGGTCCGTGTGTGTCTGTGTCTGTGTCTGTGTCTGTCTGTGTCTGTGTGGGTTTGTGTGTGTATGTGTGTGTTTGTTGTTTGTTCGTTTACGCTTTATCCTTGTGCCCTCACCTTCCCCAACCTCACGTTGCTGCAGAGATTGACATTGTCATCACCCGCCCATATGTGCTGCAATCCAAGTGGCAGCAGCTCTATGACGAAGTCAAGGCGATGCGGCAGGTACGATACCACGTGTGTGTATGTGTATGTGTGTGTGTGTGTGTGCATGTGTCGTGTGTGTGTGTGTGTGTGTGTGTGTGTGTGTGCCTGTCTTGTGTGTGTGTGTGTGATGCTTGCATTGTTGACACCCCGTCTTATCCTGGCCCTTCATCCGCACTTGCTTCACCCTCACCACCACCCTCACCATCACCACCACTGCGTGCGCGTGTGCGTGTGCGCCAGGCGTGCGGTGAGGCGCATCTGAAGACGATTCTCGCGACGGGCGAGCTCGGGTCCCTCGACAACGTCTACCGCGCCAGCGTCATCTGCATGATGGCTGGCGCCGATGTCATCAAGGTGTGCGCCCGCCGCACGCGTTTGTATGGTTTGGACGGGTTGTGCTTCGTGAATGTTTGCTTGTTTGTGTTGTTCGTTTGTGTTGTTCGTTTGTTGCGTTTGTTCATTGTGTATCTGTTTGTGTTGTTGTCCTTTGTGGTGCACGTGCCGCTTGCATCGTGTCACCATTCACACCACCATCACATCGCCGCTTGCTGCAGACGTCAACGGGCAAGGAGGGCGTCAACGCCACGTTCCCCGTTGCCCTCACCATGCTCCGCGCAATCCGCGAATACCACCAGCGCACGGGATTCAAGGTGCAGTTGGCTGCGCTGTGCTCGGTCATCGCATGGTGACACCCTCTGGTGGTGGTGGTGGTGATGTTTGAACTGGTGCTTGGAGGGGGGGGGTCTTTGCTTGTTTGTGCGCGTATCTCCTCCAACACACTCACTCACTCACAATCAACGCACACACACACACACACACACACAATCAACGCACACACACACACACACACAATCAACGCACACACACACAATCAACGCACACCAAACAACCCGTATCCATCCCCCCACCTGTTTGTAGGTTGGCTTCAAGCCCGCCGGCGGTATCCGCAGCGCCAAGGACGCCGTGTCCTGGCTCGCAATCATGAAGGAGGAGCTCGGTACGGTCGTTGTTGTTGGTGTTGTTGGTGGTGCGTGTGTGCTATTGATTGCACATGGTGATGTCGCACTCGTTGATCGTCGTCGGCATCATTGTCATCATCTTTGTTTTCCTCATTCTCACTACATTGCTGATATGACGCCTCCTCATTCCTCTTCTCCATTTCTCTTCACCACCACGATGACCACCATCACCAGGTGACGACTGGACAAAGCCAGACCTGTTCCGCATTGGTGCCAGCTCTCTCCTCACCGACATTGAGCGCCAACTCTTCCACTGCGCCACCGGCCGCTACGCCGCAGCACACCAGCTCGCAATGTCCTGAGCACATGCGCATGCACACGCGCGTACGCGCACACCCGCTCGCTAGTGATGCTCTGCCGTGCCACCTTGCTGGCGTTGTTGGTGTGGTGCGGTGTTGTGCTGTGTGTGGTGTTGTGCTGGCCTTCGTTTGTCATCAGCATACACTTGGTCGCACGATTGGATTGTTGTGCCGTTGCCGCTTCAAACTCCTCAAGTCCTTAGTTTTGTGGTTGTGATTGTGTTGAACTGTGGTGTTTGTTGTGTATGTGCCCCTCCATGTCCCCAAATCCCCAAGTGTGCGTGATTCTGTGCTCTGTGCCACTGTTGTTGTCTCTTCCCCTCCCCAACAGCTGGAGTTGCTCACGTCATCACGCATGATGTAAATGTGTTGTAACGGAAACACGAAGAAGGTTGCAAGTGGGTCAAAAGCGCCACTTCAAAAGCCATTCACACCACATTGCAGCATAATTGCAACCAACTATCACACCACCACAGCCACCACACACGCAAAGAAGAAAAAAATACGCTCTCGATGCGTTGTGGTTTTTCACTGGTACCAATCTATGCACAGTCCACTGCACACCAGCACACACGCGCCCGCGCCACAACATCGTCCCACGTTACTACATCGTCTCATTCAACAGCCCTCTCAACTGCTGCTGCTGTTGCTGCTGCTGCTGTTGTCCGTGATGCTGCCTGTTCCTGGCGTGCCCCCATGCAGTGCGCATCATGGCGCGGTCGAGCGAGGTTTTGAGCGCGTACATCTGGTCCTGCAGCTGCAGCACCGCCTCCCGCAGCGCATGGTCGTCCCCGCCAACAATCGCAGCCTGCAACGGTGTGAATGGGGCCAAGGGCACCATGATGGTGATTGTGTGTGTGAATATGTGTGTGTGTGCATGTGCATGAGTGTGAGAGAGAGAGTGTGTGTGTGTGTGTGTGAGCGAGTGAGTGAGTTAGTGAGTGTGTGTGTGTGTGAGTGAGTGTGTGCGTTTGCGCTGACGGCTGGTGAGGGCTGTGAGGAAGGAGCATGCGCTGTTCATATGCGCCAGAACAATCACGCGCGCATGTCACGTCATGTCACGTACTCTGCTTCGCGCCATCATCGTCATGTTGTTCCTCAGCCGGTCGTGGAGTTCGCGCGAATAACGCTGCAACCACACACACACACACACACACACACACACACACACACACACACACACACACACACACACACACACGCACGCACGCACATGTCACGATGAGCACAAACACTGTGTGAATGTGCACACCTCAATTTCACAACAGCACCAAGCACGTGCACACGGACAGACACAGACAAACACAGACGCACAGCCCCCCAATCGCTTCCAACCTTTCTCGCCAGCCAGGCGCGGATGTGTTTCTGCAGCACAATCGCCGCCCGTGTTTGCTCGCGCTGCTGCATGTGATTCACGCTCCCAGCCAGCACACGCGCCTGTTGCCATGAGGCACGATGGAAGGTATGAGTCGTGCGACAATGGTAATGATGAGTGTGAGACGAGCAGAACACAGCACGAGGAACACATGTGCATGAAGCAACAACTGTGCACGCACCTTGTCCCATATTGCCCGCATTGCCTCCTGTTGCATGGCACGCAACTCCTGTTCACGCACGAGCTCCGCACGCAATCTGCAGAGATGAATGAAAGGGCACGACGATGGGTAGCAGCAACAATGAAGCAAATCAAATACATGAAAAGACCATGGCGATGTACGCACACACACACACACGCACGCACAAGGGCAATGTACACACACACACACACACACACACGTGTCAAGCTGCCTGTGGAGGGAGACAATGTGGTCCTCCATGCGGCGCGTTCGAATTTCGCGGCGGACGGCGGCCACATCCGGATCTGTCGCCCGAATCACAAATCCACGCCTGGTGGTGGTGGGAAGTTGAAATCGTGATTGTGGTGTTGTCGGCAGCAAGGCACGTACAAGAACCCACGCAAACACACACACACACACACACACACACCCCCCCGACTCTGAAACACACACACACACACATTACACCCCCCTCCCACACACATCGACACACACACCATGCTGCTTGGATGACGGTAGCTGCGCGCTCTCGCTGTTGTTGCGTCGGTTTCCGTCGTGGTGCATGCGATGCATGGTGTGCGCGTGCCAACAAGTATGGCTCGCCCTTCCGCATCGTTGGTAGCGTGGAGCCGAGCCCAGTGTCGTCGGCAGTGCTGCTGTTCTGCTGAGACCACAGCTGTCTCTCGACCCGTGGTCGTGAGGGTGATGTTGACGCTGGCTTGCGCTCGCACTCTCTCTCCCACACCGTCACGTTCACGCTTTCAGGCCAGTCCCCTTGCTGGTCACTGATCGCGTGCTCTTCGTTATCGCGTGGACGCCGTGGCACGCGTGTTGGACTCTTTCGCGTTGAGGCCGTGAGGCGCGGGCGCTGCGGGCTCGTGTCCACACTTCGTGGCGGAGGCGTCTGCATCGTGTCGCCGAACCGCTCGTGGAAGCTGTGCGCATCTGTTTCAATGGAGTACGTGGCAACCGAGTCCGCACTGTCGTCGTCTGCTGTCATGTACTCGTCTGAATCCGATGTTTCGTTCGATTCCCGTGTTTCTGCGTCCTCCTCAGGTCGACTGAACTCATCTCGCGCTCGCCACGAGTGATGCTGCTGCAAGTCTGTGTGCCTTTGTGCGGTGTCTCGCATTTCCTGTCCTTCTTGTTCCTCGGTTTCTGTGCCACCATCGCCTTCGTCCTCCTCCTCTTCTTGGTCTTCTTGGTCTTCTTCTTCGGTGGTGGCGCCCCTCCTCGGGCTGGAATCGCTGACGGTGGACGCTGTTGCTGCTGCTTCCCAGGGAAACTGCGCTTGTGAGGCTCGCAAGGTGGACGTTATTGGCGGCCGTGACTGCTGCGCATCGTCATGCCTGCGCACTGAGGAAGACCACGATGGTGGAAACAGCTCTTGCGCCACTGTCCTTCGTTCTCCAAAGCCAGTTGTTCTTGTTCCCCTCGCGCTGCTAGTTGCTTGTTGCGACAACGCCTGCTGTGGTGCTGTCGCTCCTCGTGCACTCGACCACGGACCACGCCCTGAGGTTGTCGCAGCAGCAGCCGCCGTTGTTGCTGTTGTTGCCGTTGTCGATCTTGTTGAGGCTGTTGTTGCTGTTGCCGCTGTTCTGGGCGGTGACCTGTGCATGTACTTGTTCTTCAATGCCTCAAACTTGGCCATGAGCGCCATGGCGCGCTCAGTCGCACTGCCCACGCTCCTCTCCGAGCCGCTCATCTTTTGTGACTGGCTGTGGCTTGCGACGCGCTGTGACTCAATAACAACACACCACCAACACCAACCAACCAAAGTCAAAGTCTTCGCGCGCTTCGCCGTTAAAACTGGCGAATGTTGATGGAAATCATTCGCCATTCCTCACGAATCAAGTTCAAGGCAAACCAAGAAGACGCACATCAGCCACCTTGCTTGCATCACCATCATCACCACCACCATCGACCACGACAAGCAAGCTGACTTGACTGAGCAAGCGAGCCAGCAATAATCAGTGAAGCAAGCAGGCAAGTCAGCGAGCCGATATCATCAACAAGCTTCAAACTTAACTTACAACCACCAGCAGCAGCAGCACCACCACCACATCTACCACGCCACATGAAGCCGCTTCCGTCTGTTGCGCAGTTGGCGGCGGCAGCGACGGGCAACGATGTGAGCAGCGACGAGTTTGCCAAGGGCTTGCACTCCGCCTTCTTGGAAGGCATGGCGGGCGCAAAAGCCATGGCCACAGACGTCGTCCTGTTGATTTGGCTGCGGACGGTGATGAACAGGCAGTTCCGCCACGGCGGCGGCATGGTGGAGACCATCCAGAAGCTGTACAAGGAAGGCGGCGTGCGCCGCTTCTACCGCGGCTTCTCCTTTGCCATTGTGGAGGCGCCCTTGTCCCGCGGCGTCGGCGCAGCCGCCAACTACGCCACCCTGCACATGCTCAGCCGCAGCGACACCGCGCAGAACATGCCACTCGTCATGAAGACGGCGCTGTCCAGCCTCCTCGTCGCATCGTTCCGCGTCCTGTATTACCCGCTCGACACGGCCAAAACCATCCTGCAAGTGGAGGGCGCGGAGGGCCTCTCCTTGCTCCGCCGAAAGGTGAAGAACCACGGCATCAGCGTCCTGTACTACGGCGCTTCCTACGCCATTGTCGGCGTTGCCGTCAAGCACACCCTGTGGTTCACCACCTACAACTACCTCACCGACCTGCTCGGGGCATCCGCAGCGGCACGGCAGGCGCGTGCACTCCCCGATCAGGACATCCCAGACCCGGCCTTCTGGCAGCAGGTGCTGCAAAACTCCTTCATCGGCCTCTCCTGTGCCGTCGTCACCAACATCCTCGCCAACCCGCTCTCCGTCCTCAAGGCATACAAGCAGTCGCACACAGAGTCTGTCACATACACGCAGGCGTTTCGCCAGATTGTCGGGCAGCACGGCATTCTGCACTTGTTCAAGCGCGGCATCAGCACGCGCCTGTGCGTGGATGGCATCAACAGCATGGTCTTCACCGTCCTCTGGCGCTTCCTCGCCCCGCAGTCCTGAGCAGGGGAACCGCTCCACACGCACACCCCACACGCACCACGCACGTGCGTGATGATGACGGGTGGGGGCGGGGGCGTGTGAGGATGAGCGCTGTCTTGGCATTGGTACACACAGCAGTGATTTGCACTCTCCGTCACACCCTCTCCACCACCGCCATTTTCTGTGCTTGGCATTTAAGATCGTCTGTCCATACACATGGAGGCCCCAGCTTGTACACAGGCACGTGCTTATGTGTCCCTTGACTCCTCCATTTTTTGTCTATTGAACCACTCTATAAACAATCACGTCACAGCGACAGTGACATGATGTGATGTGACAACACAGGCATCACTCAGGCATCACTCGTGATGGCAGCACAAGACATTCGATTCTCTGTGTATTGCAAGGAGATGGGAGGTGTCAAACGACTTTCTGTCTTGTTGCTGAACAAGCACAAACAACATGTGCGTTGTATCAACAGCTTGGGTGTGTGGGTGTGGGGAGGGGAAAAAAAGAACGCAACGACGAAACGAGCAACAGATGGAAACGGCAAAGCACAACATGAAATGAAACACGCAAGAGCAAAGGGGTGAAGAGTAACAACACTCGAGGACAACAACCACGTCAAGTAGGCAATAGCAGACAGCAGACAGCAGACGATAGTACAGGCAAGAGTTCACGTGCACGATTGGGAAGGGAAAAGGGGACATATGCAGACACGGATTATGCGCGGATATGAAACGTGAAGCAAGCAGCACTGGCGTCACGCGTGAGAAAACAGCGCCACATCACACCAACACGTCGAACAAACGAATCAACAAACAGACAACCAAGCAACCAACCAAACAGACAACGCCCTGAACTGTAAGGAAATCAGCGCAGCAGCAGCCAAGTCTGCTGCTGGGGAACAATGAACGCGTTCACTCGTCATCAACAACAGACTCGGACAGCGTCGTGTCCAGCACCTGCTGCTTGGTGGATAGGAGAACACGCGCACGGGTGCGTGGGTGTGGGGAAGATGGATGAGGCAGTGAAGAGTTGGAAGAAGGCAATGGCGTTGCCAGACATTGCAAGAAACACACCACGCAATGTGTGAAGTATTGGCGTGTCTCACATCTCGTCTCGCGTACAAAATACACACGCACAAGCACGCTCAACATACACAAATTCAGCACACACACACACATACACGTATGCACGCACCTCCGTGTCGCCGACGAGCTCCTCCCTGCGGAGGCGGGCCCTGCGCAGCATGGAGCGGAGCTTCGTGTTCTCCTCCTGCAGAACAGCGAGCGACTCCTGCATATCCTGTGCCTCCCGCTCGGCACGGCGCGCCTTGGCCATCGACGACGTCACCTCGTCCTCCTAAACACACACGCACGCGCACACGTGTAGAATCATGGCGGGTGG
>NW_004754923.1:195439-250439 GCF_000188695.1 Salpingoeca rosetta | reverse complement strand
AGGTACCCGCGGCAGAACGCTTGCAGCCCAATGATCATCTGCACACACACGCGTAGGGGCACGGAACAGGCAACGCGAGTAAGTAAGATGGAGGGGAGGAAAGGGCGAAGGTAAAGGGAGGAGGAGAAGGGGAAAAGGGAAAGAGCGAGAAGAGAGGAGGAAAAGAAGCGAGCAGGAAAGGCGATGGACGGATTGTCCCACGATAAAACCAGAAGCAAATGCACCAAAGCACAAGAGCACGGCCTGCAAAGAGAATCGCACCTTTGAGAGTTTGAGGTCGCGCTGCTCCTCAAGCTGTGCAAGGATCCCGGCGCGGAAGAACACCTTCGTCAGGCCAATGCGGTACGACTGCGCATCCAGGTTCAGCGCCTCAACCATCTTCTCGCACGCGTGGCGCCCGTCCGTGAAGCCTGCGTGCGCGTCAAAGTGTGTGTGTGTGTGTTTGCGTGCGTGTACTACGAATGTGAGCAATACAAAGAGGAGAGCTGGGTGGCAGCCCAGTTGATTGCGTTGTTGTTGTTCGCTGCACAGACACACACACACACACACACAGACATAACCACATAACCACCCTCAAATAACAAACACACGCACAGTCGCGCATGTACAGCACAGTGAGGCTCACCGCGAGGGATGGCCTCTGGGACGAGGATGGAGTAGCGCTGCTTGAACTCCTGGAAGAGGATGCGGTTGGGGAAGCCCTTGCGGCAAATGCGGATGCCCTCAAGTACACCATTGCACCGCAGCTGGTCAAGCACAAGCGGCGCATCAATCTTGCCTGCAGCCGCGGCGGTTGCGTGGGCGAGAGCAAAATGTGGCAGGAGGGATAGAAAAACGCGTGTGCGAAGGAGGAACAGGCAGTGAGTGACAGTCAAAGATGAGGGGGGGGGGGAGGGGAGAGAAAATAATTCAAGGCCAGCATCGAAGAAGCAAGCTGACACACGTGCAAGCAAGCATTCGCTGCATGGAAACGTCACCAATTGCACCATGTCCCACATTGAATGGCCACCACGGAAAAAAAAACCGCCTTCACACATGGTCGCACCTGCTTTCTTTTCGTGGTTGGGGATGATGCAGCGAACAAAGTGGGGCGTGGTGTGGTTGAGGGTGTCCATGAGGTGGTTGAGGTTCTCCTTGTAGATGAACCCGACCGTGCGGAAGGCGCCCTTGCGCGTGCGGTTGGCAGAGGCAAGCGACCCAGAGAACATGTCGCTCCACAGCGTGGCCACAAACGCGTTGCCAGACTTGGCGAGCAGCGCAGTGACGTTGTCGTTGAGCGGGTCCTTGTTCTTGACCAGCCAGCCGGCAGCCTGGTACGGCACACGGCCGGCGTAGTGCACGACAGCAAAGTCGCAGTCCTCGCGCAGCGCAGGCTTGCTCAGCTTCTCGTCGTCACCGAGCAGCTTCACAACCTTGTCAACAAAGGACCTGGCACAGGCAAAGGGCGGGGGTGTGGCACGGTGGGCGATATGGATAAGCCGATAAGCCACAGCCGGCAAGCGATGCCATTCGCAAACAACAGGCTGTCCGCACACGCACAAACACACACACACACACTCTCTCTCACTCTCATGCACACGCACACGCACACAAACCAACCAACCAACCAACCAACCAACCAACCAACCAACCAACCAACCACGCACGCTAGCACCATTGCCACTCACTGGTCTGTGGCCTTGGGGAAGAAGCACTCGTCGTCGAGGAGGGGCAGGATGCCCTTGCGCTCAATCAGATCAATGGTGGGCTGCAGGTCAAGGCCAAAGTCAATAAACTCCCAGTCAATGTTCTCCTTCTGGTACTCGTCCTGCTCCAGCTGGAACATGCGGCTGTTGAACAGCTGCTGCAGGCGCTCGTTGGTGTAGTTGATGCACAGCTGCTCAAAGCTGTTCACCTTGAAAATCTCAAACCCTGCAATATCAAGGATGCCGATGAACGTGCGCGCATCCCGGATGTTGCGGTCCAGCGTCTGTACGTGTGGGTTAACGCGAGTGAATGATAACGTGCGTGTTTGTATGTATGTATGTGCGTGTTCATGAGTGTGAGTATGTGTTTCCGAGTATGAGAGTATATCGTGAGGAGCGAGGCCAAACTTCAGGTAGGATGGATGTTTGCAACTGAAGCAACACTCACAGCAGTGTCAGCGACAGTATCGATGAACACAACGACAACAGCAACAGCCCGCCCCTGTTCCACCGCCATCACGATCGCACCTTGTTGATGCGCTTGACGATCCAGAGGAAGAGGCGCTCGTAGGTCGCCTTGGCGAGGGCCTCCTTGGCAAAGTCAACCTGCTCCTTCGTCTGCTGCTTGTGCACAAACTCGTGGCCCGCCTTGACCTTTGGCTTCAGCAAGGACCGCGTGAAGTCCAGCACGTTGATGCCGAGCAGGTGGCACACCTTCTGGCACACTGCATTGGGGAATGATGCGAGGGTGGAGGCGGCGGTGGTGGTAGAAGTGGTGAGGGTGAGAGGTGAAGCGAGGATACACACGCCACACGCAGAGCAAGAACTGGGGGACGAGAGCGACCGCACTAGCAAGCACGTATACATGACACGTGTACAACACACGCAGACACACGGACACACACCCCGCAAACACGCAAACAAACTCACACGCAAACACCACGCAAACTCATGAACCAACCAACCCCTCCGCCTCCAGCCCAAGGGCAAGTGCTTAGCCTGACCTGAGTCGTCCTTGATGACGGCCTGCTCGCCGCCACGACGCTGGGAGCTGACCTCAATGTTGCCAATGAGCATGACGGCAGAGACGACGCGCCACACGTCCATAATCTGCTCGTCAGTCATGCCCATGATGCGGCATGCCTCGTTTGTGTCTGCAAACTCCTTGCCGTCGTCCACGTGGTGCAGGTGCATGTCGCCGTTGCTGATAAACTCGTACTTGCTGATGTCCTCGAGCAGCAGCTCCGCTGTTGCCAAAGATGTGCAGGAATACATGGTAAACATGAATTAGTACATGGCGAGCAGGAACCCGGGGAGAGGGTCAGGCGTCGCAAGCGTGCTCACACACACACACACACACACACACACACACACACACAATAACGAAACCAAACACGCACGCACAAATGCAGTCTTTCTGCCGTGAGCACATCACTGTCATCACACAAAGCACGCAAGTGCACTATCACAGCGGCTTCATGTGTGCATGATGTTGACTTACAGATGTACTTTGCGTCTGCGCCGCGGAGGAGCTGGTAGAAGCTGTGGAATGTGCGCTCGCTCTCGTTCTGGCGCACACAGCGAGACTTCTCAAGCAGATACGTGTCAATCGTCGCGCCAATGATGAAGCCAGCAGCATCAAAGTGGATGCGGATGAACTTGCCCTGTGTGCGTGTGTGTGTGTGTGTGTGTGTGTGCGCGTGTGTGTGTGTGTGTGTGTGTGTGTGTGTGTGTGCGTGTTTGGGATATCATGCCAGCAGGGGAATGCGTGAGCGATGCGGATGTCCTAACCACGATGTTCAGAGGCATTGGCGCACACCCAAATGTCCACAAAAAAAAAAAAGGCAAAATAAACAGCAAGGGTAGGTGTGTAGAGCACAACGCACAAAGCGGGAGGAGTTGTCGTTCTTGATGGTGCCTGCGTTGCCAAAGGTCTCCAGGATGGGGTTGGCCTGCAGCAGCTGGCGCTCGAGCTCGCCCTGTGGCAGAAAAAACAAACAAACAAAGACATAAACAAAATTAAAACACGCGTCACAGCTGTTAGCGCAAGCCATGCATAAATGCAGTATTTTTGCCCATGAACGCAATCACAGCCACCACCACCACCACCAAGGACACACACACGTGCGCACACGCCGCCATCATCACGACGGTCACGTGCACACGCACGCACCCACACCCACACCCACACCCACACCCACACCCACAGACGCAAGCACAGACGCAAACGACGACACCACCAGGGGTACACAGCGCGCGGACCTTGCCCATGGTGCTGCCTGCTGCTGCGTCGGAGGCGAACATGGCCAGCGTGTCCGGGTCGCGGCGCGTGGTGGCGGCAACACTCGCAAGGTACTGGATGACCTTCTTCGTGTTCTCCGTCTTGCCTGCACCAGACTCGCCACTGGCGACACACGCACACACACACAGGCAAAAAAGGCGCGTGGACGCAGAGATGTAAAGAAAGTCGGAGGGTGAGTACGGGCGAGCACGTGCGTTAACATGTGTGAGTGTGCGTATGTGTGTGTTGATTTGGTTGTAGGGTTGTGTGGGCAACGCAAAGCAATCAGAGCGAGAACAGAGGCACTGTGGCCTTAACAGCGGGCGTTAGTACGACACAACACATGGCCAGCACAACGGTAGCAACTCACGTGCAGAGAATGGACTGGTCCTCACGATCTGCGGTTCAATACAAGCAGCAGGTGCACAACATGCGTTCGCAAGTGCGTGAGCATTTGCAAGACACCATCGCACTGACAGCAGCGAACGCGTCAGGAGGACCGCAACACCAACACCACCATACCCCCCCCCCCAAACAAAGTGACTGTCAACCAACACCATGCACACGCGCGCGAACCTTGGAGCATGCTGCGGTAGGAGAGGTCGGCAATGGCAAAGACGTGCGGCGGCACAGCGTCGCGCTTCTGGCCCTTGTACAGCTTGATGGCGTCGTCGTTGTAGATGGGAATGTTCTTGTACGGGTTCACCACCACACAAAACAGCCCAGAGTATGTCTGCAACCATGTGCGTGTGTGTTGGTGGAGGTGGGGGTTCAGTGCGCGAAAGCATCGGCGATGTGCGAGAGTGCACAAACACACACCACAACCATCATAGGCATGATCTCAATGATCTCAACCATTTCCAGCTCGCCACACACACACACATGTATGCACGCACACACACATACACACACATGCACGCACGTAGATGAGGTCGGCGTGGTAGCGGTCGCGCAGGTTGAAGAGCACAGATGCCTCGTTCAGCACGGTGAGCTCGGCCATGTCCTCCACTTTGTTGAACTTGGGTGGGTTGGCCTTCTGCACATCATCCGCGCTCACCTGTCACCAAAAAAGCCCACACGCACACGCAGGACACAAGGTTAGATACAGCACACGACGTTTCACGGAGCTCGGGTCGGGTTGGTCCATGCACCAAACACGCACCCTCTCAGAGCCAAGGATTACACACACACACACACACACACAGAGCAGCGAAGTTGAACGCACCGTGACCATTTCACGCGTGTCCTCGCGCTGGCATGTGACTTCCTCGCCCTCATCAGACTTGATGGCGGTCAAGACAAAGCCTGAAAGGGGTGTTGTGCACATGCAGGCGTCAGTGTGTGTTGGTCCACAAGCGCTGCACACGGCCGCGTTGATGACAGCACCACAGGTGCAGCACTCTCAGGCTTTACAAGCTATGCTTGCTCTTCTCCCTCACCAAGTGCGCCCGGTCTTCAACCACAGAGTGCCCAACTACCACCATATCACGTTGGCTTGTCGCTGTACCTTCTTTCTCATCTGGGATCCAAGCCAGCCGCTTGGCAGCCCATGCCGAGGAGTCCTCGTACCCCTGGCGAGAGCTGGCTGGGATGCGCAGGTACTTGAGCACCTGATCTGTCATCTGCATGCAGCGAGCAGGTGCATTACGCGTGGCATGTCAGAACCACGCATGCACTGCCGCCACACGGGTGCGTTCATGTACCTGCAACCACAGCAGCGACAGCACCGTCTCCACCGCCACCAGCAGCAATTGCATTCTTGCTCAGCGCATTCCCGCACACACACACATGCGGGCACGCATTCATTGTTGAGACTCACTGTTTCTGTAGCTGCTGTGGCTGCTGTGGTTCAGTGGCACTGCCGGTCGCGTTGGTGCTACTACTCACAACAACGCCTGATGAATGCAATGGCGTCGTGCGTGCGTGTGTGTTTCAATGTGTGTGTGTGTGTGTTGCGTGCAAAGGGATGCATGTGGCGATGTAAGTGTGTGTGTGTGTGTGCGGTGCAAAGCGAGGCAAGTCAGACAACAGTGCCGGCGATGAGCGTTCGTTTGAGCGTGTGCATTGAAAAGTGAAAGGAATCGGAGAACGGGCACAAGCATTCACAGCCAAGGCACAACAGGCGAGGGCGAGTTGGCGAGCAAGGTGACATGCAGCAAGCAAGCAAATTCAGACCAACTCGTACCCAACACGCAAAGCCTCAACAAAAATAAACAAGAGGTAGGAGGAATGCAAGTCGGAAGCAGCACGCTTGTGCGTCGCAGATCGATCACGAGCACGACTCCCATTCACTGCAAGGGCCAAGAATATCTCCCCACCTTGCTGCCTGCTACTTGTCGGGGCGAGCACACGGGGGGGGAGCCTTGCGTCTCTCTTCCTTCGTGTTGGTTGTGCGTGAGTGCGTGTCTTCTCTCTCGTTACTGACCGACAAGAGTCAACAATCGTTGGTTGGTTGGTGTTTGGTTCGTTGGAGTTGGTTGGTGGCACCTCAGCAAGAAGCAGAAGCAAAGGCAGAGCTGTGTATGTTCCGTTTTGGCCCACAACGAACACAAAAAAAAACCGTCGGGTAGGGTCGTTGTCCTCGTAAAGACCCCACACTTTCCTCTGGGAAATCGCTGGAGGACAAGAAATCACGCTCCACCGAATGAAAATGACCCTACTACAGCGCCGGGAAATTCAAAGCACGATGGCTGAAGTCAAAATTGACTTGCAACGAAATCCCAACAGCAAATTTGCCTTTGCGTGAAATTTATGTTGGACGAAACCAAATCCACCCAAACAAACTCGGGCAAGGCAGCGAAGCAACCGCCAGCGGCTCAAGCGGCTGCAGCAACAAGACATCAGCGCCAGCCAGCAGCCAACAACAACACAGGAGTGTGTGTGTGTGTGTGTGTGTGCGTGTGTAGGAAGTACGCGAGGGAGGTGTGCTGACATTGGCGACAGTGCCGCCAAGCACAGAGACAACAGAGCCGTACAGCGACGAAGCAGAAGAACAAGAAGAACAAGCGGAAGAAGACCAGGACAAAGGTACCAATTGTGAGAGGAGCGTCATTTTTGTAACATAACAACCCCCACTGCTTTGATTCGGCGATGCCTGTGGGGGTGGTGGGATCACAGCATGTGGGCCGACGCGTCCGTGTGCCTGGCCGAGGTGCCGGTACGCTGGCCTTTGTTGGCCCGACCCAGTTCAAGGAAGGCACCTGGTGTGGCGTCTGGCTCGATGAGCCTGCGGTGAGTGAGTGGGTGTGGATGATCTGTGTGTGTGTGTGTGTGTGCGTGTGTGTGTGCGTGTGCGTGTGTGTGTGTGTGTGTGTGTGTGTGTGTGCGTGTGTGTGCGCGTGTGCGTGTGTGTGTGTGTGTGTGCGTGTGTGTGTGCGTGCGTGTGTGTGCGTGTGCGTGTGCGTGTGTGTGTTGTGGATGCCGCGCGGCACTATATGCTGTAACTTGCAGTGTGCGAAGCAGCCGCGTGTGACTCGTTCACTTTACTCTTTACAACACTCATTCACTCACGCATACACACACTCTCTCACATGCATTCGCGAACACGCATACACACATGCATACACACATACACACACTCTCTCTCGCATGCATACACACACTCATGCAAACACATACATACACACACATGTGGCGGTGACAGGGGAAGAACGATGGGTCCGTGGCAGGGCACAGATACTTCAAGTGCCCAACACGGCACGGCGTGTTTGTACAAGGCAAAGCCATCACGTTCCTCACAGACACGGGTGAAGATGACCCCTCTGCTGCCAGCAGCAACGGGGTAGACAAACCCAGCCGTGGCGGCCGTGCAGCAGGTACAGCAGCGACAGCAGCACGGGGCAGGCGCGGTGTGCCATCCTCAAACGCTCGCCAGCGCCGTCAGGTGCTCAGCGCCACAGCACCAGCCGCCATGAAGCCCACAACACAGCACACACAGGCACAGACACAGGCGCGGCGAAGGCAGCAAGCAGGGGCAGCGGCTCGGCGAAGCACAGGCCCGCCCCCAGCCGCGAGCGCAGCCCGCCAGCAGCAAAGCGGCCCCACTGCACGACGCAGGTCATCCGGCGCCTCCTCCACTTCCCCAGCGGCAGGCATCAACACAACCGTGTCCGTGTCGCGGCCGCCACCGCCAGCCTCCACGCAGAACCCAGCCACATCGGCCGTGAACACAACCATCACCATTGCTTCGCAACGTACCTCGACGACAACGCGTGCAGCCACAGCCACAACAGCAGCAAGACCCACCACCACAGCCACAACAGCAGCGGCGACCAACGGCACAGCACCTGCCCAGCGCCAACGCACTGCAAATGCAAATGCAGTTCCAGCCACAACTGCAACGACGACGACGCCCGCAACACGCGTGGCCACGACCGCGTCCAATGCTGGCGTACCGTCCTCTTCATCATCGCCACCAATAGCATCATCAACGCCGTCGAGCGCGCCTGTAACGCCACGGCGGCATCAGCTCCCGCGCCGACTCAGTAGCAGTAGCAGTGGCAGCAACACTGGCAGTCAGAGCAGCCTGTCTGCTGGTGCCAGGAATGATGGTGGTGGTGGAGGTGGGAAGGGGGCACAAGGGAAGGGTGCAGCAGTACCAGGTGCAAATGTGCGAATGCCACAGCGCCGCAGCAGACCCCAACGCCCACAGCAGCAATCGTCAGCACCAGCAGCAAGGGAAGACAAGGAACCGGTGGCTGTTCAAGGGCAAGCACACACGACAGAGCCTGCGATGGCAGCGGCTGTTACTGCCCCGGCAGCCGTGCTGCAGAATGCGGTTGGTCCCGTGTCGAGTGCACAGCAGGACACGCCTGCGACACCGGAGAGAGCTGCTGGTGTGACTGGTGGTGATGGTCATGGTGATGGTGATGGTGATGCAGCTGTGCATGTTCCTACCAACGTTGGAGACGTGAGCGTGAACGAGAAGCAACCCGAGGAGAGTGGTGGGTCTGGCCAGCAAGGGAATGCTGCCAATGTCACAAGGGTGGTTGAGACAAACGCTGTTGCAACACCACCGCCAACAGCAGCGGAAGCAGCCACAACTGAATCGCAACAACAGCAACAACAACAACAGCAGCAGCAGCAGCATGGACCGCAACGCCCAGAAGAGCCAACACATCCAAAACAACAGGTAGAGAGCGAACAACAAC
This sequence comes from Salpingoeca rosetta, assembly GCF_000188695.1. Classification (NCBI taxonomy): domain Eukaryota; class Choanoflagellata; order Craspedida; family Salpingoecidae; genus Salpingoeca; species Salpingoeca rosetta. Next base: position 241,323 of record NW_004754923.1, on the reverse strand, counting down.
AACAACAACAACAACAACAACAACAACAACAACAACAACAACAACAACAACAACAACAACAACAACAACAACAACAACAACAACAACAACAACAACAACCAGGCTCGTCCACATCAGCACAGCAGGACAAGGTGGCGCTTGTAGTTGACGGTGACCAAGTGGGCGGGTTCGACAGCCACGACAACGCTTCAGTTGTGCGTGCGCCCACTGCTGCTGACACAACAGCACCAAAGACAGCTGCCGCGGGTAGTGATGCCGACGAAGGCAGAGCAGTGGGCGTTGGTGACGATGTAGACACACACCCGCAGCATAACCGACAGGCGTCTATTGAATCACCAACAAAGACATGCAGTGATGTCCCCGTGCAAGGCATACCACCGCCAGCCATGTACGCAGAAGACGCAGCAGCATCGACGGGCAATGAGAAAAGCAAGCTGAAGGGGGGACAAGTGGAGCAGGATGCAGCAAAGCAAGCACTGCAGGCTGTTGAAGGGAAGGTGGTAGTCGGTAATAATGCACCTTCACGACAACCACAACAACAACAACAACAACAACAACAACAACAACAACAACAACAACAACAACAACAACAACAACAACAACAACAACAATCAGGAAGGGGCAAGCGAACGAGCCGGCCTGGAAGTCGAGGTGGGACGAGGAAAACACCACCCATTCCCGTTCGCAACACATCCACATCACGCTCGGCGTCAAACAGCCCGCGTACTTCTCGTGTTATCGCAGAGAAGGATGAAACGGCAGTGGCGAGTTCGGTGAAGCAACAACAACAGCAAGCGCAGCAGCCCCAGCAGCTCCCCTCTTCTTCTGCTTCTTCTTCCACGGTTCCAGCAGCGAGACAACGGCCACAGCCGCCAACTCACCAGCAACAAGATGTGCCTGGTATCATGGTAGAAACAGACAGTGGAACGAAGCACACAACACAACAACAACAACAACAACAACAACAACAACAACAACAACAACAACAACAACAACAACAACAACAACAACAACAACAACAACAACAGCCACCATCACCTGGTGGCCCTGTGTTTCGTCCAACACAGCAGTCCGAATCCGTTGTTGTTGACGCGCGAAGCGCCTTTATCGACTTCAGCCTCCCATACACAGATCCTGTCTCCGGCATTGCTGGCATCGCTGGTCGCAAGCGTTCCTCCAACAGCGTCGGCAGCACAGTAAGCATCCACTCCGAGCGCTCTGGCCCCTCGCCCACGCTGATTCGCCGGCTGCAGGGCAGCGGAGCTGGTGCCGGTGGTGGTGGTATGGACTTGAACAACAGCGTTGATGTGCAGAGCACCACCACAAGCACGCCGGCCAGCAGGCAGCAGCAGCAGCAGCAACGACGGCAACTCCTGGAACAGGAGCAACAGCAACGCAGGCAGAAGCCAGTGCTGCCCTTCTCGCCGTCGCCTCAACCTTCACCAGAGAACATGAGCCGAACACGGCCCGTGTCACCCTCTGCGTCATCGCTGAGCCTCCTTGAGCACGTGCGTATGGACAAGGAGAGCCTGCAGGCACGGTACGACGACCTCCAAGCACAGGCGCAGGCCATGTCGCTGGAGCTCACGGCGCGGCAACAGGACAAGGAGGACTACCAGCGTGTGTTGCGCACACTCAAGGCGCAATTGGCGTCTGCAAGACAGGAAACGGTTTCCGTTGAAACACGATTGCGTAGCGACAACCAAACGCTGCGACAGCGCAATTTACAGCTTGAGGCGGACAACACCCGCTTGGATGTGGAACTGGACAAACTGCGCACACAGCTCATCAAAGTGCACGACTCTGAAGACTTGCTGCCCGAACTGCAGGTGCAACGCTGGGGTGACAAGGATGAAGGTGGTGAACGCGTTGGGGTGACGAGGGTGCCGGGGAACTCGTTCACGTGAATTTTGTCGTGGTACGCTTTCTCCTTTTCGCGAACGCTGACCTGCTGCGCGCGCACACACACTCACTCACTCACATGTGTTGTACGCACGCTTGTGTCCCTCCCTTGTTCTTGGTTTTCAGCAAGCGAAAGCGGCCCTGCAGGAGCAGCTGAAGGCAACAAAGGCGTCATATTCAGACAGCATTCGCCGCATTGGCCAAGAGCGCGATGACGCAATCAAGGAGCTGAGGTCGCAGATGGCGCACATGCGCGCAGAGCACAACACGCAGCTCAACGCAGCCATCAACGAGAACGGTGAGGAGGTGTAGTGCCTGTGGCGTGTACATTTGGGCGTGCGTGTGCATGTGTGCGTGTGTGTGCATGTGTGCATGTAGGGCATGCGCAGACGAATGCACAAGTTGACGTGTCCTCTCGAATGTACATGCACACGCGTATTCACACACACACACACACACACACACACACACACACACACACACACACACACACACACATACACACACACACACACACACATTGACACATCTCCCCCCCCCACGCCCCTCCCCTTCCCTCGTCTTCTTCGTCTTCTCCTCCTCCAAGAAAAACTGCGGCGCGTGTTGGACGAGCGGGAAAGCACGTTGCAGCAGAAGTTGCGTGATGCAAATGACGAGATTTCATCACTGCAAATGGATTTGGCAGCGCTCCGAGAACGCAGGAAGCAGGAGCAGGACCAGTTTGATGAGTTGAGACGACGCGACAAGGTGAGGGCTCACGGTCCCGCGTGCACGCGCATCGCTGATGCGTCTCGCATCAAATCCACATGCTTTGAACATCGTGTATTGTTCCTTGCGTACACACACACACACAACAAAACAAAACAAAATGCAAATCCACTTGGGTGAGCACACACGTGAGCTTAACAAGACACATTCTCACGCATACTACACACTCTCACGCACACACATCGATGCGATCCTCTCCTCTGTCCCCTCTTCAAACACACACACATACACACACAACACCTGTGCAGGAGACGTGGCGACAGCGTGAGCAGGATCTGCGCACGGGGCACGAGCGGGCAATGCAGACATTACGGGAGGAATTTGAGCGGGACATATCTGGGCTCAAGCAGCGCATCATGACCAACACCAGCGATGACCAGTCGCGGGTGGCTGAGCTGGAGGGCGACGTGAAGCGGCTGCAATCTGAGCTGCAGCAGCAGCAACACGTTGTCAACGCACGCAACGCCACGCTCGCGTCCTTGCAGGAAGAGCTCACTGCAACGAAGAAGGAGATGGAAAGCATTCAGGCCAGCAGCACAGAGGCGCGCGCAGAGTTGCGTGCGGCGCGTGAACGGATTGCGTCAGCGGATGCGGAGAACAGGACGCTGATGGCTGCGCGCGACGACTGGGAGCGCCGTGCGCGCGAGGTGGATCGCAACGCCTCCGCCCACGTGGACAAGCTGGACGCCGAATTGCATCATGCGCACCAACAGATACAAGTCCTGCAGGGACAGCGCGACTCTGCCCTGCGCTCGCGTGACGAATACGCCGACGTGCTGCACCAGCGCGTGGAGGAAGTACGACGGCTGCAGCAGCAGGTATCGACGCTTCGCCAGGAATACCAGGCCCTCGCCGCCAGTCAGCGTGGCGGCAGCGGTGGTGGTGATTCAGCAGCAGCAACAGCGACCGCGCTTGCAGAGGCGCAGCGCCAAGCACAGCAGCGGGAGGCCGTGTTGCAGCAGCAGGCGACAGCGGCCGACGCACGCGCACAGCAGTGGCGGGAGCGCGCGAGTGCTGCTGAGGAGCGGGTGTCCCAGCTCACGTCCAGTGCAACTCGCCTGCAGCAGCAAGTGCAAACGCTTCAAGCACAGGTGGCACGACTGTCATCGTCACCTGCCACATCGTCGCGAGGGTCGCCGGCCCATATGGACAGCGTGCCGCGTGAAGAATACGAGAGTGCACTGCAACGCGTACACGAACTTGAGAAGGAGTTGCGGGTGACACGGCAGCAGAGGAACGAGACGCCGGCAGCGATGAAGAAGGAAAGAAGTGGCACGAGTTCAGCGAAGCAGAGCGAAGAGATTGAGGAGTTGAAGAACAGGGTGGAGTATCTTCAGTCGGCAAACCAGGCGCTAAAGGAGGCCATTGGCATCGACGACGCCGATGAGGCCTCACTCAAGGCAAAGGTGGGGTCGAACGTGTGTGTTTGTTTGCCTGTGTGTGTGTGTGTGTGTGTGTGTGCTTGTGTGTGTGTGTGTGTGTGTGTGTGTGTGTGTGTGTGTGTGTGCATGTGTGTGTGTGTGTGTGTGTGTGTGTGTGTGTGTGTGTGTGTGTGTGTGTGTGTGTGTGTGTGTCCATGTGTGTCCATGTGTGTTTGTACGTGACATGCGCCCAGTGTCCTTGTACAGGCAGCCCATCTGACATCCACCCCACACGCTCACGTGTGCACCGACATTTCCCTCATCCATTCTCGACACGCATTCTCATACACACATACGCATACACGCATACACACATACACGCACGCACACACATGCCACCATTGTCGCCGCTGCAGATGCTGGAGCGGAGCGGCTCGCCCGCGCGTGACGGCGACGGCCGCCGGCTGCGAGAGGAAAACGTGCGCTTGACAGCAGAATGCGAGGAGTGGAAGCGAAAGTTTGCGTCGCTGCGCGCACGGCAGATGGCGCCGTCTGGCACCGCCAGTCTCTCGGGCTCCTTTGACGCGCAGCAGTCGCAACACCAGCAACAGTGAGTGTCTATGTGTGTGTTTGTGTGTCTGTATGTGTACATGTATGTGTCTGTATGTGTGCATGTATTTGTGTCTGGTAGCTTGTTTGTCCTCTTTCACTCGTATGCACCAGCCTGCCACACCACCACTTCCTCCTCCTCCTCCTCCCTGACCCCTCACCACCACCGCCACCTCTCGTCACCTCCCACCATCGCGCCATTAGGCGGCCTCCCTCTGCCTCATCGAGCGTGCAAGGAACGCCACTGCGTCGCATGGGGTCTCTGCGAAGAGCAAAGGCAAACTGCAGCACATTTGGCTGATGACTCGATTGTACGCTTCACTCGACCGATGCTTGCACGTTCACGCACACTTGTACCCAATATGCGTCATGCACAAGCGCAAACGAGCACATTCACATTCTCGTAAACCCATGTTTCTTCACACAGACTTGCTTTGCTCATCGTGTGCTGGCCACTTACGATTGTTGTTTCATTTTGTGATCACAACTTGTCATGTTCATAGTCATTGCCTTCACCTGTTCACATGCGTGTTGATAGAATTTCTCTTCCCCTCTTTCCTTTACGTTACGGTCGGTCCCGCTTATGACACTTGCACCATAAACAAACGACACATAACACACGCCATGCACTCACGCAGCGTGCAATCAACCCCATGCAAACAGGAGCACGCGCACACGTGTGTGCATGTACACACACACACACACAAACAAACAAACACACACACACACACAAACACACACACACACAAACACACAAACAAACAAACACACAAGCGCGCGCACGCACACACACACACACACACAAACACGCACACGCACACACACACACACTAGTGCACACCTCTTATCAGCCACGTTCTATGCTTCTTTAATTGCGGTGGAGCCGAGCTAGTGCCTCACAGACACAAAGCAAAGGCAACACCACAACACGAATGCCAAAAACAAATTGTGCATGAAATCGTAACAAAAACCAGGACGTGCAGAGCCAAGGGCACACAAGTGTGTGTGCCAAGAAGCAGCAACAGCAGCAGAGTAACAATGATGAAGAAGGCACGTGGCATATTCACACAACACATTCAATGATACAAAACAACGGGAGTACAGGACTTGCTGTGGCGTGTAGACACGCGACGTGTGCGTGTGACAAGCAGACAAACGCATGCGCACACGTACATACAACGTACGTGAGCACACGTGCAACGCACACATACACACACACACACACACAAAACACGCGTACGCACGTATACACGTACCCACACAACCCTTGCACGACAGTCAGTCATCACTTGAAGATGCCTGCAAGGCCGCGACGAGAGGTGAGGTAGACGGCAATGGCGTGGGTGAGGACAACGAGGCCCACGTTAATGCCCCAAAACCCGCACGAGTCTGGGGAGACGCGCAGGTTGTCTGGGGTGAGGTGGTGGAAGGCAGACACCATGTAGCAGAACTGCGACTCGCCCATGCCGCCAGCGAGCAGCACGGCCACGTCGCTGCAGAAGCCGCGCTGGGTGCGGGAGGCGCCAAAGAGCATGGTGACGATGAGCACGCTCATCATGGGCACGGCGTAGTAGAGGTGCACCATGCTGGTGACGGCGAAGAAGCGAGAGGGGTCATCGAGCGTGGGCTCAACCTCGCGCCAGGCGGCAGCAATGGGCAGGTCGGAGTTGTTGGCCGCGGCAAAGCGGATGCCAAGGACAATGACGGCGACGGAGAGCAAGGCGGCAAAGGCAGCCTCCATCCACGCTGTGCCGCGCTTGGCAGGCTCGATCGGGCGCGGCGTGTCAATGACGCGCTTGAGAAAGTACACGGGGAGGAGGATGAACGGGACGTTGAGGAAGGCGGAGTAGTCCATGGCGTGGCTAAAGTGGCCGATGGCGGCACCAGGCATGAGCTTGCACAGGGAGAACGTGATGGAGCCGATCCAGTAGAGGTAGTACGAGCGGTAGAGTGCCGGGTTGTGGGAGGCCAGGCCGAAGATCATGATAATGTACAGCAGCCAGTGGGCGGTGCCGTCCCACAGGTTGGCCGCAAACCCGTACGCCGTGGACAGATAGGGCTCGCCACGCTCGAGGTAGCTAGGGGAGGAAGGAGGGAACGAACGTTGGGTGAGTGACACTTGATGGGTGGGGATGGAGGGGGGGGGGACAACGGTCGCAACGAGGCGACCGGAGGGGGGGGGGGCGAGGTTGCATCCAGCCGAGAGGAGATGCACAGAAACACACCGCCCCATGCACACATGTAGACGCACATGCGCACATGCACATGCACATGCGCACACGCACGCATGTAGACGAACAAACATGCACACACACGCACACACGCACGCATCGGAGACTCACTCGACGAGGACGGCGTTGCGCTTGTCAATGGTGAAGGCAAGGATAAAGTCAATGGCGCTGGTGAAGGCGAAGACGGAGAAGAAGTACATGAACATGTCGTGGTCCGGGATGACGGAGAACATGTCGCGCAGGCCCATGGGGAATCCAATGAGGATGGTGAGGCCAAAGAGGAAGGTGCCAAACCCGGAGAGGTTCTCGCCAAAAAAGTCGAAGAGGTAGCAGACGGGGACGGCGAGCAGGGTGAGGGCGGCCACTTTCCCTGCGATGGCCAACGCGCGGCGGTTCACCTCTTCCTCGGTGGCAGGGGCCATGCTCTTGGCTTGCTCAGTGTCTGCAATGGGTGCCTCCACACCAGGGCTGGCTGGAGACTCGTCATCGCCCGCGTCAAAGTCGGGTGCGGGCGGGGGTGTTGGCGATCGCAACGACCGCCTACATGCAGGAGGGGAGGAGAGACGAAAAGCGGTATGTCGCGTGTGTGTGTGCGTGTGTGTGATGTTGTATGTGTGTGTGTGTGTGTGGCGTGTGTGTGTGTGTGATGTTGTATGTGTGTGTGTGTGTGTGTGTGTGATGTTGTGTGTGTGTGTGTTTGGCGTGTGTGTGTGTGTGTGATGGCATAAATTGCATGGCATGAGTAGCATGATGTGAGATGGACGTGAGCGAAGCAGTGATGTGACATGACGTCGCATGAATCCTGAAGGTATGATGCATGCATGACACAGACATCAACTCACACACTCAAATCAAGCGTGCACACCCAGATCAAATCAAACACACACACACGCACACACACCTCACACACTCTTCACACACTTCACGCGCATCACGTACGATGTGTAACGAATCGGCGACCGGCGCCGAGCCAGGTACTGAACAGCGTTGCTGCTCATCGTTGCTTGTCGCTCGTCGCTTGCCGCTTGGCTTGCCTTGCAGGGTGGTGGTTTGGTTGGTCAGCCAGTGATTTTTGGATTTTGGGTGCTGCCTTGTTGCTTTGCTTTGCTGTGGTTTGTTTGGGTTTGACAATTGGTGGGTAGCTTTATCAGATTTTCTTGTGCCCTGGAAGGTTGGCGCATGATATGGGCAGAAAGCGTTGTGCATGATTATTGGTGAAATTCTTTGGACAAGTTTCCACGCATGAGTACCGTGGCAAGTGCCAGGTACTTTTGCTGGCCCTTTTTCCTTGTGTCGCGTGTGTGAGCGCTGAGATTTGCTCCCTTTTTCTCCCCATCTCCCCATACAGCAACCACCAACACCGCCACCATGGTGCGCTACTCCTGGGATGTCGCCGAGCAGGACAACGGTGAGCAGTCAGCAAGCACTGCATCTCTGAGCGGAGGGGAAATGAAGCAGCTTTTGTGTGCGTGTGTGTGTGTGAGGTTTTGCGTGAAGGTGGTGGAAGCGGTGCACGGTGAACGAGGGGTGGCACCGTTGCACGACGACAACAACACGCGGGTGCTGATGTGTCCCCCCCCCCTCCGGAGCACACGCACGTGCTTCTTTGCGTTGATGGGCGAGCGACAGTGGCAACAACAAGCAGCAACAGCAATGATGAGCTGTGTGGTGAAGTGGCATCGATCGTGCGTGTGGTGGGCCCATGCGCGCAGCGCAGCAGCAGACTGACAGCAGCACCCGCCCCAAGGCTTTGTGTGTGTGTGTGTGTTCTTGTGTGACGTGCACGTGGGAGGTGGCTTGGTTGTACTGCTGGTGATGGTGACGGGGACGGTGGCAGTGGCGGCGTGGTAAAGAAAGCGGCCCAATCAACGGGTTCAATCGACGAGTGTACCACTCCGCCCAGACCTGCGCAAGCAACAGCAACCACGACTCCACCACGACAGCAACAGCACCCACCCACCACATGATCGCCCACACTGTCATGCCTCCTCCCCCCCCCCCCCATCTCCGTCCTTGCCTGCTGCTCACCTTCATCTTCATCACACACTTGCACACGCATGCACACCCCAACACGCACCTGCGCATCGCATCACATCGCCAACAGTCGTGAAGACGCGTGGTTCCTACCTGCGTGTGCACTACAAGAACACGCGCGAGACCGTGCACGCCATCCGGGGCATGAGCCTGCCCCGTGCCGTGCGCTTCCTCGAGAACGTCAAGGCCAAGAAGGAGATTGTCCCCTTCAAGCGCTACAGGAACGGCGGTATTGGCCGCAAGGGCATGGTGCGTACCCCTGATGTGTCATGCGCAGACGACGAGGGAGACACAGTGTGCGTGTGCGCGCGCTTGAGTGAAAACCGAATGGGGACGGTGGCGTGGACGGGGACAATTGGCGCGAGTTGGAGAAAACGGCAGCTCCCATATTGCTTGTGCTTGCTGGTCCACTGTGGTGATTGCGCTGTTGACTTCCGGCGTGAGCCACAAAAGTGCTTAGAGAGGCAGGACAAACTCTTCACCTCTGTGCGCACGCCGATGCACAAGTGACATCGCTGACGCTTTCCTCCCTTTGCTTGATGCTCCAATATTGTTGTTCTTACACCTCTTTGCACGCATGCACAACCACCATCACCACCACAGGCCAAGCAGCACAACTGGACACAGGGTCGCTGGCCACTCAAGTCGTGCAACTTTGTTCTCGACCTCCTCAAGAACGCCGAGAGCAACGCCGAGGTTAAGGGCCTGCAGCCCGAGTCCCTCTTCATCAAGCACGCCCAGGTCAACCGCGCACCCCACATGCGCCGTCGTACCTACAGAGCGCACGGTCGCATCAACCGTAAGTGTTTTATGCGGGGTGGAGGGAGGCAGTTTGTGCTTGTGATGTTTGTGTGGGTATCTCCGTGTGCGTGCGTTGAAGAGTTGCATGGTGAAAGTGGAGTTTGGTGTGGTGTAGTGGAGGCTTGTGCCGTGTCATGAAATCACGACCCATCTCTGCTGGCATGAGCGTTTTGCACTGGAGTGCGCTGTCGCCTTGGCTCACACCGACCTCACCGTGCCTGTGTGTGTGTGTGTGTGTGTGTGTGTGTGTGTGTGTGTGTGTGTGTGTGTTGCTGTTGCGTGCAGCCTACAAGTCCTCTCCTTGCCACATTGAGATGATCTTCATGAAGCAGAAGGAGGTCGTGCCCCGCCCTGAGACCAAGGGCCGTGCCAGGAAGACTGTTGCCGAGTAAACCTGCTCCCACACGCATCCCTTTGCCCTTGACCCTGATATCCACTGCTGCGTTTGCGTCATGCTTTCTTGTGCAGCACAAGTAAACGCAGCTCATGATACGCCACATGGATGGCATCCCGCACATCGAGGGATGGGAGCGAGTTTATTGACAGCTATGAACGTGTATGCACGCGTGTTGTTGCAGTGGGCGAGGGTGTTGACAGTGTGCGGTGCGGTTTGTGGTGGTCGAGGGCGGGTCACATCACCATTACGCACAGCCGTCGTATTGTGCGACAAAGGCGGATGCAACTTGCTGTGCCGCTGCTCGGAACGCCTTGAAGGACAGCACGCACACAACGCGGTACATCCTGCCAACAGGTGGGGCGCGAGGGGAAAGGTGAAGTGGTGGTGAGAAGCCAATGACAACAGGCATGCCAACTCAGAAAGCAATACAGAAGAATATGGCAGGGAGCATCAAGTGAGGAGGAGCAAAGCGCCTGTTGGCTCACTTGTCTGGTTGTGTGCTATCCTGCAGCTGCCCGGATGTCTTTGGAATGTTGAACCGATGCGTCGAGGCGGCGCTCTGCGTTAGTGTGTGTGTGTGTGTGTGTGTGTGTGTGTGTGTGTGTGTGTGTGTGTGTGTGTGTGTGTGTGAATGGAACAAAGAATACGGCAGCAGTGTGTCCACATGTGCGTGCATGTGTGGAAGGGCTCACCTTGAAGAAGAATGTGTCCTCTGGGCCGTAAAACTCCACACCAGATGGTGTCGCGGTCTTCGTCTACTTGCGTGTGTAGACATGCATGTGTGTGTGTGTGTGTGTGTGTGTGTGTGTGTGTGTGTGTGTGTGTGTGTGTGTGTGTGTGTGTGTGTGAGGATGTGTCTCAGCACACGGCAAAACAAGCGTGCATGGTGGTGGCACAGTGAGCGCGAGGGAAACAACGCGCGCATTGTCAAATAGTGATGCTGCATTCCAAGACGGACAAGCAAACCGTGACTGTACCTTCTTGGTGTACTCGTACGCCTTGAACATCATGACAACTTGCTTCGGCCGGTCAGCCTGACACAAACACAAGAATGAATGGGACAGTGACCGCGTGAGTGAGTGGGTGAATGGGTGAATCAGTGCATAAGCAACAAAGCAGCAACGTGCAGTTGGTGAAACGAGCGCTACCCAAGAGCGAGTGTCTAACCAGCACCGCACTTGTTGCATCCCCGCCACCAGCTCACCATGATCAGCACCATCATCATCACCCTCCCCCTTCCCTCATCACGACCTCAGCGGTATGCGTGACCGCACCTTTGGCAACGCGAGCATGTCGTTGAGGAGGGTGTCATACATGGCCGTGGCCAGCTGTGGCGGCAGGTTGATGATACGCTCACTGCGTTTGGTGTGTGTGTGAGTGTGAGTGAGTGTGTAAGTGAGTGTGTGAGTGAGTGTGTGAGTGAGTGTGTGAGTGAGAGGGAGAGAGAGAGGGGGGAGAGAGGAACTGCGAAGAGAAAGAATTGACGCAAGCATACAGGACCCAATAAAGGGGCAAAGGCAGGAGTGACGTGGTTTCTCATCTCCGAAACAACGTGCAAACACATGGCAACAGCCATGATCAGTACGCCACGCACATGATATTCATCTCACCAGATGACAAAGGCGGTGCCAGGCTTCTTCAGCGCAGACACCTGGCGACAGCAGACGCAGCGCATTGGTGAGTGGGCTAGCATACAGAGAGACAGAGACAGAGAGAACCTCAAGGAGAGGCGGGGGCAGTTTGTTTGTGCTGGAGAGGTGAGTTGAAATAGATGTACACGTGCAAGTTCGAGCGAACAAACACACACACACACATGCATAGATATACATACACATATCCGTACACACACGCATACACGCATGTCCACAACCATGGCGCACCACATCGGCCTGCTTGCTGCATTTCTTGGCGAGCCACTTGGTGAGAGACGCCTGAGCCTGCATGAAAGGATGATGTGGCCGCAGAACAACGTGAGCAGATGTCAATTGCGCCACGAGCAAGCATGGTGGCGCACGTTAACTGCACACCAGCACCAGCATCGGAACACAGGGCCAAAGCACAGTATGCAAATTATACACACACTCATACTCACACGCACACGCACGCGCACGCGCACGCGCACGCACACATGCACAAGCATAAATACCACACGCACACACACACACGCATTCATACACACACACACACACATACACACTCTTACGCGCACGCACGCATTCATAACGAACCTTTGGACCGGAGAGCGGGATGACACCGGCAATGGCAAAGACGTCGTATTTGTCGGTTCTGTTCACTTCTCCATCGTCGTCGTCATCAGCATCATCGTCTCCGGGACCTCCACTCTGAACACAGCACATGTGGTAGTGTCAACACGTGGAAACAAACGCAACAACAACAACTTACACACATGCAAACACGCGCAAACGCACACCCACGCACATACATATGCAAACACACACACACATGCGCACACACACATGCGCACACACACATGCGCACACACACATGCGCACACACACCTGTGCTTTGAACTGCACGTCGCCGCTTTGGTCGCTCTCCTCAGGCTTGATCACAGTGGAGCATGCGTTGTTCTCAATCAGACTGTCCGCCAGGTCGCCGTACACAAACGAGCCATCCCGCATCAGCTACACAGCACACAAGCACAAGTCGAGAAAGTAAGTCAGGACAGCCACAACTCCCAACACAGTCTTGGCACAGTCTTGAGTGGGCTCACACCATGATCGAGCGAACGAACAAACGAGAGGACGGACAGACGGACGAGTGAACGAATGAAGACATTGACCCACAAACACACTCCCACGTTCACACACACACACACGCACACACACACACACACATACTCCCACGCTCACGCACACACTCTCATCACCGCGTGGCTGAACGCACTTGGTGCAGGAGCTGTTTGATGCCCCAGAAGTCTTCTTCGCCAGGGCAGCACGCACGAACATCGCATTGCAGCGCCTGTATCATGCCACATGCAAGCACAGCCTGTGAGTGAAGGTGTCGAGAACAGTCCAAACCGGTGCATGAAGGTGATTGCAAGCCATTCCATACACACACACATACGCACACACACACGTACGCACACACACACACACGTACGCACACACACACACATACGCACACACACACACACACGCACACACACGAACACGCTGACCTGCATGTCTGCAGTTGCTTCAAGCTGCAAGTCGTTTGCCTCAAAGTCGTCATCATCCTCGTTGTCATTGTCAACAGCATCCTCCTCTGCCGCGTCGGCAGTGCTGGCAGTGACTGTTGGCAGCTGTTGTTGCCCTTGCTCCTTCACCTCGTCATCATCATCATCGGCACCATCTGGCACTCTCCTCACCTTGCCCTTCTTCTGCTTCCCCTTGCCAGTCTTCTTGCCTTTGTTCTTATGTGCCAGCTGTTGTTGTCCCTGTGCTTGCTGCTTGTGCTCCTGCTTCGTCTTCTTCTGCTTCTGCTCCTTCTGCTGTTGTTGTTGTTGTTGAGCTTGTTGTGCTTGTTTTGCCATCTTGGCTCTCTTGCTGACGGGGTTCTGGCTCTGCCGAGATCGCACCTTCCCTGGCAGCTTCACCACCTTTGCCTCTTGTTGCTGCTCCATGTTCCGCCTGTCACAGGGAGTGAGTGAGTTGGGTTGGTGTTTGGTGAGTGAGTTGAGTTGGTGTGGTGAGAGGAAGTGAAGGTGCACCTGCTTCTGCTGCTGCTTTCGCCTCCTCGCGTGGGTGTGTGAAACGTGTCAGACGTGTTTATGGGCGCCTGCGCGCGGTTTGCACGCGCAGGACCGAATGTGGTTGCGTGATGGCAGTGCCTTGATTGCTTGCTTGCACTTGCTTCCTTCTTGCTGCAACGAAGCAAGAAGCGACGATCACTCATTCTTCTTTTTTGCACCCACTGTTGCATTGCTTTCCTTCCTTCAACACAGCTTTCCCCACGTCCACTTCTTCGTTCATCTGTACTGGAAGTTCGTGCACGCCAACGGGAAACGGTGTTTGCACGCACCCACGGACCCACGTAGTCTGTGCCTGAGCCCGTGCCCCTGTCGTTCATTCAGAGCACACACACACACACACACACACACACACACACACACACACACACACACACACACACACACACACACACACACACACACACACACACACACACACACACACACACACACACACACACACAGAGGAAGTGATGCCCCCGGAACCTGTGAGGTTCAGAAAAGCGGCAGAACCGCCGCCAGCTTCCGCGACGCCCGTGACGCTAACGTCACCTTCGCCGACATCTCTGGCGCAGCCACCGCCGCAGCCGCCACCGCTCAAGGTGCTCTCGGTGCCGTTTGCGCAGACGACGTGGTCGCAGCCAAGCTGGGGCGGTTGGATAGCATGGCTCATCGTCATCGGCATCGTCTTTGTCGTTGGGTTTGTGTTCCGTGAGAACGACCCAAACAGGACGCTCGCCTCGGCCAGCATCGCCTGCTGGGCTGTGTTTGTGGGCTCGTGGGTCGCGCTGTGGCTCGTGTGCAGAATCGTGACCTGGATTACCATGTCCGTGATCATCATCGTCAGGGAGAGCAACGCCAGCCGCATCATTCTCACCGGCATCTACTTCTCCGTCTGCTATCTCCTGTGGACCGTGCTCATTGTGGTTGCGTTCTACGGCATCTTCAACGCCAACCCGTTTCCCGCCCGCGTCAACGGTACCAAGTCCAAGCTGGACTTTGACAGGGTGTGGTGGCTGCCGCGCCTCATGATTGTCAACATTTTCCTTGGCGTTCTTCTCGTCCTTCGTGGCCTGGCAGTCGTCCGCCTCCGCTTCGGGGTCAGTATGTCTGTGTCTGTGTTTGTATGTCTGTCTCTCTGTCTGGCTGTCTCTCTGTCTGTGGTGCGTATCTGCGTCTGTCCTGTGTGTGTGTGTGTGTGTGTGTGTGTGTGTGTGTGTCTGTCTGTCTGTCTGTCTGTGTGTGTGTGTGTGTCTGTCTGTCTGTCTGTCTGTCTGTGTGTGTGTGTGTGTGTTTGTCTCCTCGTCTGTAGGCATGCGTACACACACACTGTGTACACGTGCATGCGTGCATGCATTTGTTTGTCTTCGTCTCCTGTCCCCCCCCCCATCCTTTTCTTGCTTCTTCAATTCGCTTCCCCTCCTACCTCCCCTCCACCACCCCCCTTCTTCTTGTCGTACGCTCACGTCTCTCGTGCTTTCATTTGTTACCTCAACACACCACCACCACCAAAATTTCCCCACCCTCCCTTCACCGCAACCAACCACAGACGCGCTTGCTGAACCAGGCCAGCTCTGTCAAGGACGCACTGCGGGCGGAGGAAGTGTTGCAAGATCTGACCGACACCATCACGCCCACCAGTGTTCTCAGCGACAAGCGCCCACGCCGCAAGCAGCAGTTTACAGAGTACGACGCAGCTGTCACCCTGCAGAAGCTGTGGCGCTTTCGCAAGCGCGTCGACAAGGAGGGTGGTGATGATGCTCGCGGTGGTGGTGGCGATGGTGATGGTGATCGCACGGAACGCAACGCCGGTGACTCGAAGGACGGGACACCAGCCGGAGCTGGCGATGGTGAGAAACCACGGCGGTACAGCCTGCCCAGCATGAGCTCAGCAGCGAAGAAGGCGAGGATGAAGGCGAAGGAGAAAGCGGAAAAGGCCAAGCGCAAGGAACAGGATAAGGAGAAGAAAAGGGGGCGCAAGCTCAAGAGGGGCGCAAGCCACGAATGCAGGGTTACACACGCAGCACCAGCCATCGAGGACGACGACACCAACGCCGGCAGTGTCGGTGTCGCTGGACCGATTACTAAGAGCATCTCCACCCCAGATCTGCACTCCACACAGGCCGAAAGCCAGGCAGGCGTGCTAGCTGCAAGCGGTGCCCGCCACCCTGACGAGGCACAGCGCCATGACACGGACAGTGGTGCCTCGTCCCACGAACACGACAAGCAACAATTCCAGCAGCAGCGGAGGGCTTCAGCGCTCACGTCTGCGCATCAGGATACGGGCAGCGAAACACCGCAACGCAGGCACAGCGGCGGCGATGATGGTGGTCGACGAGCTGTTCCGCTCATTCGCCCTGTTGATGATGACGACGATGTTGCGGACGATGTTGAAGAGGATGTTGATGAGCATCACCAGCACCGGGAAGAGGAGGGCCCAACCACGAACATTCACTCGCCCGATGATGTGCTCACAAGAGGATATGCGGGCCAGACGGCGGAGCTGTCCACGTCCATGTCGACGGCGGGCACACGGCGGCGGCGGCGGTGGTGGCGGCATCGATTGAGGGGGCACAGGGGTGATGAACGCGCACGCAATGCCAACAAGGACAACAACAACAAGGACAACCGCAACAATGGCAGTGGTGGAGACAACAACAACCAACAGCAATCGCAATCGTTGTCGTACGCCAACACGCAGCAGCCCCGCGCCCGCCACTCGCAAGGAGCGCGCAACAACGCGAACAGCCAGCACAGCAACAAGGAATCCCACACTCACAACAGTGACAAGAAAGACAAGCGGAGAAGTGACAGTATCAGCAGCAAGGCAGCAGCTGCCAGCAATCACAACCACGACACCGACAAGGCTGCCACCGCCGCCGCCGCTGCCACAACTGCCGCTGCCACAACTGCCGCTGCTGTCAACTCGCGCATGACTGCTGGGGAGGATGACCCAACAGAAGTGAGCGCGTCGTTGCTTGCAGGCTTCGAGGCCATCCGCCTCCGCTACATCACCGTGTGCCGCAATCGCGTGGCCATCAAGAACGGGCTGCTCGCGCGCCGCCTTGCCGAGGCCATCTTCGACCGGTACCAGCACAATGGGCAGGTGCACATTGCAACACTCAAGGACGAGCTGTCGAGCGAGGAGCTGTTTGCAAAGGCGCAGGACATGTTCGACCCGCACGGCACCGGCAAGGCCGACGAGGACTGGATGCGCGAGCGTGTGGAGCGCGTCTACCGCGACCGAAAGAACTTGGCCATCACCCTCAACGATTTGGAGAGCATCACGCACGCACTGGCCAGCTTCCTGACCGCCGCGGTGGTGGTGCTTATCCTGTTTGCACTCAACATTGCGTTCAGCACGGGCGACTATGCGGAGGTGACGGTCACCGTGGGCACGACGCTGTTTGCGCTCTCGTTCATCTTCGCCGACAGCGCGAAGAACGTGTTCAACTCGTTTGTGTTTCTCTTTGTGCAGCACCCGTTTGACGTGGGCGACCGTGTTGTGCTGCCAAACTGGGACCCCATGTACGTGGTGCGGCTTGAGCTGCTCCTCACCACCTTCAAGGTGTGGGACGGGCGCGTTGTGACGGTGCCAAACTACGTCCTCCACACGCAGACGCTTGTCAACATACAGCGCGCCAAGCGGCAGGTGGACCCCCTGGTCATATGGGTTGACATGGACACGCCGTGGTGCAAGCTGGAGCAGCTTGAGCAGCGCTACCGTGAGTTCCTGCGCAGCATGCCAAACGACTTTGAGGAGAAGGACAGCGGGTTCTTTGTTCGCGGCCTCAACTTTGACGATGGCAACTCCGTCAAGATAAGCATGTTCCCGCAGCACCAGACCAACTTCCAGAACGGCGAGCACGTGGCCCGCATGCACGCGCTCGTGCAAGTCATTAAGGTGCGGTCAACGAGCGGGAGAGCGAGGGTTTGTGTGTGTGTGTGTGTGTGTGTGTGTGTGTGTGTGTGTGTGTGTGTGTGTGTGCTTGTGTGCTTGTGTGTTTGTGCTTGTGTGTGTGTGTGTGTGTGTGTGTGTGTGTGTGTGTGTGTGTGTGTGTGTGTGTGTTTTTTGTTTCTTTGTTTCTTTGTTTCTTTGTTTGTGTGTTTGTTTGTTTGTTTGTTTGTTTGTTTGTTTGTTTGTTGTGTCTGTGTGTCCGTCTGTCGTAATGTGTCTGCGTCTGTGTGTCGTTTTTGTTTTGCCTTCCATGTGGTGGTATCTACCGTCAACCCTTCACCCCATCTCTCACAACACCTGTTTCGTCTTTCCCCTTGCACAGGAAGCGTGTGAGGAGCTTGGCATCACATACCACCGCCCCCGCCAGCGCGTCGATGTGTCATCATCGTCGTCATCATCATTTGCCTCCGCCTTCAACCCACAACAACAACAACAGCAGCAGCAGCAGCAGTTTGCTGCGCCAATGTATGATGCCATCGTGTGATAATGATGTTGGTTGTGTCCTGGTGCTGTTTAGCATTTGTGCGTGCGTGCGTGTGTGCGCGTGCGTGCGTGCGTGCGTGTGTGCGTGCGTGCGTGCGTGTGGGTGGGTGTGTGGGTGTGTGTGCGTGTGCGTGTGCGTGTGTGCGTGTGCGTGTGCGTGTGTGCGTGGGTGTGTGCATGTTCTCGCTGGCTATGTTTGATCGTGTCATGTTTGGGTTTACTTTGACAACACAAACGCTTGAATCAACATCCGATGCAACGCATGCCATCACAATAGCCTGACAACACACACACACACACAGAGACACGCACACACACACACACACGCACAGACACACACACACACACACACACACACACACACACACACACACACAAACAGCAGAACACATACTGTATCGATTATTGCCGACCCTCGCCCGGTCAATGTCGAGCAAGGAGGGGAAGAACAGAGGAGAAAGAGAAAGGAAGCAAGAGGGGAAAATGCAATCAACGCTGAAGCAGCGTCGTGTCAGAGACATATCAACAAGTTGGGCTCAATTTCTGTTGCTGTTGCTGTTGCAGTTGGTGTCGTCACCAGCGTTGTGTTCTCTCGCCACCCCTATGTCGTGGTGTTCGTTGTAGCTTGGGTGTCCATCACCTTGGCACGCTTCGCAGCCAAGTCACCCCCGTCGTCGTCACCTGTGCTTTGTGATTGCTGTTCTGTGTTTGTGATAGCAATGCCCTCGCTACCACCAGCTACCGCAGCCGCTTGCTGTTGTTGTTGCCTGTCGATTGCCGCCTCTTGTTGGTGACCGCCGCCCATGGTGGCGGTGGTGGTGGTGGCACCTGTTGCCACAGCAGGGGTCATGTGGGCCTGTTGTGCGCTCGCCTGTGGAAGGGCCACCACGACTTCTTGCTCTACGCCTGCTTTCTGCGTTGACGCTGGCGCACTGGGGTCAATAATGTTGCCAGTGCTGCCGCTGATTGCTTGACGCTCGCTTGACGACGTCGAGGATGAAGACGACGAACGTTCAGGAGAGGGCAGCGCATTGCCAGTTGTCGCCTGTGCTACTTCCTCCAGCTGCGCAGCTTGTGGAGCAGGCAACGCTTCTGGTTCTTGTTCTTGCTGTTGTTGTTGTTGTTCTTGTTCTTGCTGCTGTTGTTGTTGTTGTTGTTGTTGTTGTTGTTGTTGTTGTTGTTGTTGTTGTTGCTGTTGTTGTTGTTGTTCGTGTTGTTGTTGTTGTTGTTGTTGTTGTTCGTGTTGTTGTTGTTGTTGTTGTTGTTGTTGCTGTTGTTGTTGTTGTTGTTGTTGCTGTTGTTGTTGTTGTTCTTGTTGCTGCTCCTGTGGTATGCGACCATTGTTGGTCAGGGAGGTCACCCATTGCTGCTGCAGATGCTGTGGAGACGGCTGTGGGCGAGCAGGTGTGGGCACCATGGCTCCCGGCAGAGAGGCACCTGCGGGTGTGGTTCCGGTTGATGATGCTGCTGGGGTTGCTGCGGCTGGCGTGAAGGGCGCTGAAGGGCGGTCGTTGGTCCTGGACCTCTGCGGGGAAGGGGTTGAGACGGCCAGGTGGTGGAAGATGTTTGGGGCCCGAGACGAGCCACCGCTCCCTGTCACCATGTGCTGGAAGAGGAACATGTGCTCTGGTGGGCCAAGCTGGAGCACCTTGATCTGGCCTGGCACGGCGTACACAGAGACGATTTCGGGGTGCGAGCGCCAGCGCATGCGAACGTAAGGGATGAAGACGATGCCGTGCTCGGAGCGCATCTTGTTCTTGGCCTTGCGCTTGCCCGTGAGGTTGATGGTTTCCTCCAGCCCAATCACCTCCAGGTCGTTGACAATGGCCGTGTCATAGCTGTCCCCAAGCAGTGGGCGCACCCATGCTTCCGGCTTTAGGCTCTTGGCCTTGACCGCCACCAACGCACCCACGCCAAGCCTCGCGTTTGGCCTTCCCATCCTGCCCACAAGAAGCCAAAGCACGCTCTCCCTGCTTGCTTGCCCCTCGCTCGCTTCCTTGGTGAATGCGAGTTGATGTTGTCTGCACTGTGGTTTGGTTTCCTTGCTTGGTTTCCCTTTCCTTGCTTGGTTTCCCTTTCCTCAGCGTTCGGTCGTTCGTGGCGGTATTGGTTGTAGAAACTTCAAGGAACATTTACCCAAATGACGTTGTCGCCAAAACACGTCTGAACGTGAAACAAGAGTGCAGACGGCGCGAAAAACACGAAGAGCAGCAAACGACGGGAAGAGGAAGGACAACCACCACTAACTCCACCACAACAGCACAGCACCCCATACAGCAGTCATCATGTCCATGTCCATGTCGATGCAGAGCAGTGTCGGGGAGTCGCAGGCTCCCATGCTGCTGCAGGCACGGCTGGAGGACGCCAAGCTCATGAGTGAGTGAATGTGTGTGTGGATGTGTGTGGATGTGTGTGGATGTGTGTGGATGTGTGTGGATGCGATTATGTGTGAGTGAATGTGTTGTCGCTGTGTGCTGTGACGTGTGGATACCTTTGACGCGCTCCTGTCTTCACCTCTCTCACCCCCCCCCCCCCGCCATGCGCCTTGATGCTGGCTGTGCAGCGAAATTGCTCAAGGCGATTGCGTTTACGCACGAGGCCACCTGCACCATCTTGGGCGCAGGCATCAAGTTTGCGTGTGAACAAGCCAAGACGGTGCAAGCGCGCGCTTTTCTCCACAAGGACCTCTTCTCAGACTACAGGCAAGCACACACACACATCTGTGTTTGTGTGTGTGTGTGTGTGTGTGTGTGTGTGTGTTGTTTGTGTCTGTGTGTGTGTGTGCAAAAACTGGGACCATCCATTGCTCTTCCCCTCCCCCCTCCCCCGCCAGCCCTCTTTGCAACCGTGTGTAGCTGCACCTTTCCACCTTTGTGGCTGTGGTTTTCTCATGCCAGCCGATCCTCTTTCCCTCCCCCAGGTTCACACCAGAAGAAGAGGACATGGACGTGGCCGAATTTAAAGTCAACCTCAGCGTACTCTTGGTGCGTCGTGAGATGATATCGATGATACCTTGGAGCCATTCATCGCCAACAAGCACGACACACTCCCATCACGCGCGCACACGACTGCCAATTGCCGCCTTCACTCAATACTCTCGCAAACCCACCATTCAACTATTCACCCACTCAACATTCACTCATTCCCCCATTCACTCACCCACCAACTCACTCACCCACCAACTCACACGGGATGCAGGAGTGCCTGAGCATCTTTGGCCAAGGGGACGGCGTGGCGTTGCGGCTCTCTTACGCAGGATATGGCAGCTGTCTCAACCTCCTGTGAGTTGCATCACCTCATCTCGTGGTATGCCAATGAATGCACCGATGCATGCCCACTCAGCGTTCCCCTCTCTCACCTCTTGCTTGCACTTGCTTCTTGTGCTTGTGTGTCAGGTTGGAGGAACATGGGGTGGTGACAGACTGCAGCATTCGAACCCAGGAAGCAGATGAGTTTGCCTCTATTGACATGCGAACAGCAGCCATCCCCACAAATGTCATCATGAAGGTGTATGTGTGTGTGTGTGTGTGTGTGTGTGTGCAAGCACTGCTGCCTTTGGGTGACGTTCCAACAGCGGCTCTTTGTTACGTGTGTATGCTTTTCATCATATGCTATCGACTCCTCCCATTGCCCCATTGCCTCATTGCCTCGTGGATCAGAGCGATTGGTTGGCAGAGGTGTTCTCAGAGCTCGACACGACCAGCACCGTCATTGAGTTCTACGTCGCCCCCACCGCCCCGCACTTTCGTCTCAGCACCTTTGGAACCGCGGGCACAAGCCAGGTGTGTGTGTGTGTGTGTCTGTCTGTCTGTCTGTCTGTCTGTCTGTCTATCTGTGTCTGTGTCTGTGTCTGTGTCCGTGTGTCTGTGTATCTGTGTCTGTATGTCTGTGTGTGCACTGCCCATTCACCGACCACCTTCACTGCTTCACTCTCCAACACCCTCCCCCCAACGCATCAACACTGCATGGAACAGATTGACTGCCCAAAGACATCAGACAAAGTCGAATCCTTCCAGTGCGACAAGCCCCTCAAGTTCAAGTACGTGTGTTTATGGGTGTGTGTGTGTGTCTGTGTGTGTGTGTTTGTGTGTGTGTGTGTGATGGCTATGGGTGTCAGGCAATCCCGCGTGCTCCCCTCACACCACGACTGCACCATCGTCACACGTGTGCGTGTGCGTGTGCGTGTGCATTACGTGGTTGTTTCAGCTACAAGCTGAAGTTGTTGAAACCGTCAGAGAAGGCGCTCGCCCTCGCGTCGCAAGTCTCGGTGCGTGCTGGGTCATTGTCGTTGTTGCGTGTGTGTCGTTGGGAACAACAGTCACGCCACTCGCTCAGCACTTGCTCACGTGCAAAACCTTGAACCTGTTCACGTGCACAAACACACCCTTCCTCATGCCCGCCACCACCACCACCATTATGATCGCTTCAGGTGCGGATCAACGAGGAAGGCATATTGTCCATGCAGTTTCTTGTGGAGACAGACGTCCAATCCGTCTTTATCGAATATCTCGTTAGTGTGCTGCATCGTCCGCCTGCCTACCTGCCTGCCTGCCTCTCTGTCTGCCTGTCTGTTTGTCTGTCTGCCTGTGGTGCTTGTTTGGTTTGCTTGCATTCCTCTTCCCTTATGCCTGCTCGTCCTGCTCGTCTCAACCCCCCCGTCCCCATTGTGCATCTGTGTGCGTCGACATGTGTGCTCACGGCCTTGCCTTTTTTCTTTGCAACTGCAGTGCTTGCCAGACAACTGAGCGTACAGATATCTCTGCCCCTTCTCCGATCACCCACTGTCTCTTGCGTTTGCCGTGTGTGTGTGTGTGTGTGTGTGTGTGTGTGTGTGTGTGTTAATGTTGGCATGTGTAATTGCTTCGTGTAACTGAATACAAACAATACAACCGACACAACCTCGCAGCAAACAGCGCATTCCCGACACAAAGAGAAGCATGCTCTACGAGCGTCTGTGTCTTGCCTGTGTGTGTGTGTGTCTGTGTGTGTGTCTGTGTGTGTGTGTCTGTGTGTGTGCGAGCATGAGAGCAAGAGAGCGAGTGGATTGCACCCGTCTTCATTCCCCCTTTCTCAGCTATCGTTGGCTTTGCTGGCTGCTGCTGTTGTCGCTGTCGGTGTTGGCTGCCTGAGCCACGCGTCTGTACGCATGATTGGAAACGGGAGGAAGTCGCGGCGGGCGGCGGCAGGGAGAAACCGACGACACAGGGGCGAGAACACAAACCTGAAGTGGAATATGGGAAGAGGGGGGACGGAAGGGAGGTGAGGTGATGGGAAGTTGAAAAAGGAGGGCTGGATGAAACACATTCGCTCACACGTCGCTTCAAACACACACACACACACACACACACACACACACACACACACACACACACACACACACACACACACACACACACACACACACACACACACACACAGCAAACACACACACACACACACACACAGCAAACACACACACACACACACACACACACAGCAAACACACACACACACACACACACAGCAAACACACACGGAAACACAAGTATTGTCACAGCAGGCGCACACCTGTGCGGGTGGTGGTGGGCGATGGCGGCGCCGGTGGAGTTGAGAGCCGGTTCGCTGCGAAGCGCAAACTCGCGAACCATGGACGTCACCTCGTCCTCGTCATCCTCATCATCATTGCCATCATCGCCATCATCATCATCATCACGGTTTTCACTGTCGTTCCGCACGCCATCTTGCGCTTTCCCATCCCCCTTCTTCTCCTCCTTCTGCTTTTCCTCTTCCTTCTTTGTCTCCCCCTCCTTCACTCCACCATCCACACTCCCATCACCATCACCATCACCATCACCATCACCATCACCATCACCATCACCAGCACCAGCACCAGCACCATCACCAGCACCATCACCATCACCATCAACGCCATCGATGCTGTCCCGTGGACCGGGTGGCAAGTCGCCAAGTCCCATGCACAGCGCCAGCTGCCGGCACACGTCGTCGCAGTTGCCAAGCAACTCCGCCGTGAACTCGTGCGTGTGTACGGGCTCGCGGTTCATGAGTAGTTTTGGTCCGTCAAACACCTTCGGCAGCATGTTCACGGGGCCAACCTGGTCGACGTCCGTGGAAAGATTCGGGAGGGGGGAGGGGTGAGGCTGTCGCAGGTTGCCATTGCAGAAGGCTCACCTGCACAGCACACTCACACAGCGACGCAAGCACACAAGCACACAAGCACACAAGCACACGAACACACGAACACAACGAAACAAACCTGGAGGGATGATCCCATGACGAGGATGAGGTCGCAGGCGTTTAGATCCGGCTCCAGATTGTCGTAAAACGTGGAGGGTAGCCCTTCGTGAAAGAACACAATGTCCGGTTTGAGAATGGGGACGCGCCTGTCGCGCAGATTCGAAAAGGGCGGCATCGACAACGAAATACTGTCCATGCCTTGGCGGTGCGCATGCACACTGTTGTTCAGTGGTGCCGTTGCAGTGGTTGCAGTGGTTGCAGTGGCAGCGGAGGATTGCTGTGGCTGTTCTTGCTGTTGTTCTTGTGCCTGTTGGTGTTGTTGCTGCTCTTGTTGCGGCACCCCTTGCTGCTGATGTTGCTGCTGCTGTTCTCTCCTGTCGCCACCAACTGCCTGTTGCAAAACGGCACCAGCGTTGGCCGGCGCCGCATCCACCACACTGCCGCCTCCCTCCTGCGTTTGCATCACTGCCGTGCTGCCACTCCCATCACCACCTCCACCTCCACCTCCACTCGCAGTCACGCCGGCACCTGTTGTTGGTGTGCTCCCTGTCCCTTCTTCACTGACAACATCACCGTCATCATCGCTGCCATCTTCGCTGTCATCGTCGCCGCTGCTGCTCCCTGACGTAACCATGTACTGTCTGTGCTTCAGATTGAGGAATTTGGATGTTTCGTCCACTATTTCGCGAAGGGGCCGGCTGGGCGGCGGGCACACGGGACACAGCGGTATCTCCTGCGCAGATGTAGCGGTGGTGGGGGAGATGGAGTTGGGGGTTGACAGTGAGGTGCAAACAGTGACGCCTGTGAACGAAAGGTCAAACACACACGCACCCCACGCATGTATTCACCACCACCACCACCACCACCACATCGTCACATTGCCACCACCACATCGTCACATTGCCACCACCACCATCACATGACCATGGCACCTTACCCCAGCAAAGACGGCGCTGCGGATGTGTTCGCCGTCGACTTTATGGCCGCAGACAATGCACGACGCTGTGGCGAACGACCCGTGGCACTGCAGGAGGCGCTTGATGCCAACAGCGGTCTCCAGCGTGTCGATGTTCTGCGTATAGCACCTGGTGATGATGGTGGTGGTGGCGGCGGTGGACAACGGACGAACCATCGGGGAGGTGTGACTGTTCGGTTATTCAAGCATCGTCCTGTCCAAGCACTCATTCGCGCGCGCGCGCACACACATACACACACATACACACACACATACACACACATACACACATATACACACATATACACACATATACACACACGCACGCGCGCGCTTACAAACACAGCGCCCCTCTCGTCACCATCACTACCGCGCACCTCTGCAGCTTGCCGGCAGCCTCGAGCCTATGGATGAAGTGGTGGCTCGGGGTGGGCTGGAAGTTGCCTGGGAACAGCTCCCGTGCAAACTCAAAGAACGGATACGGGTCGTAGAGGAAGTAGTCCATGTCAAACATCGACTGCATGTGCGCAAGGCGGGGTCGTGGCGAAGTGGTGGGTGGTGAGATTGGAAGGAGAAGGTAGTTGTGAACTGGCAAGGGAGGAGACAAGGACATGCGAAGAGAAGGTATCACAACTACACACTTTCCACAAGCATGCCAGCACACGTACACACACAGCAGCATCATGCACAACGGGCACCTCTGGGCGCGGGAGTGTTGGGTACTCCTTCTTCAGGCGGGCGTACAGGCCGGTCTTCTCGGACCGAAAGTCCGGAATTCCGCTCGATGTCGACACCTGATATCATCACGTCACAGTAGAAGTGGTGGTCCTGGTGAGCTCTGTGTGTGTGTGTGTGTGTGTGTGTGTGTGTGTGTGTGTGTGTGTGTGTGTGTCTATGTGTGTGTGTGTCTATGTGTGTGTGTGTGTGTCTGCTGTCTGTCTGTCTGTCTGTCTGTCTGCTGTCTGTCTGCCTGTCTGTGCATGCATTTGTGGTCGGGTGAGTGCATCGCGTGCGGTTGTTTGCGCGGTTGAATGCCACTTACGCCAGCGCCGACGATAACGACAATCCGCTCAGACATCTTCAGCAGCTCCTCCACCGTCAGATACGAGATGCGACGCGGAAGGCGATTGCCTGTGCCCATGATGAAGACATGCGGACAGCAACGAATACACGACTGCGACGTGAGGGCAGCACACACACACACACACACACACATACACACGGGGATACAAACGCACGCGCACACGCATACACACAATCACGCACACACACGCAAATACACAAACGCACGCGCACACGCATACACACACAATCACGCACAAACGTGGATACAATCGTACACACATAAATGCACACACACAAACACACATAAACCCACACACCCACACACATTAATACCAAGGATGGTAGCAGCAACGTGGGCGATGAGCTGCCACTTCTCGTCTTCTGTTTGAGGAACCTCAAAGGCGAAGCTCATCTTGAGGTACTCGATGATGCGGTCTGCAGTACCGCCGCGCTGGCGATAGCGCACGAACCACTTGTTCATCACTGGTAGGGAACAATTTCGTTGCATTCAAACCAAAGTGAACATGAGAGCCTGCGCTGCAGTCAGCAGCAGCATTCAACAGCCACCACAGCCGCGGCATTCAACAGCTGCAACTGCAACAACAGCAATAATTGTACGCATGAGTGACTGCTTACGTTCCACGTCAATTGGGTGCAACCTGGTGTCCTCCTCCTCCTCCTCCTCCTCGTCGCCCAGTTCCTCCTCCTCGTCCGGTTCCTCGCCGTCATCGTTCTGGTCCCCAACAACGTGGCCATTGCCATCATCTAGGGCATCTGTGTTGCCCTCAGGCCCGTGGTCCTGTTCGCATTCGCTGCTCAAGCCTGCTTCCTGTGCTCCTTCAGCCTCTGCCCACCACCAACAGCAGCACCAACAGTAGCACCAACAGCAACAGCAACAGCAACAGCAGTGTGCATGTGAGGATGGCACAGGAGGAATTGCACAGTGAGGGAAGGGCACAGTCTGGTACAGAGGGAAGCACACAGAGTGGCACTAAACGAACTGCACAACCTGGCACAGAGTGAAGCACACCACCTGAACGTCCAAATCAACGCACAACCAAGCAGAGCCGGCATCCACGCATGACACAACAACTGCTGATGACACCACTGACTGACTCACGCATGTGAGGCCGTTTCGGTGGTGGAATCCCGTCTGCACTTTCAGCCGGATCACTGTCCATTCCTCCTTGCTGCTGCTGTTCCCGATCTTGCTGCTCCTGCTGTTGCTGTTGCTGCTGCATCTCTTGCTCTTCGACGTTGGCTCCAATCGTTCCATCCTCATGCACGTTGTTGTTGTGGCTCATCGTGTCGCTTCGTCTTCTTCCGCTGCTGGTCGTTCTCACAAAGGCAAATTTTACTTTTGTGGACAAAGGCAAAATTGCCTTTCTTTGCAGGGTCATCAACGATGACACACCACGAAGCAACACACAAACAAATCCAACGCAATCGTTGCAGCAGCGCTTGCTTGCTCCGTTTGCTTTAGTGCTTTGCTTGTTCTGCTACTTTGCTCCGTTTGCTCTGCTTGCTCCGTGCTTGCTTCGCTGGTTGCTCCAGCATCATCATCACATCACCACTCCGCCATCACCATAGAACCATTCTTGCTGCTTCCTCGTGTATCTGTCTTCATTTCCACGTTTCCTCTCTGCTCCTTCCTTTCCGTGACTCCACTAAACAGCACACGCAACCGACATCACCCTTGTCTCAGGCCACCTCACCCAGCAGCAACTCCAGCGACCACTGCGCGATTGATTGATTGATCGATCGATCGATCGATTCCAAGCACCCCTCTTGCGCTTACTTTTCTGTCTGTCTCGCGACCTTCTTGCTTGCTCGCTTGCTTTGGTAAGTTCCCTGGCTCATGTCTGTGCTAGCTGCATTTCTCCATCGCACGCATCACACACACACGCACACACCCGCGTGTTCTCGCACACATTCATGTACCGAGGATACACCCGCTGTTTGGCTATTACCGTCCTTGCCTTGTTGCTGATACCCCTGGTGCCCACGCCCTGCACGCGTGCCACTGTCCACCGCGACACCCAACAACGCGAACAACACCACCACCAACAACAAGAACAACACCGCTCACCTCCACCCCGTCACCAACAACACCACCACCAACACCTTCCTCACACGGACCTGTACACCCCGTCAAAACCAACTGCCCCAATGGACGACCCAGTCGTGGCACTGCCTCCTTCAGACGAAGCCGAAGAGACGCTTTCGCAAGCTTTTCGACGCGTTGCCGACATGGCCTGGCGCTGCTCCGCCAAAAGCAACTCGCAGCTCGTGTCGAACCTGCGCAACGGCGGCATCATCAAGCACGATGACGTTGAGGCCGCCCTTCGCGCCACAGACCGCGGGCTGTATGTCCCAAAGGACCAATCCCCATACGAGGACGCGCCACAGTACATTGGCTACAACAGCACCATCTCCGCACCGCACATGCACGCGTACGCCCTCGAGTGTCTTCACGACAGGCTCAAGCCCGGTGCGCGCGTACTGGACATTGGCTGCGGCTCTGGCGTGCTCGTGGAGGCGTTCTCCCGCATGGTGGGACCGGAGGGTGTCGTTGTTGGCGTCGAGCACATCCCAGAGCTTGCGGAAATGTCCAAGCGCAACCTGAAGAAGTGTCCCGAGATGGCAAAGCGCATGGACGCCGGGCACGTGCACGTGTTTGCCGGCGACGGGTTCAAGGGCCACCCCGAACTCGGCCCATATGACGCCATTCACGTTGGCGCGGCTGCAGCGAAGATGCCGCAGCACTTGGTTGACCAGCTCAACGTGGGCGGGGCCATGGTGCTGCCGCTGGGGCCCGAGCACGGCTACCAGGAGTTTGTCAAGGTGTACAAGAACGATGATGGCGAACTTGAAAAGCGCCACTTGCTTGACGTGCGTTATGTGCCGCTCACCACACCAGAGCACCAGCTCCGCGGCTTCCACTGAACGCCAAATGAACATCAGATTGCAGATGACGATGTTGCGCTTGGATGTGCCTGTTGCTTGGTTTTGTTTTGTTGTATGTGTGTGTTTGTTTGTTTGTGTGTTTGTGTGTGTGTGTGTGTTTGTTTGTGTGTTTGTGTGTGTGCGTGTATGTGTTTGTTTGTGTGTTTGTGTGTTTGTGTGTGTGTGTGTCGCCCCCCCCCCCTATCGGCACCACGTCCAACCTGTGCCAATATCCTTTCATGTTGTGTGATGCTTTCACGCGTTGATTCGCGATGTCAAATGCATGGTGGTACACAGCCTACCAAACAGACAAACAGTCCTAACCAGAATACAAACCAAACAGGGCAAATAACGACCGAACCCGCGAAAGAAGTGTGGAGCCAGTCGCATGCATGCAACCGCACACCAAACCAACCAACTACGTAGCACACAAAGAAGAGAAGAGGGAGAGATACAATGCTTGTGACGAACAACCACAACGAAACCATCCAACACACACACACACGTGCATTGCTCATGAAGATGACAGCATGGAGAGTTCTTCGTCGCAGGAAATGATGGCACTGGCGCACTTGAGCGCGCGGTGGTGCAGAAAATCCCTCCGCTCGTCAGACATTCGCAGATTCTCACGTAACCTGCAGCGGGTGTGTGTGTGTGTGTGCGTGTGTGTGTGTGTGCGTGTGTGTGTGTGTGTGTGTGTGTGTGTGTGTGTGTGTGTGTGTGTGTGTGTGTGTGTGTGTGTGTGTGTGTGTGTGTGTGTGGTATTGGTGACAAAGGTGCAACGACGAGAACAACAAGTAAAACCGCTGCTGGTGGTGCTGGTGGTGCTGGTGGTGAAACAACGACTTGGACAGCAAAACAACTCGAGGAAACGACAACAAGCACAAGCTCCCCCGGTCAACAACAACAGCGCGACAAGACGGCACGGCACCTCTCTGATTCGCTGTCGGACTGGTCTGGCAGTTTCATCTGCTCCTCAATGTCTTTACGTGTGATGGCCTCAAGTTCCAGCTGTGCTTGCGCA
This sequence comes from Salpingoeca rosetta, assembly GCF_000188695.1. Classification (NCBI taxonomy): domain Eukaryota; class Choanoflagellata; order Craspedida; family Salpingoecidae; genus Salpingoeca; species Salpingoeca rosetta. The sequence continues at coordinate 210,822 of NW_004754923.1, read as the reverse complement.
TGCAGACAGACAATGAGCGGTGGGTGAGCAGGCACCGAGACGTGGTCCGCACAAAGAAGTACAGAGAATGACACGCGCACACGACACAACACAACACAACACAACACAACACAACACAACAGCGGAGGCCACATCCCACGCCACCTGCTGACCATTCTCTCAAGCTCGTTCATCAGTGCCTCCAACTTGGGACGACGTTCGTGTACGGGCACCTGCGCAAACATGTCAAAGTCCGTCTGGTTGCAGTGTCAACCATAATGTGGCGATAGTGGCGGTGAAGGTGGTGGTGGTGGCAGAAGCGCGGGCAGAGCAGAGTGGTGTGAATGAATTGGTGGCATGGACATGGGTTGCATGCAAGCAACATCAAAGAGCAAACACAAGGCGACAGCAACATGAACATCGCATACACACGATCACAGTATCAACCACGGCAAGCAAAAGCGAGCAAACAAACACACGCAATACACCATCAGCCACGAACACAAAAAGCCCTACGCTTGTGTCGAGTGCCCGCTTTGCCATGGACTGTGGCGTGTCTGGTTCCTTGCGCCCCCGCCGCCGCCGCAGCCGTGATGAGTCGCTCCCTGACGACGGACTGACGGGACGCGAGTGACCGTGATCAAAGCTGTCGTCATCACCAGCGAGCGATGAGCTGGCAGCCGCCAAGCCCGCGTCCTCGTCTCCGTCGTCGTCCGCATCTGCGCTGCCGCTCCACTGAACCGACACCAGCCCACCCTCCTGGAGGTGGTGATGGTGATGGGGGTGTGTACATGTGCATGTGTGTGTGTGTGTGCATGTGCATGTGTATGCGTGCATGTGCATGTGAATGAGTCTGAGCGTCCGGCATCACCAACACACACACACACCACCACCACCACCACACACGAGGGCACGAACACGGACCGCGTCTGTGACTGAAGTGGCGCGGGGACGGCGCGACAACGACGGATACGGAGCAGCCTGTGATGATGGCGATGATGGTGGCGATGTGCAACGAGAACAGTGCACGAGTAAGCTGGATTGATATTTGGTTCGAATGCAGGGTGAACGCATGCGATTGTGTGTGTGTGTGTGTGTGTGTGTGTGTGTGTGTGTGTGTGTGTGTGTGTGTGTATTTACGAACCTCGTCCTTTGGTACGGGTGTAGGCGTGTGCTGCAAACATATTCAACATCGTCGCATCGTGTGAGCCAATGATGTAAGGCACCAGACACATGCACATTCAGCAACAAGCACTCGCCCACCTCGACAACAACCCATGTGACACACACACACACGCACACCACCATCATACTCTTCCTCTTCCGGGACAACAGCAACAGCAACTGTGCGTGTGTGTGTGTGTGTGTGTGTGTGTGTTGTGTACCTGCAGGAGGAGTTTGATGAATCCGGCCGGTGGAGCGCCTTCGAGTTGTGCAGTCTGCAGCCGCTTCAACTTCAACAGCTTGGACTGGTGGTCATGACAACCATCAGCGTTATCATCAGACAGCGCATGTGAGCGACAGGCACACACGACGGTGAGACATGCGCGACCAGCACACAATCACAACACCGCCATCACAGCGTGGAAAGCACCACAACAACAACAATAGCGCCAGCACCACAACAATTGACCTGATTTGCAACACAGAACAGCGCCGTCTCCTCGAGATCAAGGGCAGCGAATCCGAGCAGATACTTCTTCCTCGCGTGCTTCTGCTTGCTGCCGTGTGGGTAGCCCATGTGTGTGTGTGAGGTGTGTGTGCGTGTGTGAGGTGTGTGTGCGTGTGTGTGCGTGTGTGAGGTGTGTGTGTGTGTGTGTGTGTGATACGATGTAGTGTGATGTGCGAAATTGCGATGTGTCGTGTGCATATCCAGGATATGCGCTGTGTCAGGTCTGCTTGAAGGCAGTCTGCAACGACACCCCACCACGATTGACACGCCTCCAAAACTGATTGTCAACCCCTCTCCTTGCACTCATGGATTCGCCTACTTTAGCTTGCAGTCGTACACATGGATGTACAGCTGCGGGGTGGACGGCGTGACCAGGAACGTGTGAACCTCTCTGAACGTCGGGTTGGGCGACGGTGGCATGATGCGCGTTTCAGAATAGCGGCCCCGCTTGTCCCCTACACCGGTTGTCAATCAAAGCGAAGCAATTTGAAACGGGAAGAAGAAAGATGAGAGTGAGAGTGAGCTTGAGGTCGATACAAACGGACACACACGCGTACACGCACACACGCACACACGCACACACGCACACACGCGCGTACACGCACTCACGCACACACGTACACACACACGCACACAATGTTGTCATCACCACCATCGCGGCCACGTACGGCGGTTTGTGCGTCCGGTTTTCTTTTGTTTCCGAATCACCTGCAGCCGGACCTTCACGCCTGATTCCTTGATGAGCTTGAGGGCCTTGTTGAACACACCACAGTTGTGGTGATGGTGGTGATGGTGGTAATGGCGGTTGAAAACGTGGTCGTGGTGGTGAGGTGGGAATAGATGAATGACGGGCAGCACACATGCGAGCACAGCAACGGAAACGCCGACCGAGTAACACACCAAGGAGAACCGACACACACACACACACACACACACACACACACACACACACACACACACGCACACGCACACGCACACGCACACGCACACACACACACGCACATACGCACATACGCGCAGACCTGCTTTGACTTGATGACGGAGATGTTGTTGACTGCGGTGACAACGTCGCCTTCGCAGAGACCAGAGCCGCTGTTGGCCGGCGCGAAGTGTGAACAACGATATGTGGATACGGATGGATTATAGACACGAAGCAGCGACATGAACAGGCATGAAGCAATACAAGGGTCACTCGTGAACCATCGGTTTGTAGCGGAATGACGAGGCATCAATGCTGAGGTGTACGCAGTTCCAGATGGCGACACATGCACACGCACTCATGTACACGAACACACATGCACACATATACGTACACGCACACATGCACACATACATGCACCATGAGCACGTGTACCTTGCTGGCGTCCCTGGTTTGATGGCGGTGATGATCGGGTCTGCCTGATCAAAAGCGATGCCAATCGTCGCTCCAGCCCCAGCCTTGTACACTTCAAACTAGTTGTGTATGTGTGTATGTGTGTGTGTATGTGTGTGAAGAGGGCTCTAAGTGCAACACGGGCAGGCTGCAGCCTTGCAATTGCTGTGGACTGTCAAAACAGCATACACACACACACACACACACACAAAAATCACACACATGCATCCCACATCAAGCCACGCCACACCACAACTCCGCGTGCAATGCAATGCCTCACCTCTCGCTCGTGTGCGCCCTCGATGTCGTGCTCTTCGTCGTGCGTGTGCGCATACAGCGAAAGCGTCACGAAGATGGAGCGATCAGGCCGGGTGTTCTGCGTTGTGTGCCGTCGCATCCCCATTCGCGCGTCAAACACACGAAGAGGGGTGAGCACGAGTGCAACGAGGATGAACGACACATGAGCCACAGGTGTGATGGGAAAACACACACACACACACACGCACACGCACACACACACACACGCACGCACACACACACACGCACACACAAGAGCCTTTGGCAGAGGCGCAGCACCTGGAGGTGGCGACAGCCAATGACTTCAACGGTGAGTCGACCCGTGAAGATGTCCTGGTTGTCAATGTGCTGCGGCCACAGACGCGCACGTCAACAGCAGCAACGCCACGGTGTTAGACCAAGCACGAGAGGGGATGAGTGAGTCATGTGCGTGCGAGTGATGTGCATGCGAGTGATGTGTACGCGAGTGGGTTGAGACACGTGAGCCATCATCAGCAACAACACAGCGGTTCGCTCACCAGTCTGCGGGCAGTGTCGGCCAGTGCGAGTGGACGCGTGAAGAATGGGTCATATCTGGCAGACGTGCATGTGTGTGTGTAATTTTGCTTGTAAGTTTGAATGACGTGAAGAGATATGAGGGTACAAAAGGCCGCAAAAATTCATCAAGGAGCTACGATTACAGTACTGTCCCCACCACCACAAGCCACCACTAAACACCACCACTAAACACCACCACTAAACACCACCAAAGTAGTCACCACCAGGGCCACCACGGCCACCCACCTCATCTTCTGCTTCGGGGGTCCGTGGTCGTCGTCATCGTCGCTCGGGGCCGGGATCGTGTGCACTTTCCGCAGCGCTGCCCTGATCTGCAGGAGGCAACGCGTGTACGTCGTGTGGTCGTCGTGAACCAACGGGGATGGTGATGCTGGTGATGGTGGCAGGAGTGTGGGTGGATGAATGTCACCAGGCAAACAGCAACGAGCGAAGCGGCCTGCGTGCCCACCAACAGCAACAGCAGCACCAACAACAACCGCCACCACGTTCACCAACAGTAACAGCAGCGGCGCGTGTACCTGGTAGATGACCATACTGCCGAGTTGGCGGAAGAGGTGGTTGTCAATCAGCGCCTCAACCTTCAAACGAGCCGGAGCGCACACGTGTGAAGGGGTATGTTCGCGTGAAGGTGAATGCTTGTAAACTGATGCAGGGGTATGTTCATGTGTGTTATGTGAAAGGAGGGTCGTGTACCAACACCACAGTCCATTGTCTTTAACATCGAGCCCAAGCACAGCCATGCGAGCAAACCATCCCCCCCCCCCACCGACAACCAAAACATAAGTTCACTCAGACTGCCATTGTCACGTGAATGGGCCCGACCTCCAAGTCGATGTGCGGCTCGTCACCCTGCTCAAGAAATCCAAATGTCCAGTGGGGATGTGGTTCCGAGCGGAACTGCCAAGCATGTGCATGTGTGTGTGGGGGGCGTTGTTGGAAGGGGAAGGGGACCAATGCGTGGCCTGAGTACAGTCACCACTCTTGCAAGCAGCTACACATGCACACAGACATGCACACAGACACACACACACACACAGACATGCACACAGACACGCGCACACACACACAAACATCGTGACACAGTGACATGCGCGTACACAACGACGAACCGAGAAGCGTGCACGCCCCCGCAGTTCAACGATGGTGATGGAGAGCGTTGCTTTGCGCTGGAAGATCTGTATTGGGAGGTGCCAACCGTTTGGGAGTGGCGCAGTTGTGGTGCAGCACATGTCAGCGATCCAGTAGCAAAGGCACTGCACACACGCACACGAGCATATACACACACGCACACGCAAGCAAGACCACGTACCACGTCTGCTTCGATGCGCACGTTGAACTTGCCCCTATAATGACAACAGACACGCACACACGCAAATAAGCCATTGTGAGCCGCATCACAACACATATGCATGAGGCAAGCTCCCCATGGCAAGCACACAGACACGCGTACACACACGCACACACACACGCACACACAAACACACGCACACACAAACACACGCACGCACGCACGCACGCACGCAACCACTGCAAAGAATACACTGACTTGTAGAGGAGGGTGGCATCCAAATCCAGCACCTGTTGTCAACAGCAATTCGTGGACAACGCAAAGCAAACACCTCAGCGTCGTGCATTGAGAGTAGAACAAGGTCAGCACCGCAACTACATCACACAAGCACACCAGCACACAAGCTGGTACACAAGCTGGTACACAAGCTGGTACGCAAGCTGGTACGCAAGTGCACACAGGTGACACACAGGCAAACACAAACAAACACACGCACACGCACGCACACACTCTCCCGCTCGCGTGTGCACAGACTCACGTCGCTGCTGCCGATGGCACCAACAGCTGGCCGAACAATCTTCACGTCGCTAAGGTGCGGCATCTCGCTGCCAAGCTTCACATCAATGACCTGGCACAGTCGCATGGCACGTGAGAAGTGCTATCAGCATGAACAGGAACGCAATCGAACTTTGTGGCCGAACACACCAAAATATGCGCCCACACACATGTACAAGCACATACACGCGTACAAACACATGTGCACACACACACAAGCACACACAAGCACACACAAGCACACACAAGCACACATGTGCATGCAAGCGCAAAGCACGCGCGTTGCCAGCTTGGACGTGTTGCCATTGTCGCCACCTTCATTCGCTTGCAGATGTTGCCCAGGCTGGACTTGTTCATGAGAAACGCCAAGTTTCTATCAATGAGCTTGAGGACGTGTCTGCGCACGCGGATGGTGTCCCTGAGCTGGAAGAAGAGGAAGTCAAACAGCACATTCAAGCATTCCACGCTCTCTGGCTGCATTGTGTCATTCTGATGCGCGTGGTGGTACGGGTGCTTCTCCAAGAATTCCCGAGTGCCCTGCGTCGGACGCGGTGGTGGAGATGGGAAGGCATATGTGTGTGTGTGTGTGTGTGTGTATGTGCGTGTGCGTGAGTGTGTGTGTGTGTGTGTGTATGTGTGTGTGCGTGAGTTTGTGTGTGCGTGAGTTTGTGTGTGTGTGTGTGTGTCAGGTTGTGTGTGTGCATGAGTACCGATCAAATCCGCATCATCGACACTGTGTAGCTTATCAAAATTACAAATGTTCACACTTCACACACGTGCGCACACACACGCCCACACGCGTGTACGCCCACACACGCACACACATGCACGCAGAAGCAGCACGCACTGTGGATGGACGTGGCTCGACGTATGCCTGCTCTTTCAAGGTGACCTTCTCCTGCATGGCCATCCAGCGCTTGTACAAGTGGAAGGCAACGAGCAGCACACCACCGGAGCCAAGGACCAAGCCAAGAAGGAACACACCCACGTACACATACATCTTATTGGTGTGTTGATGTGTGTGTGTGTGTGTGTGTGTGTGTGTGTGTGTGTGTGTGTGTGTGTGTGTTGATGGCTGGATGGCTGGGATGACGCACCGTCCGCGATATGCCGAAAATTATGTGTGTCTTCAGCCATTGTTCAGGACTTGAGCTGTCGACGATACAAACAAACACCACCAGCCAGCCCACCCACCAGTTTCCTATCTGCAGCGCCCACGACACACGGACACACGCCCTCCTCTTCCAGCGTTGAGCAAGCACAAGGTTTCATTGAAGACTCACATTTTCATTTGCACACACACACACACACACACACACACACACACACACACACACACACACACACACACACACACACACACACACACACACACACACACACACACACACACACACACACACACACACGGAGGACAGTCAGCGATGGGTGGGCTCTTGAGCTTGTTCAAAGGAGAAAACCACCATGGCAACAGCAACAACAACAACAACAGCAACGCCAGCGGTGGTGGCGGTGGTGGACAGGCCTCAAAGATCACGGAACAGGATCGCGCTCAACTGGTCTGTTGTATGTGTATGTGTGTGTCGTTGCGTGTGTGTGTGTGTGTGTATGTGTGTGTGTGTCTGTCTGTCGTTGTGTGTGTGTCGTTATGTGTGTGTGTCTATGCTCGTGTGCGTGTGTGTCGTTGTGTGTGTATCTCTATGCTTGTCCAGGCGATTTGTATGGTTCACCAACGCCATCATCGTCGATGCACAACAGAAATTGAAGCAGCAACGGGACCGTGTGAAGCAATACAGGAAGAAGGTTGGTGCTTGGGGATATCGCGTGCAATTGTTGCTTTCCATCAAATGCTTCCAACAAGCTCTCATCCGCTGTTGCCTGCACCCACCAACCTTGCTCGCCTGTGGCAGATTGTCATCATGATTGACAAGGAGAAGCAGCAAGCGAAAACATTCATCAAGGCCGGCGAGAAATCGTGCGTGCATGCGTGCGTGTGTATGTGTGCGTGTATGTGTGTGCGTGTGTATGTCTCTGTGTGTCTGTCTCTATGTCTGTGTCTGTGTATGTGTGTTCGCGTTTGCCTGTGAGTCCGTGTTTGTCTGTGTGTCTACATGTTGGCGTTGCCAGTGGTGAAAGGCAACCCTAAGACAAGTGGTCCTGATCTGCTTCTGTCTATCCACACGTCACCTCACTCGCGCTCGTGTGCACGTCTGCAGGAAAGCGCTGCTCATTCTGAAGAAGAAGAAGTACCAAGAAAAGCTGCTTGAGAACACACTCACACAAATTGAAAACCTCGAACACATGGTGCGTTTGCATGCATGCGTGTGTGTGTGTGTGTGTGTGTGTGTGTGTGTGTGTGTGTGTGTGTGTGTGTGTGTGTGTGTGTGTGTGTGTGTGTGTGTGTGTGTGTGTGTGTGTTTCTATGTCTATCTCCATCCGTGTGTGATTGGGTGTTGGCCGGAACACTGTGATTCAACAGCTCTCTCACTCCTGTACAACGCATGCTCCACGCACCACTGCAGATCTCGCAAATTGAGTTTGCGGAGGTGGAAGTGAAGGTGCTTGATGGCCTGAAGCAAGGCAACCAGGCGCTGGAAGCGCTGAAGAAAGAGCTCTCCGTCGAGGATGTGGAGGAGGTCATGGCAGACGCACAGGAACTGCAGCAATGGGCAAATGTACGCAACTACTGTGTGTGTGTGTGTCTGTCTGTGTGTGTCTGTGTTATGAGTACGTGCGTTTGTCTGTCACGTGTGTCTGTCACGTGTGTCTGCCTGTCTGCCTGCCGGTCTGTCTGTCTCCTCATCGCCCCCTACCCCACGCATTGCCACCATAACACCTCCCCCCCCCCGGCTTCTCGATATGTGTATGTGCACAGGACATTAGCGAGATTGCGGGCACTCCGCTCGACGACCTTGACGATGATGAGCTCTTTGCAGAGTTCCAAACAGAGGTGGGGCGTGCAATATGGTGTACATGTGTACATGTGTTTGTGCGTGCGTGTGTGTGTGTGTGTGTGTGCGTGTGTGTGTGTACATGTGTGTGTACATGTGTGTGTGTGTGTGTGTGTACATGTGTGTGTGTGTGAGTGAATCTGCAACCTTTCGTGCCGATCTACCGCTCTGCATGTTTGTGTGCATCTCCGTCCCCTTGTGCAAGTGCCTTTGTATTTGCGCGTGAGTCTCGGCGTGCGCATCACGTTGCCTTTCCTCACACACCACCATGTGCAACCAACACATCAGCTTGGCGTCCCTGCCACAGAGACGCAAGCCAAGACAGCCACCAAGACCAAGACCAAGACACCTGCGACGACGGCAACAGCGGAGACGGCTGCTGCAATGGTGGATATGGACGTGCCTGCGGTGCCTGGTGGTGGCGACGAGGATGAACTGCCAGATTTGCCAGATGTTCCCGCCGATGAACCCCTCGACCTCCCAGACGTCCCACAGCACGAGCCAGGTTCATTTCTTGTGTGTGTGTGTGTGTGTGTGTGTGTGTGTGTGTGTGTGTGTGTGTGTGTGTGTGTGTGTGTGTGTGTGTGTGTGTGTGTGTGTGTGTGTGTGTGTGTGTGTGTGTGTGTGTGTGTGTGTGTGTGTGTGGCTATCTGTCTGTCTGTCTGTTCTTCCTGTCGACGTGTCTCTCTCTCTGCCTATCTGCCTGCCTGCGTGCCCTCTGCCTGCTTGCTCCCCTTTAGCCCCCCCCCCACACACACACACTCACTCATTCACACACACGCGCAAACCCCGCTCCCCTTGCTCCCCCCCCCCCTGCCCTTGACCTCCATTAGAACAACGACGGAAGGAAGAAGAGCCGGAGCTTGTGCCTGCGTGACCACTCAATGCTCCTTCTCGCTGAGTTTGTTACCTTACCCTCTCACCAATGCCTGCTCTTGCTTCCGCCAATCCATCCATCAAAGCCCCCCCCCCCCCACACACACACACACCACAAGAGATGCCATGATGTGAATAAACCATTTCAGTGGAGCATGCGAATTTTGTTCTCCCTCCCGATCATCAACCATCCTTTGGTGGCGCGAAGAATGTCGAGACAAAGACTCACACACACACGTGCACATCGCCGAGTTGCAATCATCACAGTTTTGAGCAAAGGTTGTATTGCTTGAGCAGGAGCCAATCGCGCACGTACACCACCAACACATCAACACACAACTGAACCTACACAGCTACAGTTACAGTTACCATGTACACTTCCACACACACACACACACAAACACCACCACCACCACCACCATGAGCAGCAACTCAGCAGCCAGGATCGATGACGAGGACGGCGTTGCTGTCTCGCGGGATTGCATATATGAGGCCGCTTGATTCATCCAGCACACCGCCCCACCACGCGTTGACAGTGCGGTTGACGGGCAGCGATGTCGTGTCCACCGTGTTGGTGTTAGTGTTGATGAGCAGCACACTCGCCGAGTCGGCTGGAAAGCCCACAACGAGGCCGTTGCGCGCAAGAACAGTGTCGCCCCAGCGCTGATCCGCCACATCAGCAGCAACTTGCAGCGTGGTCGTGTCGGTGGTGTTGGTGGCTGGGTCGATGATCAGGACAGACGACTCATGCTCGGGCATGCCGTAGATGAGGCCGTTGCGTGCAAGCACCGCGCCGCGCCACTTGAGCTCTACCCCAAAGCCTGTGATGGTGGTTGTGTCTGTTGTGTTCGTAGCTGGGTTGATGATGAGGACAGCATCGGCACGGCGCGGCACGCAGTAGATGAGCTCGTTTGGCGCGACCACGCCCCCATACCACTTGGAGACTCTGATTATTGGCACAGGCATCGTTGTTGTGTCCAACGCGAGCGTTTCGGGGTTGATGATCAGCACAGCCCTTGCAGACCATGGAATGGCGAAGATGAGGCCGTTCGGTGCTAGGACGCCGCTGAGGTAACCTGGTGACGCAAATGTCGCCTGCATGGACGTGGCGTCGAGCGTGTTCTGGACGGGGTCAATGACGAGAACGGCATCGGCAAAGCACGGCATGCCAAAGATGAGGCCGTTGTCAGCAAGGACAGCGCCACCCCACTTAATTTCCTGGTCACCAAGACCGCTGAGCGTTGTGGTGTCGACCGTGTTGGTGCTTGGGTCGATGATGAGCACGTGATCTGCATCGCTTGGCATGGCGAAAATGCGGCCGTCCTGTGCCGCCACGCCACCAAGCCACCTTGAACTGCCTTCCCCGAAGCAGGTGATGCTTGTGACGTCTGTGGACACACCGCGCTGTCGACACAGGCTTGCCTCCAACTTGGCCAAAGCGCGCTGCTGCGCCTGCAGGATCGCGTGCTGCTCATCCACCCTGGTCTGAAGGCGTGCAACGTCCACGCCGTTGATAAACACGCTCGCACCTGCCGTTGTGGTGTTGACGAACAGCGTGCCAGCATCGTCCTCCAGCAGCACCACCTCCCCGCTCACAATGGTACTGACAACAAGGAGGATCGCCAGCGTCAACGAAGAGCACACGACGCGTTGCTGCAGGCGTTGCTGAGCCGTGATCATCACCCGCATCTGCAGCATAGGCTGTTTCATCATCAGCGGCATCGTCGTGTACAGGTGTAGCACATCGAGTGCTTCTAGGGCTTCGTCCTCGTGTCGCTGCTGTCTCGCGCGCTTGCTTGCGTTTTGCGCGACGAATTGATTCCTCAGAGATGAACACGACATCATGAAGTGCATCAAACATCAAAGTCAATTTTGCGTTTGGGGCACAGAATGTTTTCCGATTCCTCCCGGCTGTTTTCTGCACCAGACACTATTCCAACTTTGTTGCCAAGGTACCAAGCAAGGCGACAAGAAGGCAGAAGCGCGCACACCAACCACACACACAACCACACACCCTGACGCCCAACACCCAAGAAGCGAACAGAGGAGGGAAAGGAAGGAACGCAAACACCAAACACCGAGACGACACCCAGCACAGCAGCGTGTGGGAGAGCAAGCCCTGACGCGCCTCGCTTATACTCCGTGATCTACATAACCACGACACACCACAGACACACCTGATCGCTCTCGTTTGTGGTTGACGACAGCACCGCCTTGGCAAACAGCACGGCTACAGCACCAGCCAGCACCAAGAACCAACAGCCAACCACTTTCTGTCTTTTGTTTGTGCGAGAGGACATGAGCGGCAGCATGGCGGCGATTCCACCCACGAACCCGTCTGCGACGACGACGTACACGTTCGCGTCGCAGCCTCGCGCAGTCTCAGGATCACGCAAGAAGTTCCGTGAGCCCGCATCAACATCATCCACAACACACATGCAGTACGTGTGTGTGTGTGTGTGTATGTGTGCGTGTGTGTGTGTGTGTGTGGAACTGTGTGTGTATGTGGAACTGTGTGTGTATGTGGAACTGTGTGTGTATGTGGAACTGTGTGTGTATGTGGAACTGTGTGTGTATGTGGAACTGTGTGCGTGTGTACGGAACTCCGTTAACGTACCTTACCTGTCTGCTTGCCTGTCACTCGTGTGTGTCCGTGCGTTTGTTGTACCTGTGCATCGGGGCCGATGTTGGTGTGCATGCATGTCTATTTCCTTGTCTCTTGGCCTTCCCTACCGCACCCTGCCTTGTCCCTTACCCACACACCAACACACAACTTCTTCTTCTTCTCTTTCACTCCCTCGCTTGGTCAACAGGAAAACGAACAAGCGGCCTGTGGGGCACATGATGTTCGACCCACGCATTGTGCGCGGCAACACCTATCGTCAACAGACGCTCCCAGCGGTACGAATCACCTCCATACGGCGCACCAAACCATGCACACACAAAATACACTTGGACGCATGCTTGCACACACACACACACACACAGAGCGCACAAAACACACAGCGCACACAGAGCGCGCGCGCACACACACACACACACACACACACACACACACACACAAACTCACACAAACTCGCAAAACACATACTTCCTCACACGCACCCTTCTCCCTCCCCATCTCGACTCATTGTTGTGCCTGCAAACCACACACACACACACACACGCATACACGCATACACGCATGCAGTCGCAACAACCGGATCCGCTCGAGATTCAGCGCAAGCAGGAGATGGCCCGGCGGCGGCGGGCGCGGAAGAAGGCGCAGGACAAGGCACGACCGCGCACCCCGGAGGCTGTCGACGGCCGCAAGCACATGGACGTGCAGACTGAGCTGTACTTGGAGGAGCTCACAGACCGCGTGGAGGAGACAGACGTGCAGACACAGACGGACCCGTTTATGGACAGGCCGCCGTCGCCGCTGTTCATCCCGCCAAAGACGGGCGTCGACGTGGCAACACAGATCCTCGAGGGCGACCTCTTTGACTTTGACATTGAGGTGAAGCCCATCTTGGAGGTGCTTGTGGGCAAGACGATGGAGCAGGCCCTGATGGAGGTGATGGAGGAGGAAGAGCTCGACAAGCTGCGCGACCACCAGCGCGAGTTTGAGGACCTTCGCTCGGCAGAGTTGGCGGAGATGCAGCGGCTGGAGGAGGCAGCCCGCCGCCGTGAGGCCGAGAAGGACGCGCGCATTGCCGAGCAGCGGGAGGCGCTGCAGCAGCAGAAGGAGACGGCAGAGAAGATTGCCGCACGCGCGTTTGCACAGAGCTACCTCTCCACCCTCGTGCCCTCTGTCTTCTCCTCCCTCAGCGACCACGGCTTCTTCTACGACCAGCAAGAGCGCGGTGCGTGTGCTCTGTGCATGTGGGTGGGTGGGTGAATTCCGTGTTGTGTGTGTATGTGTGTGCTCTCTGTCCGTGCGTGCGTGCATGCGTGTGCGCGTATCTGTGTATGTGTCTTCTCTCCATCTCTGCGTGTGCGTGCGTGTCCCTTTCGTCGTTGATGCAAGTCTGACCCATGTTACGATTTTGTGTGTGTTCCTGTTGTGTTTCTGTCGCACAGAAATTGAGACGCAGGTGATGCCATGGCTGATGGACGCGGTGGAGCAGCGGCTCGGCGCATCGTCTGTGGCTGAGACCCTCCTCGATCGTAAGTCACAGTCGGTCCTGCTCTGCCTGTTGGTGTTCCATGTTCTATGTGCTTGTTCCTTTCGCGTAGTTGTGTTCGTCTTGCTTTCTGTATTCACTTTCACGTTCGTTTGCATTCCCTTGTGCCAACCCCCCAACCCCCAAACAAAACCTCACCCTCATCATTCACTCACGGATATACACGCACACGCACACGCACACGCACACCACACACTGCCACCTACTACAGAGATTATCAAGGGCGTTGTGTCGAAGCGGGCAGCGGCGCGCGCACCGCCGCAGCAAGAAGAGACAGAAGCGACGAACGCAGGAGACGAGGATGAGGGCGCAAAGGCTGAGGCTGAGAACAGCGGTGATGGTGATGGTGATGGTGATGGTGCGAAAGTGAAGGATAGCGGTGACGGTGATGGTGACGGTGATGGTGACGGTGATGATGATGATGATGATGATGATGATGATGATGATGACAAGGGTGGTGACGATAGCAAGCCTGGTGATGCTGCTGATGGTGCAGAGCAAGGGGAGGCCGATGAGGTCGATGGCGAGAAGAAGGCGGAAGATGATGGCGGTGACAGCACCAACGCAGATGCGAGTGGCGACGCACAAAACGACGGCGCGACAGCACCAGCAGAGGACAAGGCAGAGGACGGTGCTGGTGATGACGAGAAACCAGCGGACAATGCTGATGCTGATGCTGACGGTGATGGTGGTGATGGTGATGCACAACCAGCAGTCGACGGAGACGATGGCGCAAAGGCCGCCGATGAAGATGCTGATGCTGCTGCGCCTGAACCTGAGGAGCAGTGAGCGCTGTTGGCATCATAGTCGCCCGCGTCATGTCGTTGTTGTTTGTCAGTGACGCATGTGTGTGTTGATGTTGTGGTGAGTCTGCACCATCCATTGTCACCGGCTGTGCTGCGTGCACCATCGTGGTTGTGGTTTTTGGTCGTTTACGCACACAAGCCAATGCCTCCTTCTCCTCGACCCAATTCTCATCCTCTTTCCCCCCCCCTCCTCTTGTTCCGCTCACTTGAATCACTGCCTTAAGCGCAGTTGCTGTTTCCTTCGCATCCATTCTTTTTCCACAATGTATTCAACTTCAAAACCAGCCCCTCCTCATACTTGCAGTTCCCTTCTCTTGTCGTCCTGTTCTCGTTTCCTACTGCTTCCCGTGAGCGAAGAAACGCGCGCGCGCGCGTGTGTGTGTGTGTGTTCGTGTGTACATTGCTCTTGGCTGCTTTGTCGTCTGCGCTCTGCTCATTGTTTAGATGGCACCCTCTGCGTTTGTTGTTGTTGTTGTCATGTCGTCGTCGTTTTCTTGTGCGTGATGTTTGTGATGTTTGTTCGTTCAAGAACAGACACGACAAGACAGACGCGTGTTTGTGTAGTTGTTGTTGTTGTTTGTCTCTTCTCATTCGGTTGTTTGTTTGGGTGTTTGCTCCACGCACGTCTTGGTTGAGTTTCCAATATACACGATCAACAGGAAACAAACAAATGTTGGTGTGAAGGAAGATGAAAAGGAGGGGACACAGAGGGAAGGCATCACAGAAGGAGCGAGAAATGTGCGCACACAAACACACACACACACACACACACACACACACACACACACACACACACACACACACACACACACACACACACACACACACACACACACACTACTACGTTACGTACGTACGTACGT
>NW_004754923.1:179270-193978 GCF_000188695.1 Salpingoeca rosetta | reverse complement strand
ACACACACACACACACACACACACACACACACACACACACACACACACACACACACACACACACACACACACACACACACACACGCACAGTTTCTAGACGTCAGTTGCCGATGGTGATGACGGTGACGCTGTTGCGCCTGACTTGAGCAAGTTGAAGAGTTGGTCCATGTCGTTTGCTTTGATGGCAGCGCGACATGACGCAATCAGGTCTGTTCGAGCTTTGCCCACTGCAAATACGCACAGAAGGATGATGGACACACGCATGAGATCGTAGTAGAAGTAACCAGCAACCACACGACTCACTTTCAAATCACAAACAAACACGCCCGCACACACGTGCGCGCTCACACACACACATGCGCGCACACACACACGCACACACACACACACACACGCGCGCGCGCGCGCGCGCGCAAAGGCAATATGCACTACACACCGTAGAGGTCAGCGGTTCTGCTGATAAACTGATTGAGGGCCTTGAGCTGACGCACAAGCTCGTCGTAGTTGGAGTTGCGGATGTTGTACGCTTTGATGAGATCTCGATTCACGTCCCCCAGCTGCAGGTACGTTCCCCGCATCATCGCACTGAGATGGTGGCGGTGGCCGTCGTGGTGAAGAAAGCAAAGCACGTGAGTGGCGCGAGCGGCGAGAGTAGGAGCACCAAACGTGCGCGCGCACCTCGTGACAAACAGCATTCACTCAAAAAGCACACACATGCGCGCACACAGCAGCCGCACGACAGGAAATGTCAGGCGTACAAGTTGCCCATCATGCGATAGTCCTCAGCGCGGAGTAGAAGGCTCTTGGCCAGGTTGCTCTGGTCGGCAATCTCAACAGACAGCTTCTGGCGCGCGGCGTGCAGGTCTGATACGCTGCGAAGCGTGTCCTGCAGCTCTTCAAGTTGTGATGGAAACGTCGACTTGGCCGACTCCGCCTAACGTGCGTATGTTGCGTGTGTGTGTGTGTGTGTGTGTGTGTGTGTGTGTGTGTGTGTGTGTGTGTGTGTGTGTGTGTGTGTGTGTGTGTGTGTGTGTGTGTGTGTGTGTGTGTGTGTGTGTGTGTGTGTGTGTGATTGTATGAAGGCCAATGTGTGTGAGTAAGTGAGAGGTGGTTGGGCACAAACCAGTATCAGCCATGGAAGGACACCCACAACTGTTGTTAAGCCACCAACGCTGTTGGCACGAGTCATGTCTGCAGTCAACGCACGCACCGCCTTAAGTTTGACTTCGGACGTGAGGGATTGGAGGAGGATGGACGCGAGCTCGCCGCGATCCGCACCAATCACGAGCTGCACGGGGGATGTGTGTGTGTGTTTGGAGGGTTGAGTGTTTTCCGAAGAATATTCAGACGCAGCACACCCGAAATCGTCGACAACAGCAGCATCACCAGCACAGACAACAGCAGCACATGTCCCGACGGACGTTGTTGCCGTGTTGGACGAGGTAGATGGAGCCTGATGGGGAGGCGAACCCAATTGGTGGGACAAGGCCTGTCACGGGCGACGGAAGGAGAAAGTGCTTGTTCACCCACGCCACAACCTGCGCAAGACATGGTGTGGGTGTATGTGTGTGTGTGTGTGTATGTGTGTGTGTGTGTATGTGTGTGTGTGTGTGTGTGTGTGTGTGTGTGTGTGTGGTCGTGTTCATGAAAAGTTCGTGAGCGTGGGCTACGCTTTGGGCCCGTGTTTGCACAATGGGTAACGGTGTGAAGGAAAACGGATGATGCGCCAGCAACATGGGGCGTGACAGCATCTCACAAGCACGGCATCAAGGAAACGCCACAAACAACCACAAACACCCACACTTCAAACATGACACAGCCACATTCGACGATCACAAACAACCACTGCCTGCAACCATCGCAGGACCTTATCAGTCTGCGCTGCCTGGAGTGGAAAGGTGACGGCGCCCGTGGGTTCCGGTACATCTGCGCGGTGGAACGACGCAAACTTGGGCACATGCACACGCACCTCGCACACGCCAAGCTTTGTGCTGTTGCAACGATGCATGTCGATACGTAGCGTTGGGGTAAGGTGTGAAGGGATGGAAAGGGAAGGGATGACGGAGTGTAAGAAAGCATGCACCATGAAACCAGCAAATGTAAGCGAGTGTCAGACCCATTCAAGCACAAGAACAAAGCAGACAACACCTATGCACACAGACGAACATGCACACGCGCACGGATAAACGTACCCACAACCGCACGCTCACACGCACACAGATCGCACACACATGAAGAGTCATCACGCCCACAAAGACAAGAGCAGCTGTGTGTTGTTGGCTTGCTGGTGTTACTGCTTCTGCTTACGCTGTAGGCGGGCCGACAAGCACTTTGGCGTCAATGACAAACGCCTCCAGCCGCGGCGGCACGAGACTGATGGTGATGTCGGATTTTGCTGACTCAGCACAATGCATGACGTACGACTCGCCCTCAAAGAGGCCGTCAGCGAAGAGCACAACAGAGCGTATGGGCGCGCCTACAAACGTATGGTTGTGTGTGTGTGTGTGTGTGTGTATGTGTGTGTGTGTGTGTGTGTGAGTAGTGTGTGTGTGTGTGTGTGTGTGTGTGTGTGTGTGTGTGTGTGTGTGTGTGTGTGTGTGGTTGTGAGTGCGACATGTGTGTGAATACGAGAGGGTGGTCACAGTTCCCATGTGCATTCGGCAGGAACCGATGTGCACCTGCACAGTCCGCCCACTGCACTCCCTTCTCCCACTCGTACCGGACGAGGTGGCGATGGTGAGAATCACTTTGCCGTCCTCCGCCTTCAGCTCTGCGAAACAAAAAATAAAAATAAAAAAATTAAGCAGCACGGGGATGTGTGTGCTTGCCAATGTCACGTCTCACACACCCAAACAGTATCCTCTCTTGCACCAAATCGCACACATCTGCATATGTAAGCACACACAGACACACATACCCACGCATACCCACAGACACGCGTACACACGCGCACACCTGTGGTGATGTGTGTGGCCATGATCATGTGGTCCTGTTCTGACGGCTGCTGCTGCTTCCGCTTCGTTCCTGCCGTTTGCTGACTCAACGCTGAGAGGCGGTATTGCAGGTCCTGCAACATGGAGGAGAGGGTGTGGTGACAAAGCATGTGTGGGTGGTGGGTGACAAGATAAGATGGGGATTACAAGATGCGTGGTGGGCACAGGAGGCCATGTTAAGAAACACACCACAAGTAGCACCGCAACACACGTGCACACGCACGCAACACACGTGCACACGCACGCAACACACGTGCACGTGCGCGCACCTTCTTCTTCTGTTGGAGCAGCCTGAGGCGAGCGGACAAGTCCTCCTGTACGACAGGAGCGGCGGTGTGACGCTGATCGCGCTGCATCCCAATGGAGAAACCGCACACGCGCCCGTCAATGGACACCGCAATCAACGTCTCCTTGCCCTCCATGCGGTAGTCAGCCTGGCCAAAACAAAAAAGGGGGAGGGTGACGTTGTTTGGAGGATTGTGCGTGTGCGTGTGCGTGTGCGTGTGCGTGTGCGTGTGTATGTGTGTATGTGTGTATGTGTGTGTGTGTGTGTGCGTGTGCGTGCGCGTGTGTGTATGTGTGCGTGTGTGTGTGTCTGCGGGATGAGGAGAGGCAGCAACGTCGAGTGTATTCGAACAGTGCAACGTGCACATGGCAGGCATGCAGCGTGCAACAGACACAGCACACGCTGCTGCACGGCTCACCACGGCCAGGCCGGCAATTGCAGCCTTCATCGACTGTGAGGTGATGATATCACCGGTCTTTGGATTGAACACATCCACACGTCCATCTGCCCATCCAACAGCAAGCTCGGGCACACCGTCAAAGTTGATGTCATACGCAGCGAGCGCCGTCGCCTGGTGTTTTGTCTGCCAACACGCGCATGTGTGGCGTATGTGGTGTGTGTGTGTGTGTGTGTGTGTGTGTGTGTGTGTGTGTGTGTGTGTGTGTGTGTGTGTGTGTGTGTGTGTGAATGCGTGGACATGTGCGCATCGCACAGAAACACACAACACGGCATACAGAAGCAAGCACACGCGCACTCAACAGCACGTGCAACACATGACATACCTTGTGTGACCAAAGGAGTGTGGACGACTGGAAAACGCCCACAGTTCCGTTTGCGAGTGAGAACGCAAAGCGCTGCCCGGACAAACGAATGAGCTGTGTAATGGCCTGCGCAAGCAAATGCGTGCAAGCACACGAGATGGGCATGGGTTGTGTGGTGATGTAAACATTTGACTTGCGTGAGATCCGCGCGTGTGGCAGCAGTGTGAAACACAGAATCTCAACAGCGTGCAAGGCACTTCCATAAGGACAGCGAAACCCCACAGCAAACCACGCAAACACATGTGAACGTGCGCATATGTGTGTGTGTGTGAGTGTTCGTGTGTGTGTGTGTGTGTGAGTGTTCGTGTGTGTGTGTGTGTGTGTGCGTGTGTGTGTGTGTGTGTGTGTGTGTGTGTGTGTGTGTGTGTGTGTGTGTGTTTGACACCGTACGTCGCGCTCTGAAATCTCCACGAGGAGCTCTGCATCCGCGTTGAAGGAGCGAATATCAAAGTCCTCAGAGCCAACAACAAGCTGCAACAACCTCGGGTGAGAATGGTGGTGATGATGGTGGTGACGGCGATGATGTTGGTGTAGATGTAGAGCGGAGGGGGGTTTATGTAGGAAGGGATATAAGACGTACAAACAGAACGACACACTTTCTCCGTGCTGGGCACACACTCACACGCACGGTAAACGTACCTCTGCGTCGCCAGTGGTGAATGGCCCAACGGCCATGGCCGTCACATCATCTCCCGTCACCTACGTTCGTGTGCGCGAGCATGCACGAATACGTGTGTGTGTGTGTGTGTGTGTGTGTGTGTGTGTGTGTGTGTGTGTGAACACTTTCGCGTGTGTGTGCTTGAGACATGCAAATGCACGCTGTCACGATTGATAGCTGCGTGCGTGTGTCGAGCTCACGAGTCATTAGATACGTGCACGAGAACACATGCAGGTAAAGGGCCTTATCTCACCGTCCAGAACTGATCGTTGCCATCTGCGTCATAGCCGTAGATGGAGCATGTCCCGCCAATAAACACGAGTGGATCGCTGTCCTTCAGTTTCCCAATGCACAGGGCCGAGCACCCATCTGCGGCCTGGGCAACGTGCAATGCGATGAACACGTGTTACTACTGTCAGAGCCGCGAAACTCCAATGAAGATGCACGTGCACTGGGCGCGAGGGAGTATGTCCCATTCATGTGCATGGAGGTGCGCACAGACGATTACAGCAACCGCCAGAAGCATCATGCCATGCACAGCACATGCTGCATACTGCGTGCGTCAAGCGCGCGCCATCGCACGAATAGCGCACACTACACTCCACACACATACATACATACACAACACACAACCACACAACCACACAACCACACAACCACACACACATACACACAAACATGCACACGAACACAAGGACGCGAGCGCAACGAACATGACGATGCTCTGCCACACCTCAACGGAGAACTTGTCGCAGTTGTTGACAACGTCGTAGGCAGTCAGGTTATCCGAAGACCCCACGAACACAAGATCAGGTTGCTGTGATGCGCCGCTCGCTTCCAGCGATCCACAGCACAGTCGGGTCACCTTGGTGGTTTGAGGGGGGATCGTGTCATGCAAAACACGGAGAGGGATGATGCAAACGGCGAATTGGGGGTTGTGTGTGTGTGTGTGTGTGTGTGTGTGTGTGTGCGTGTGTGTGTGTGTGTGTGTGTGTGTGTATGTGTGTAATGTAACACAACAACACCACACACTGACCACACACCAACCACACACTGATGCACAACAACAACAACAACAACAACAGCAGCAGCAGCAGCAACAGCAGCAGCATCGACAGCAACAGCCACACACCTCTCTGTTGAATCTGAGCACACTGATGTCTGAGCGTTTCTTGGAATGTTGGACATCTCCCTTGGCGTGATGTGGGCTGTGAACCACCACTTTCCCACCCGGTGCCGCACACACAAGGCACGGGTGCACGCCGTCCAGCCTTCCCACGGCAACACAACCCGGCTGCACGTCAAAGCCGAGCTTCAGCGTGAACGCCGTTGACAGTTGCGAGGGGGCGCTCATCTCTTCCCTCCTGTTTCCGTTGCTGTCCAAAATGTGCAATTTCCACTAAACTCTCTGTTTGTTTTGATGTCCGCCGTGCGTGCAGGCAGCGCTAATGATGAACGAAGAAGCTGAAGGGTGGTCCTGTCTTCTTGTTCAGTGACAGTCTGACTGTGACGCTGAGACAGCATCTAGAGACATGAGTTCCCTTCCTAGCTGAGTAGCTTCCTGCTTTTCCCTTTTCCCCGTTTTCCCGTGATCGTTGTGATCGTTCTTTGTGATCCTTATGACTATGATCAGGAGGCCGTCTAGGCCGTCTAATGTCACGGGCTCACGTCACTTGTCTCTTAGGTGTAATGTGAACAAACACAGTTGCCTTGCACAGTTGCACAGCCCCGACAAGGACAAGGCAGCGTTCGTTCACTCAGACTCTTTGACTCTTGTCTTGCAGCTTCTAGAGCTTGTGCTTTTCAGGCGAGCGAAAAAGGCCATGGAGGGAGAAGGTAGGGAGGGAGAGCATGCGGAAGAAGACAGAAGAACAAAAAGCTGTGGGGATGAAGCGGCTATCAACCCGAGGCGGGGAGCGTGCTCTTGCCCTCTTGTGTTCCTAACCTATAATGGCATCTCGCCCTGCCCTTTCTACCTTCGTGTTCTTGCCTATGACAGCTGCCAACGACAGAAGACAGAAGGCGTGATGATAGGGCATACGAAGGAGCAGTGTCCTCAGTTGTTCGTTCCTCTGCATGTCTTGATTGCTGCAGTACTGCAGCCGCAGAGATTAAGATTGATGTCTTGATGTCCTTGTCCAGTGACATGCAAACAAGCAACCTTGCCGCCCTGCTGCTCCATAGATCTTGGGTTGGGTTAATATGGCTGCGGTGGGATGGATTGCACACACGCACCGGACATCAATGTACAGCATATAACAGAAGAACACAGTGAGTGAGTCACGAGAACTTTTAGAGATCCATCGCTTCAGCACTTCAGCACTTCGCCCTCTCCTTCCCCTTTCTCTTTCTGACCCTTGTTCTTTTTTTTTCTTTCCCGCTTCAGCGCTTCCCTTCTCTTGCTCTTTCTTTACCTTTCTTCTAGTTTCTTTCCTTTCTTCATGTCACTCTGCTCCCTTCATTCCACGTCACATCATGTACACGTCAGCGTGCCTGCTGATGATGCCAGTTCTCTCCTCAGTCTCCTCACATCATCACATCATCATTTCAAGACGTCATCCCAAAGCAAACCCAAAATAAGCAAAATAGCCAAAGTTCTAAAGTTGTTGAAGGCTGGACGATGCGTCATCATCATCATCGTCATCGTGGAATTGCGCCATCAAAGAAAGACGGTGCAAGCCATTCATTTTCCAACACAAACACAAACAGCAGCAAGCAAGTGAACAACGAAGCGTGATCTCAGCGACAGCGATCACAACAACAAGGATGGATAAGAACAACAAGGGCGCACAGGAGACGTCGACGGAGGTGCTCGATGATGAGGTGGTCAGGGCCGTGTTTGACGGCAACGACGCAGTCCTCAGCAAACTCACAAAGAAGCAGCTCAACACAAAGGACAAGCACGGTGTGTGACATGATGTGTGTTTGGTGCGTGGTGTGTGTGTGTGGTGTGTGCCTGAGTCTGTGTGTGTGTTCCCTTGCAGCAAGAAGACACGGCGTCGTTGGACACCGCAGCAAGACCTCACCACATCACACTATGACGTGGCATATGTGTTCACAGGCAATACGCCATTGATGCTGGCTGTCGTCCTCGAGAAAGAAGGTGTGTGTGTGTATGTGTGCGTGCGTGCGTGCGTGCATGTGTGCGTGTGTATGCGTGTTTGGATGTGTGTGCGTGTGTGTGCGTGTGCGCGTCTGTCTGTGAATACGGTGCTCGAGCACACGGCTTTATTTCCCCCTCTCCCTCTCCTTCCCAATTGCGTGATTCCATACTCAAACCTGCGCTTCAATACACCAGATCTGGCCCTGCAGTTGCTGTCTCGCGGAGCAGACCTGCGAAAGACAAACACATGCGGCTGGGACGTCCTGGCGGAGGCCGTCTGCCTCGGCTTTTCCAAACTGAGTGCGTTGAGCTGCACCATTGTTGTAAGAAATGCCTTGTGTGTGTGTGCGTGAGTGTGTGGCTGGTTCATGCCGTCTCATGTCACGTTTTAAGCCTCGCTCACTTTGCTCATGCATGTGCACAAACAAACAATCTCCCCACATACACTCCATCCTAGTCAAAGCCATCGTCATGGCGGATCAGAAGCAAACAAGGTGAGCATGTGCACACACATATACACACTCATGTTGTTCAAGCGTGATCAGAAGGATGGCTGCTCTCATCCCTTGTGGACACTGACAAACACATCGCGTACGTTCACGCACCCACATCACACACACACACACACACACACACACACACACACATACACACACACACACACACACACACACGCACACTCTCACTTCGCATTCACACATCGTTTCGCAGTGAGGACATGACCAAACACAAAGACAAGCTGCACGCCATGTGCAGCGAGATGAAGGACTTCTACCTCGAGATTGAGTGGGAGTTCCACAGCTGGGTGCCGCTGGTCAGCAGGCTGCTGCCACATGATGTGCTTCGCATCTGGAAGCGTGACCACGTCGTTCGTGTGGACAGTGAGCTCATCGACATTGCCGACGGTGGCATGACCAAAGAGCAGCTCACCACGCTCATCCAAATCCCCACCTCCGCAGATGGTGCGTGTTGTACGTGTGTGTGCCTGTGTGTACATGCATGTGTGTGTACATGCGTGTACCCGTGTGAGCACTCAGTGTGTTTGTGTGTATACATGCGTGTACCCGTGTGAGCACTCAGACACCCACACGCCCACACTCTCCCAATAACCGCTTGCTCCCGTCTCCAACCATGCGCGTCCCTGCAGACAAGCTTGTGATGTTTCGGCTGGACCACGAGCACAAAGTGTACACGAAGCACCTCGCCCTCCCCACAGACCAGGAGCCGGGCACCGAGAAGGACGTCAGTTGTTCTGGTCGCTTTGCTGATGGAATGCGATGCACGTGTGCGTGTGTGTATGTGTCTGCCTGTGCGTGTCTTATGCATTGCATGGCATGAATAAGGCGTGGTTGCGTGCACATGGGTCGAGCAAACCGCGTGTGTGTGTGTTTTTTTTGTTCTGTGTGTGTGTGCATGCGTGTGTGGTATGACACATCCAGCTCACGTGTGCGTGTGTTGATATTTAGGCGGACGATGAGGCAGATGCTGATTTGAAGCACGCTGTTGCACTCAGCACCCCGCTTGTCGACATCGATATCATCGGTGGGGTGGCTTCGCATGCGTGTGTGGGCAACTGTGTACTGCACGTGTGCATGATGTGTGTTCATGTGTGTTGATGCACATGTTGCGTTCTTGTCTCCACGTGCGTGTCTTCGTCTTGCCTACTGGTGACCCTTCCTCAACGTCTGCCCGTTTGCCCGTATGGGACGCAACGCCGCGGCCGACCCACTCACAACTCCAACCCCGACTTACACACGCACACACACACGCGCACACACGCACACACGCACACACACACGCACACACACACACACACACACGCACACACACACATGCCCTGCAGCCCGCAACAGCGCCGTGACGCACGCCATGACAGGCATCTTTGGATTTGGTTCTCCCCGCGTCGAAGCCATTGGCGATTACCAGGTAGTACCTTGCAGTTGTAACGAAACTTTCGTGCTTCGTTTGCGTGTACATGCGTGTGCGTGTGTATGTGTGTGTGTGTGTGCGTATGTGTGTGTGTTGCCTGAGTGTGGGTTCGCTTTTACCTGCCGTTTGGCTGCAATCAACGTGTCTTCCACCGCGTTGCCCAACTCATCGTCTTCGTGTGCGTTTTGATTGCCGCAGTGCGACGTGTACTCCCTCTCCAATGTGCAGTTCAAGAGCCGCAAGCGCAAGGAGCACCTGTCCCCGCAGCTCAAATCGTACGTGTGCACAACATCGTGGAATATCGTGAATCTCCCAGCCTGCGCGCGCGTGCATGCGCGTTTGCATGTGCGTGTACGTGTGCGTGTGTGTGCCGTGTGCCGTGTGCGTATGTGTGTGTGCCGTTTGCAGTGTGTTGCTCACAATCTCACGTGCATTTCCCCATACGTGTGTGTGTGTGTGCACTGGCAGGTGGCACCAGGAGATGAAGCGGGAGTTTCAGTCGGGCGAATTTGATCTGCAGGCTCTCATGGAGAAGCGTCCGGTAAGCAACGGCTCGAAACACCGCTGCTCACCACACTTGGTCCCATCACACACAACACTGACACACACACACACACACACACACACATAGACGGACAAACAAACACACACACACACATCACATCACATTATCCCTTACACTGCTTTGGTTCACTGTGATCCAACATGTTCCTTCACGTGTTCTACATGCCCATTTCAGCCTCCATTGGAGACGGCACGAAAACGCGAGCGGCGACGCATTTCGCACAAGGAGTACTCCTCCATGGACGAAGAGTCGTTTAAGGACTGGCTGTCCAGCCCCTACCAGGAGCAAACAAAGACCAAGAACTTCACCAGCACACTCTGGTACGTGCATGTGTGCGTGTGTGTAATTGTGTGTGTGTGTGTGCACTCATTGTGTTTGCTCGCCCACACTTGGTTTACAACATGACTACAACCCACAGTCGCCCCCTTCACACAAACGTTCACCATATTTCCCGTTCTCACATCACCACCACACCTCCCGTTCTCACATCAACACCACACACACACACATACACACACACATACACACACACACACACACATACACACACGCACACGCACGCACACGCACACTTGTACACGCGCGCGCCACGCCCGGCCGCCCCTTCGCAGGATGTCGCCTGAGTTTCCGCTGACGATTGAGCGAATTGTTGCGCTGCTGTCACCGTTTGAAGAGCACAGTGACGTCATCAAAACTCTTGTCAAGTTTCTGCAGAACAAACTCCCGCCCGGTTTCCCCGTCAAGCTTGGTGTGTGCATGTGTGCCATGTGCATTGTGTTGCGTGTGTGCGGATGCAGTGCGTTTGCGTGTTGCGTGCGTGCGTGTCCGTGTGTGGACACATCTGTGTGAGTATTGTGCCTGCGCAGTGTACTTGTTTCGGCATCATGTGGCACGCTTGCGAACGCGTGTTCACACCAGCTAGCAACCAACCACCTCAACCACTGTCACTTTAACTCACCGCCGCCTGCATCTCCACCTGCTTTGGGCACGACAGACATTCCTGTTGCACCGACGGTGAGTGCACGGATCGTGTTCAAGGCGTTTTCGTTTGATCCAATTGCGGAAAGCGTCACAGCCATCCCCAACGACTACAAAGAACTGCACCACGAGTGCCCGCGAAAGTGCGACATCTGAAGGCGTGACATATGCAGGCAGCAAGGTTTGACACAACTCTCCAAGCCCCTCCCTCTCGAGCCATCCGTGACCTACTCCCACGACGACCACCACCTGCACCCGCTGGCACTCGCTCTACAGGAGACATGTGCTTAGTGGTATGGCTGTTTGAGTGTGCTGTCACCAACACGTTATCGCGTTTACATTTATCGTACCACAAGCTTTCGGTTGACTGTTTTCTCTCCGTTTTGTTACTTCTTGGTTGTATACAGCACCAGCAGCAACGGCATAAACAAACGTTGATACAAAGAAGTTGGTCACAAGGTAAAAGTATAGCATTACTGACAGACACACATCACAAACACAGACACACAGTCCACACAAGCACACACATGCACACACAAGCACACGCTTTATGACTCGAGCGGTTTCCTTGCGCGAATGCACCAATTTGAAGTGTCGTAATAGCTGTCCTCAACGTGCAGTCCTGCCGATGTCGCCAAGGCATCAAGCTCCCCTTGCCTGAACACGTGGCAATACCTGCGGCAGCGGCAAATAAGAACATAGTATGCACGTGCGTGTGTGTGTGTACATGTGAGGCAGCTACTTGGGGAGTGTGCGTGTCGTGCAACACACACAGACACACAGACACACACACACACACACGCACACACGCACACACGCACACACGCACACACGCACACACACACGCACACACACACGCACACACACACACACACACGCACACACACACACACGCACACACACACCGCTACTCACTCCAGCCCACCTGTGGTAGACCGGGACAGCGTCTTCTGGGGTTGAGATTGGGTGTGCGCGGCGGGTGCGTGCAAGCTGCTGCTCTGCTGGGATTTCCTCTTCCTCGCCCTTGTGCTGCCACGGCACAAACACATCCTGGGATGGAAACTCCCGCCGTGACTCTGCACCCTTCGAACAAGAAGGGGGCGGGACAGAGGGGAGTAAGGCGGGGGAGGGGGGGGGGACAAACATGATCATGGTGGTCGCGATGAGGAGCGTGTATGTCAGCATGAGCTCCGATGCGATCCAACACACACGCACACACGACACAACACCCGCACACACGACACAAGACACACACACACACACACACACAACATACACCAGACCACTCCAGGAACACGTTGCCTCACCTGCTCGAGTGCCCATGCCTGGACGAGCACGGAGCCACCGGGCACAAGAAGTGCTGCCATCTCGCACATTGCGCGCTTGCGGCGGGCGGGCGTTGAAAAGTGGTGCAGAACTGCAACAGAGAGCACAGCATCGAAGCAGCCCGTCTTGTATGCCAGCGTCATGTTGTCGCAGATGCTGACCTCGTGGCCCTGGCGCGCGCAAAGGTCACAGAGGTTCACGCTACGGTCACTGCCAAGCATGACAATGTCCTTGCGCAAGCCCATGTACTTGCCGTTGCCGCAACCAACATCAGCAACCAGGCTCCCAGGCGGCAGCGACGCCAGAAACTCAGCAACTTTTGGCCATGGCTTGTGTCGCGTCTTGTCCCAGTGCACAGCGATGGTGTCGTACAAATTCACCACGTGCTCCTGCTCCAACGCAGGCGTGCGCGCCGCATTCTCGCTCCCATCTGCTGCCTTCCTTTCTTCTCGCTGCTGCTGCTGCTCTTGTTGTTGTTGTTGTTGTTGTTGTTGTTGTTGCTGCTGCTCGTTATCGTGCCTGCGCACCTGCCGACCACCATCACCATTGTCACCATCACCATTCTTCCTCACACCCACCGCGTGGTCATCCTCTTTTCCCTCTCCCCTATAATAGTCCTTCCCCATCTCCTGCTGGTGTGCGGATATGCGGGCGAGCGCGGCCGGGTCCACGGGCAACACCGCCGTCAGCTGCTTCTGCCGTTCCCGCGTGCGTCGTGCAACCACGCTGCCTGGGATGTGTTTGTCATCCACGCGGCGAAGCGTCACCAGCACGCGCCGCTCCGCGTTTGCGCTGATCGCCACCTTGCAGCAGTCGTGTCTGCGGTGGTGCCAGCGAGCTACGTGCCCGTGTGGCAGGTCCATGTGCGCGCTGGCGTTGGCAAACTCGCCGGGTCCACACGGTCGCATCGCGCCGCCGCCGCAGGCGAAGTTCAGCGTACCGCCCACACTCAGCACATGCACGGGGTCAGCAATCTGACGCAGGTGGTTGACCGGGATGGGGGGGGGGGGATGTTGAGAAGGGTGAGAAGGATGAGAAGAGAGCTGGAGACACACATAGCGTTCGTACGCGCACACAAATCACAAGGGGGTCACAGAAACAAATCCTACTCAGTTTACACACACAGACGCACGCACACACACACACACACAGACACACACAGACACACACACAGACACACACACAGACTCACACAAAACAAATAAACAAATTCCACACAGTTCACTTACGCCTTGTGGCTCAGCGCGGGGAGGGAGCCAGGCAAAAGGTCCCAGCACCTCGATGAGGATAGAGTTGGCCTTGAAGTGATTGGCGAGCTCCAGCAGGCCATGAGGGATCTCCATCACCTCTTGGCCAGATATACGTCCACCCCGACACGAGATGCCCAATGCCAGACTAAACTCTGTGCCCATGATGACGGGTTGCTGTTGTTGCTGTTGTTGCTGCTGCTGTTGCTGCTGCTGCTGTTGTTGTTGTTGCTGCTGCTGCTGTTGTTGTTGTTGTTGCTGCTGCTGCTGCTGCTGCTGCTGTTGATGATCTACTGGGGCTGAGGGTTCTTCACCTGTTCCTGCTTGTTTGCTCTGCGTGTCTTGCCTCTGCTTCTTCTTCTTGCTCCTTGTCTTCGTTGAGTCGGTCGCCTTGCGTGAAGCGGCGCCAGCCTTGAACGTGGAGCCGGGCAGCTCCTCCTTCCTGGCGATGAGTGACTGCAGTTAATGGGACCGTGGGAGGACATGAGCGCTTGGGGAGGAACAGCAGTATGGGTATGGGCACACGCGGCTGTCCGAACATGCGGCGCACACAGACAGATATGCAGGCAGACAGAGAAGCAGACAGAGAGACAGATAGAGAGGCAGGCAGACAGAGAAGCAGACAGAGAGGCGGACAAATGGACAGACATCAACATACATACACACAGACACAGACACAGACAAAGACACAGACACAGACACAGACACAGACACAGACACAGACACAGACACACACACACACACACAGACACACAGACACACACACACACACACACACACACACACACACACACACACAACA
>NW_004754923.1:156216-179170 GCF_000188695.1 Salpingoeca rosetta | reverse complement strand
GAACTTGGGCGATGGCGTCGGTCAGCACAAGCGCAGCCCATTCACCACCACCACCAGCATCACCACCAGCATCACCACCACCAGCACGATCAGCACGATCAGCAACATCAGCACTGCCTGTGACCCTCCCACCCAAAGCAGGAACCACCTCCATCTCGCCTGCTGTGCTTGTGCTTGTCCTGTTTGGTTGAGTTTTGGGGTAAATCTTCAATCAATTATCCACACACACGCTGTGCTGTGATTGGCTGCGTGCACGTGGCGCTTCCTCACATCAACCAAAAGCACACACCTTGACCTCAACCAGCCAGACTACCCACCAACCCCTACCACCCCAAGCGCATCCCCGACCGCCACGATGACGACGTCTCTGGCAAGCCAGCTGAAGCAGCTGGCCTTTGCGCAGCAAGGCGTCGCAGGTGCCACCCGCGCGCACCAGTATGCGTCGCTGCTCTTCTCGGAGAAGGATGCCCAGTCGTTCACGCTGGAAGAAGTTTGCGAGATGGGCAGTGTCGGCTACACGCGCCTGTGCGCCGTGGACATGGCGTCGTTCCAGCCGTTTGCGCCCCTGTTTGGCACGGCCTCTCTTGATGTCAAGCGTGCCATGCAAACCAAGGAGCAGAACAAGGCCCTGGACCTGCAGATCTCCCGCTTCATGCGCGTGCTTGCGCCCCACATGCTGATGCCCGCCGCTCACAAGTGCTTCGAGTGGCTGCTGCGCAGGTACCAGGTACACATGTACAATGTGGATGCCATCATGGAGGCCATCCTTCCCTACCACGGCACCGCCCTCTTCACGCGTGTCGTCATGCTGCTTGTGCTGAACCACGAGCGCAAGGAGTGGCACTTCCTCAACACCGTGAAGACGGCCCGCGTGCCGCTGGACCGCCTCTCGCTCATTCGCCAGTGCAACTCCAACCGCAAGGTGCTGTCCTTCATCTGCAAGATGGTGTTCGCTGCCTACAACAACAAGCCCGTGCAGCCCTCCAAGCTGACGCACGTGACGGCGCTCTACGCGTCCATCGCTGCCGGCAGCATCACGGCCTCGCCAACCCAGGAGGTGCTCAGCACCATCCTGCCCTTCCTCCTCCGTGGCCTCAAGCACGCCAACAAGGACATCTGTGGCGCAAACCTCATCGTTGTCGCACAAGTCGCTACGGCAACCACCCTCTCAGATACCGCCATCGAGGCAATCGCAGAGGCATTGTGGTGCGTGGCTGTTGTGTGCTCTCCGCTGGTGCAACTTTGCCACGAGCGTGTGTCAATCTGTTCTTGCATGCACGCGTGCCGCAAGCAATTTCACAAACATGATCGTATGCCCCACCTCTCCACGTTTTCTCTTCTCCGATCTTCTTCCCACTTTCCCCCATATGGAATCGCAGCACCTTCATCGTTTCTCAAACTCACTCGACTTTGATCACTGGCTCACATGTTCACGCCCCCCTCACACACACACATACACACACACACACACACACACGCACACACATACATACACATACGCACGCACACACATACATACATACACATACGCACGCACACACATACATACACACACATACACGTGCATGCTTTGGCATACCTCGTGCAGCCACTTCCAAGACAACGAGCAAGACATGCAGCGGCTGCAGGCGCTGTCTCTCCTCTGCACGACGCAGCGCATCCAGCGCGTGCCCATCACGGCCATGGCACACTTGCTGAAGCGCGAATCGCTGAGTGACGACCTGATCGCGCTCGCACAGAAGTTTGACATTGACGCCCTTGCGCAGTCGCTTGTCTCTGCTCTCTGCAAAGGGTCCCAGGAGGATGTGGACAAGCTCATGGAGCTCCTGCCAACGCTCGAGGCATGCTGTGGCCAGGTGGGCGTCGCAACCACACATGCATGAACAAGTGGCGGTGTTGATGTGCTGTGCTCCTTCAAACTGTGTTGCGACAAAATTACGCTTTGCGGTCAATTGCCCCCAATCGCGCCCCCCCTCTGTCGCTTTCTCACACGTATACACATGTACACACACACACACACACACACATGTACACGCACATTCACAAACATGTTTACACACATGCACACACATACACATACACATACACAGACGCTGGACGGCGTGATCCAGAAGCATTTGAGCGCCCGCCGCGACTCGTCGTCCATCCTTGAAAGTCTTCGCAAGCGGCGCCTGTTTGGCGTACGCTTTGCACACGTGTCCGAGCACGACGTGAATGTGTTTATGGGGCTGCAGCACGACGACGCAGCCGTGCGCGCTGCCTCTGTTGAGAAGATTTACGAATCCTTGCAGCAGGTCGACACCGTCAGCCAGCGCGACAAGGAGGTGTGTGTATGTGTGTGTGTGTGTGCGTGTGCGTGTGCGTGTGCGTGTGCGTGTGCGTGTGCGTGTGCGTGTGCGTGTGCGTGTGCGTGGTGAATCTCTTGTCACGTGGTAACTGCTTTGTTTCTGCATGCACTCAATCCAAGCCGTCTCTCTCCCCTCTGTCATGCTTATCTGTTTCCGTTTTTTTTTCGCTCGCGCGACCACTCACCCCGCCCCTATGTCCTGCATCTGGCGACAGTTTCTGAGCTCCAACCTGTTCTCCCACCTGAAGGAGGATGACAGCGACGACGTGCGCGTGGCGTGAGTAGGACGCCATTCATCGCAATACCATGGCTCGCTCGTGATTAACCGTTTCTCACCCTCTGCAGCCTCGTGGCGACGACAAATCAACAATTGTGAACACGCACCTGTCCTACTAGTCATCCACGCGCTCATTCATTGCACTCAACTGCTTTCTTGCATTGTTGTCATGTCTTCCCCTTCGTTGCAGCATTCTGTCCCAGCTGCACCTTCTCCTCCCACTCGTGCCCTTTGATGCATGCGTTGATGCTTGCACCACCGCATTCACCGAAGCCTTTGAACTGGTGCGTGATTGTGTGTGCGTGGGTGCATATGTGTGTGTGCAAGTTACATGCTTCATCCGTTTGTCGAGCTCGGACCCTGCTTGTGCGTGCCTGTGCGCGAGGGGTGGTCGTGTTCCTGTTAATCTGTGAGTCTGTGTACTGCCATAGCACAAGCACAGAGACACACACAGACACACACACAGAGACACACA
The DNA here is from genome assembly GCF_000188695.1 of Salpingoeca rosetta. NCBI lineage: Eukaryota > Choanoflagellata > Craspedida > Salpingoecidae > Salpingoeca > Salpingoeca rosetta. The sequence goes on along the minus strand of NW_004754923.1, from coordinate 176,071 downwards.
CACACGCACACACACACGCACACACACAGACACACAGACACACACACACACAAACACACACACGCGCGCGCGCACATCCCTCATCCCTGTCGTATTTTCTCAAATTCGTTGCAATCTTGCTCCTGATTCTCGAATGGCGACAGGACCATGCACAAGCGGCAGAGGCGGCTGCCACCGCCATCTGTAACGACCTGGTCGCGTTTGCCCAGGAGTCTCTGGACGGCGACAACGCAACAGCGCGTGTGCAGGCGCTCAACACCACCATCCTCAACACGCTCCTTCCTGCCGTGGTCTTCCGCCCACAGCGGTGCGTGCATGCCAGCCGTGTGTCCGAGTGAGTGTGGACTTGGGCACTCGTCATCCAAGTGTGTACGTGTTGGTGTGTTTGCCGTGGTGGTGTTTGTTGATGAACTGTGGCTGGTTGAAACTACATGCCAAGTTTTGTGTGTGAAACACTCATCACTTTCATGTGATCGGACATTTGTTTCGGGTGCAGGTTTTCGGCCACGTTTGCTGTGGTGAAGGTGCTGGCCGAATCAGCTGCAGCAAAGACCATCCCCCTCTTTGGTCCCCTGAAGAAGTGCCTGACACAGCTCACCAAGGTATTGTGGCGCTGCAGATAGCGGTGTCATCCCCATCACACACGTGCGACTGTTCGAACTCACAATCACACACTCACACACTCACACACACACTCACACACACTCACATGCACTCTTGTCGCATGTATCTTCTCAACACAATACCCATGCATTCATGTATCCATTTGCTTGGCGGGCTTTTTCGTTTGCGCATTGACGCAATACGCTTGTAGCTGCAGGAAGGTAACGCAAAGGCGGCACAACTGAGCAGCGTGGTGACCCACTGCTTGGCCAAGGGGGTTGCCGCTTCCTCAGAACTCATCTCCTTCTTCAAGCCCTCCAGCCACGCCGTCATGTTCGTATGGCTGCGCATCCTTTCCCTCGGCGCATCGCTTCTCAACAAGGTGACTACTACTTCTTCCATGCTGGACTCGTCACCAAGTCTTGCGCGTGTATCGTTTCTTGCCCACATACACACACACATGTACACGCACACACGCACACGTGCAATCGCAGTGTTGTTCCTGCTCCCACGCCACACTGCCGCTTGTTCATCCTATTCAACCCAACACTCACCGCACGTGGTGGCGCCCCATCTCCCTTGTGCTCGCTGCAGGCGAAGCAGGCGACGCTGGACATGCTGCTGACGGCGCTGACATCGTACTTCACCGCATCCCACGGCATCACAGCAGGTAACGAACGCAACGCTGCTCGCCCATCACGTGATTGGTCTTGCGCTGTGTTCCATATCCCACACCTGCCTTGGTTCTTGCTTCCATGCTGTTTTCGTTCATCTTCTGATGACCCCACGACACGTCTCCAGTCCCTCCATTCGGCCATATCTTATCCCCATTCCCCCATTCCCCCATTCCCACTCTCCGCCTCCGCCTCACTCCCACTCCCCTCTGCATGCCCATGTCCGCTGTCACCACAACTCCCCCCCCCCCACAGATGACGTGAAGCGCGCCATGCTGCACACGTCCAAGACGGATCTTGTGTGCGAGGCCGTGCTGCCCATGCTCATGCATCAGCTGCCACAGCAGACGCAGCAGTGGACGCAGCACCAGCGCGCCCTTGCCGCCGTGTTCAGCGCAGCGTGCCTTGCTGACATTGCCGCTGCCGAGCACATGAGCGCCAGCAGCCCAACCAAGCAGTCACGACACGCCCTCCTGTGCGCAGCCACCTGTCCTATTCCACAGCTCGCCCAGCCAGCACTTCGCAACATCCTCCCCGCAGCAACTCCGCATTTGCGCGTGCGGATTCTCTCGCAGGTTGCCTTCGCCGGCACCGCACCGGCATTTGCACAGATGTCGTGCATGTATGTGATGTGCAACGCCATCACAGATGTTGATGCGGCTGTGGAGGCTGTCCCTGCCGCGCTTCTCGGCTGCTGCCACCCCGACACCGCCGTCAGGCGTGCAGCTACGGTAGCCCTCCGCGCAGCCCACCAATGGCTCCAGCGTGCCCACCTGTCTGATGCCTCGGCCGCCACCACGGCCACGAGTGCCAGCACGAAGAAGGGCAAGAAGGGAAAGGACAGCGAGGAAGCCCCCGTTGCTGACGCCGTGGCCGTGCAGGAGTGCGCGCAGATTGCCGAGTATCTCCTGCAGTCTGTGGACGACATCATCAGCGATGCAGCCAACCTGCAACAGGCAATGGCGGTGGCTGTGAAGCCGTCACGCAGCAGCGGTAGTGGCAGCAGCAAGAAGCGCGCAAAGCGGTCGCGCCCATATGAGGCGCTCATGGACCACCTCCTCACCTGGGCCAGGCAGACGTCGTTTGTTGCTCTCACCCGCGCAGCACAGGTCCTGCGCGATTGCGACGTGCCTGCCCGCGCCCGCGTTGCTCTCAAGCACGCCACGCACCTCGTGCGCACCTCCCTGCCGGGGCTTGCAGGCACTGACGAGCAGCAGCAGCAGCAGCAGCAAGAGAGCGGTAGTGTCACAAAGACGCCGGCCAAGAAGGGCAAGAAGGGCAAGAAGCAGCAGCAGCAGGAAGGCCATGGCAGTGCCGACACGGCTGCCACTGCACCTGCAGCAGATGCTGACGCAGCTGATGAGCAGAGACAGGATGTGCCGGCAGCAGTTACGCCCTTGACAGCAGCAGTTGAGGCGCTGAAGCTCCTGGGCGGAATGCTCACGCCCGCTGCGGCCCCCGTCGTGTCGCAGGAGCAGACCTTGGTCAAGCCCCTGCACGAGCTGATTGCCGTGCTGCTGGTGGGCGCGCCAGAGGCTGGCGTGTGCGCCCCGGGCCAAGTGCCGTCGCTGCAGCACAAGTTCAACGTGGCGACGTCACCCCTGCACCGCGCGCTCGCCGCAGCCAACACGTCCGGCCACGCCATCCTTGCTCTTGGCGTCCTCAAGCCCGACACGTTTGCGCACCTCAACAAGCCCACGCAGGCAAAGGCGGTGGAGCTGCTGGTGGCCCTGGCCCACACCAACACGGTGTCGCACGACACGGTGCGGGAGTACCTTGCTAAGCTGCCGCTGCGCGCGGAGATGATTGCAGAGCAGCTGTCGAGCAGCTTCAGCGGCAATGCCGAGGACGAGGAGGAGGAGACACGCAGCAAGCGCGGCAAGAAGAGTGAGCGCAAGGCCCGCGGCGCCAGCGATCAGGGGGCGTCGGAGGCGTCCGAAGACACCATTGTGACCGGATTCGCCAACGTCACGTGCATGCTGGAGGCATTGGAGGTGCGCGACCTGGCCACCGTCAGCGACGTGCAGCTGCTTCTTCCCGTGCTCAACAGCATGCTTGCCTCCTACCCGACGCTCAGCGACGAGCACCAAGCCGCCTGCCACGGCCCAGTGCACAGCTTGCTGTCTGTGGCAACGCGCATCCTTGCGCTGCTGCCCAGAGGAGGCGCTGGGAGCGCCAAGGCCGGTGCCGCAGCTGGCACAGCCGCCGAGCTCGTGGATGTGGACTTGGTGGTGAAGGTGCTTGGGGAGGCGCGACGGGCCGACATGCAGAACCAGGCACTGCTGGTGCTGAGCGAACTTGCACGGCTTGTGCCTCGCCAGGTCATTTCCTGCTGCATGCCCATCTTCGCCTTCCTGCGCCAGCCCTTCTTCCAACCCGATGACGATTACACGCTGCAGGTTCTCCAGCGCACGATTGAGGCCATTGTGCCAGCCATTCGCGCCGGCGCCACCTCAAAGCGCCAGGAGCACTCGCTCCTGCTTGACCTGTGCGGCGTGTTTGTGGACTCGTTCTACACGTTCCCGCACCACCGCCGGCGCGGGCTGTTCGCCCACCTCGTGCAGACGCTGGGCGTGCGTGCGTTCCTGCACGTCGTTGTGCTGCTGCTCATGAAGAAGGAGGTGCTTGACCCGCGCGGGTTTGAGGACGACCTGAGCAACCAGTTTGTGGCCACGTCCTCCCGCGTGCAGCGCGCACGTGGCACGGGCTCGCAGATTCCGTCGTTTGTGCTATCGCTGTGTAAGGTGCTGCCGCTTGAGGACCACCTGCATGCGGTTCTCATGGTGATGCGCGCCCTGATGGTGCTCCCCACCCTCGGCAACAGCAGCAGCAGCACACCAGGCTCCCAGCAGCAGTACCAGCAGCTGTTTGGGGCCACGGCGGCGCAGCAGAGCGACGAGGAGCACTGGGACGCAGAGCAGCTCCGCTGGCTCGTCACGCGCATGACATCGGGCAAGGCCACCAAGCCGAAGCACGTGCGCCACTGGCGGTACCTGCTGGTGAACCAGGTGCTGCGTCACGTGGCGTCGCGCGGTGTGCTGCGGCAGCTCGCCGCCTTGGAGCAGCAGCACGCACGCAAGGACGCCGAGGCACGCATGGACACGGCGAGCGACGCGGACAGCGCCGACGAAGAGGACGGCAGCGACGATGAGGCTGCTGATGAGAAGGCCAGCAGCACCACCATCGATGCAGCGGCTGCGGCCAGGAGCAGGCGAGCCATCGTGCACAAGCTCAACCTGCAGATTGCCGAGCTTGCGCTGGAGCTTGGCGGGCTGTACCGCACGCAGGCTCGGGAGGCGGCTGTGATGAACGAGGAGGCGGCAAAGAAGGCCGCCAAGCAGACGAGCCAGCAGCGTGCACGTGCGAGCAGCTCTGCTGGCAAGAACCCTGCGGGCACGGCCGAGTACTGGCGCCGCCTGCGCAACGACGCGAGCAAGGTCATTCACAACGCGTACGCCGTGTTGGCCCTGGACGACTTTGTTGCGGTGTGCCTGCGCCTGCTCGGCAGCGACAACGTTGCCACGCAGCAGCACGCCGTGGAGATGATTGCCACCCGTGTGGAGGCTGTGGCCCGACACAAGACGGCCGTCACCGCGCACGAGCTCAAGACGGTGATGCCCATGTTGCCTGTGCTTGCGGCGCTAGCGCAGCAGCAGAGCGGCAGCGTTGACGCCGAAGACGAAGGCGCAACGGCAACGGCAACGGAAACGAACACAGCAACGGCGACGACGCACGTGCCCGATGATCGCCAGATCAAGCTTGCACAGGGTGCAGCGCATGCGATTGCTGTCATGGCGGCGCGCTATGCTGCCGAGGAGCCCGACATGTTTGTGGAGCATGCTGCGGGCATTCTGTCGATGATTGACGTGTCCAAGGGCACGCGCACCTTCTCCGTGGTGGCGACGTGCATGGCGTCGTTTGCTGTGCTTGGCAGCGTGCTTGGCCTCAAGCTCCTGCCGCACTTCCCGCCGCTCATCCGCAAGGTGGTGCACGTGCTGACGTCCACCATTGCGCTGGTAGAGCGTGACGAGGCTGCCGCTGCCGCCGGGGAGACGAGCGCCGACCAAGGCCGGCTGTCGTCGGGCGTGCGCTCGCAGGCCATGCTGATGCTGCAGTCCTGCTTGGACCTGGCCACGGTGTGCGTGCAGCAGTTTGCGCCCATGCTCACGCAGAAGGTGCTGGAGCCATTTATCGTGGCCTGTGTGCATCCGTTCATGTGCACGCGTCGTGATTCACCCTTGCCAGAGGCGCTGGTGGGCAAGGCCATTGCCCTGCGCACGCTGCTTGCCAAGCGCGTGTCGTGCCGCCACATTGTGGAGGCCGTGCCCGGCTGCTACCGCCAGGTGCATGTTGCACGCGAGAAGGGCACTGTTGGCGAGCTTGCAGACAGCCTGCGCGCCCTGCTTGGCATGGTGGAGCAGACGATTGCCGCAAGCTCGGCCGAGGCCGTTGGTCGCCAGGCCGCACACTTGTTCCGCTTCTTTGCCACAGCGCTGCAGTTCCGCTCGCAGCGGCGGATGCACCAGGTGCAGGCAAGCAAGAAGGCCGGTGCAGACGGCGACGACAGCAGCGACGAGGAGGGTGAAGACGAGGATGAGGAGGAGAGCGAGGGTGAGGTGCGCGAGGCGATTGTGCTGGTGGAGGGCAGCGCCATCTCGTGCGTGTGCGCGATGGTGCTGCACATGTCAGACCAGTCCTTCCGCCCCTACTTTGTGCGACTGGTTGACTGGGCGTCTGCCAGCGTCACGAGCGCCACGCCGTCGTCGTCGTCCTCAGCCTCCACGGCGTCACGCGTGGTGACGCTGGCGCGCCTGGTGCAGGAGCTTGCCAGCCGCCTCCGCCACGTGTTTGTGTCATACTTCTCCACGCTGCTGCGCACGTTTGTGCAGTTTCTGACGAACCAGGGCAAGTGCCTGACGCGCCTTGGCCCAGACGGCCCCGACATGGTCAAGTACGTGTGCGGCGCGCTGTCGCTGTGCTTTGCCAACGACCGCGACGGCTTTGTGACGCCGGAGCGCTTCTCTGTGCTTGCAGAGGCGCTCACATCGCAGCTTGACGTGCACTCGTATGCGCTCGAGGTGCTGGGCGGCGTCTCGGCCAAGGGTGCTGGCGATGCCGACGCAGACAGTAGCGATGGCAGCGACGACGAGGACGATGAGGGGGAGGACGAGGACGTGAGCCGTGTGGGCTCTGTGAGCGAGAGTCAGGAGGAGTACTTGCAGCGCGTGCTGGGCGACGTTGTGCCGTGCATTGTTGAGCTTGCGGACAAGGGTGGCGAGGAGAACCAGCTTCGCGAGTTGAATAGGTTGATTATTTCAAAGTGCCACGACCCCGAGGCGACAGTGCGTTTGGGTGCCGTCAAACTGATGCAGGCCTTGTACGAGCGCATGGGCGAGGAGCTTCTGTCTTTGCTTCCGGAGACCATTTCCGTCCTTACCGAACTTCTTGAAGGTGCGTGTGTGTGGATGTGTGTGTGGGTGTATTTGGCTGTGTGTGTGTTTGTTTGTTTGCGTGGCTGTGCGTGCGTGCGTGTGTGGGGGTTTGCTTCCGTGCGTTGTCCGACTTTCCATGTCTGGAATGGTGTTGTGATGTCTGATTCTGCCCACCGCGCTCACCGTGCTCACCGTGTTCATTGCTGTTGCTGTTGTGTGCTGGTACAGACACGGATTCGAGTGTGGAGACGGAGGTTCACAAGCTGATCGCGCACGTGGAAAGCTGGGGCGTCGCACTGAAGGATCACTTGTGATTTGGCCTTTGGTGTGTGATATGGTGATGATGTCGCAGCAGATGGGACTTGGATGAAATTTGGAACACATACAGAGATTAGTGAGTGTTGTTTGTGCGTGTGTGTTTGCGTGGTGTGCGCAAGTCTGTCTGCCTTATGTTTGTGCCAGGTGTTTGGCTATTGTCCAGCGTTGAGAAGTAAACATTCGTGCTGACTGAGCTTAGGGCCTAACATAATAATGAATGAACCAGTCACCAAACAAACGTTTAAACGGTGCGGAGGTTGTGGGTGGCCTTGTTGCCTCCCTCCTCGTTTTGCACGTTGGGTGTGATGACCCGTCATGTACAATCCTTGTAGTGAAGGACCGTTGTCAAAATGCACAGAAGTTGCATTTTTGCAATGTGTCGGTTCGTTCTGGTCGCCGATATGGCACGACGCCGACTCGCCCATCGCTTACTACAACAACAACAGAGGGCGCTGAAGAGGGCGATGGGAGGGGCACAGAGCTTGGTCTGGGTTGCAACCCTGTCGCTGTGCGTCGTTGTGCTCCTTGCAGAACATGGTGCTGGTGTGCTTGCCGCAAGCGCACCGGATGAAGCTGGTCTCGAAGGAGGTCGTGCTCTGCAAGCCTTGTCATCCTTGTCATCGCTCACAACGGCACCAGCCACTGCCACGACAACAACAATGGTCCAAATTGGTGTTCAACCCTTGCTTCAGCGAGTGTCTTCGCCCCTCACCACCACAACGAGGACGACTACCACCACATCAACAACAACGACGAGGACGACCACCACCAGCACAACGTACACGCTCGCGCAGTTTGCAGGTCACACTCAAGCTGTGAATGTGACCACACCAGCCGCCAAATCTTCAACGACAGAGAAGTTGGTCATGTCCCTGACCACAAGACCTCTTGTCACCACGACACTGCCCTTTCAAGGGGATGGTAGTGGCTCCGGCAGCAGCGGTTCCGGCTCGGGAGGAGGCTCGGGCCATGACAGCAGTGTGGCCACTCAGCGAACGACGACAACGCCACTGCCCACACAAACGCCAGTACCACGCGGTGGATTGTCGACGGCAACAGCCACGGTACCAACCAACTGTCCTGAAGGCAGCTGTCAAACCACGTCCACAGTTGAAACAACAACAACAACAACAGCAACAGCAGCAACAGCAGCAACAACAACGACGACGATGATGACGACGACGATGATGATGATGGCAACAGCAACAGCAACAGCAACAACGACTACGCGTATGCAGACCGTCATGCCGTCAACAGTGTCAATGCAGGATGGAACTGATGGTGATGATGCAGCGTCCTCCCCTTCGGCACATTCGTTTCTTGGCGTTGCCATTGGCATCAGCATTGCGTCATTAATCGTCGGTGTGCTCACCCTGGCCACCATTCTGTGGCGTTCTCGAGCTGGGCGTCACAAGGCCACTGCCATCACCACACCGGCAATGCAAGCCCTGGCTATTGCCGCGGGCGAGGTGCATACGAAGGGCGTGCATGTGTGTATTGTTTGTGTGTGTTCGTGTTGTGTTCGTGTTGTGTTCGTGTTGTGTTGTGTTATGTTGTGTGGGTGGTGTACGCGCGCGTGTGTGAGCATTTGCTTGTTCGTGTGCGTGTGGTGTGTGTGTGTGTGTGTGCGTGCGTGCAAGTGCGTGTGTCGACGTTGTCATTCATGCTTTGACGTGGCAGCGTTTGCGTACTCGTGGACATCAAATATATTCACACGCATCCACGATACAACAAGCTCATATTGACTTGTGCTGGCTTGGCTTGTTCTCCAGGGAGAACCACCCCGACCTCCTGTGCAGACGAAAGGGGGCCCACCATCAACACCTGCACCACTAGCGCCGCCACCGTATTCTCTGCCAGGGGACGTGCACACGTTTGCCACGGCGCCTTCGTCGTTTCTACCCGAAGGCAACACTGACGCCACCGCCGAGTCGTGGGGGTTTGAGCCACCTTCCCCAGGCAACTCGCTTCTTGAGGCCCAATATGCGCGCACGCTTGCGCATGGCGGCGGTGAGGGGTGCATCGATGTTGATGATGGCCACGGGCCCAGTGGCGTGTTACCCTTTCTTGGCATTGATGAGCTTGATACACTCGACTTTACACACCGGTCTTGCGAGCAGGTACAGCTGCCTCTGCAGACGCTGAATGCAAGCATCGGCACGTTTGCTTTACACACAGAGCACGGCAATTTGGGAGAGCAGCAACAGCCTCACAGCTACCAAGATCACGGGTTGCTCAGGGCTGACATGACTGCTGAGGTGATGGATACAGACGTCGATCGTGCCGGGTGCCATCGCAGCCATATCACCGCTATCTCATCCCGGACGTACAGCAGTGGTGGCGATGGAAGCAGTGGCAGTGGCGGGAGCAGCGATCACCCCAGCAGCGACCAAGACGGCGATGAAGAGCTCTCCTCTTCTCTATCATTGGCATCGTCGTTCTCAAACGACACCTTCTCGGTTGTCGTGCATCCAACCACCATCGCCGTTGCTATCATCAACAACGACATGCGGACCTTGCGGTGTGTGCAGGTGTGCGTTTGCAGATTGCTTGCTCGTGTGTTGTGTGTATTGTGTTGTGTGTATTGCGTACTGTGTGTGTTGCGTGTTTGCTTGTTGTGTGTATTGTGTGTTTGCTTGTTGTGTTGCGTGTTTGCTTGCTTGTGTGTGTCCTATCGGTTGTTGTCTTGATAATGGTACAAGCAGCAGCTCGTCTCGGGGGTGTCTTGAACACGACGCCTGCTCTCATAGTTCCACACGTTGTCCTGTCCACTTCGTGCCTTCATGCGCTTCACCAACATCAGAGCACTGGTGCATCATGAGAAGGTTCCGGATGTACAGTGGTGTGCAGACAACAAGGAAACGCTGCTGCACCTGGCTGTAAGAGTAGGCAATGTTGAGACCACGCAATGGCTTGTTCGGTAAGTGGAAGGCTCCAACATGATTCGTCATGTGAGTTGGGTGAGGAAGGTTGGTGGAGTGGTGCATTGGCGGGAGTGGTTGTCGTGCGTCCAAGCAGTTGCGTATGGAGGTGTATATATGTAACTGTCTAGGAATGCAACGGAAGCATGCACGCCCAACGAGTTTGGCGCATTGACGTGCCGTTAACGTGCTGTTAATGTGCTGTTGATGTGCTGTTGGTGCGGGCGCGACAAAGCCCCACAGCACATGTGTTCATGTTACAGTTTGTGACACTCTTTCACCCATCTTCTTCACACTGTCTTGTTGCTCTCTGGAACACTAACACCAGACACGGCGCCGATGTGAACGCACAATCTGAGAACGGCAACACCAGCCTCCACATTGCTGTTGCGCAAGGTACGCTATTGCTGCTGCTGCTGGCGTTGCTGCAGTTGGTGCTATTGTTCTCAGCAAAGTTTGCATGGGTGAATGTGCATTTCAAACCAACTACGTGACAACCGCAGAGCTTGCTTCGCAATTGTGCCACGTGCATGCAATTGTGTGCACACATACTTGCATACACGTACTCTTGGGCCTATGTGTACGCCTCCACAAGGCTTTCACGCATTCACGTACCCAACACATGTATCGAACATGACCACAGGCCATGTCGAGATTGTCTCGTACTTGTGTGCGCAGCCATCGTGTGACATTCGCGTGCAAAACAGCCTTGGGCAAGATGCGCTCATTCTCTCCGTGATCTACGTATGTTTGTGTGTGCGTGTGCGTGCGTGTGTGTGCGTGTGTGTGTTTGCGTCATCGTGCATCTGTTGATACGTCATATCTGCGTGCGCATTGCGTGTGCGGTGAGCTGTTCATTGTACAAACTTGCATGCGTACAACGTGCAAGCGCTGCAAGCGCAAGGACTCAGACTTGTGCAAGCTCACATCCTTTCTGAACGTGTTCCACGTGCGTGTCGTTCGCTCTTGTACAGGGTAATCCGCGGTGCATTGAGGTGATTCCCATTCGCAACCAGGCCTACGACTTTGACGAGCAACGAGACATTCACCGTCGCAACGCTTTGCACGTAAGCGCAGGATGAGGGGGATGGAGGCTGCTGTGTGCGTGATGATTACACTGCACATTGGGTTTGATCCTTGTGTGAGTGCGCGTAAATGTGTGTGCATGTGTGTGCATGTGTGTGTATGTGCGTGTGTGTGTGTGTGCGTGCGCGTGTGCGTGTTTGTGTGCACGTATGTTTGGACGTGTTGTGGGGCCGTGCTTGAATTGAGGTCTGTGCTTCCAGTGCATGGCTTGTATTGATGCACCATTCCGTTCACCATCACTTGGACCTTGTGCAGTGGGCAGCTGCGATGAATGACAGCTTGAGCTTCCACATTCTCCTTGGTTGCGGTGCCGATCTGTCATTGCGCGCACGCCACGGCGACACTGTTGTGCACATTGCTGCTCGCGGCAACGCCGTGCTGGTGAGCTGGCGCGGTGGAGGAGGAGGAGGAGGAGGAGGAGGAGGAGGAGGAGGAGGAGGAGGAGGAGGAGGAGGAGGAGGAGGAGGAGGAGGAGGAGGAGGAGGAGGAGGAGGAGGAGGAGGAGGAGGAGGAGGTGGTGGTGGTGGTGGTGGTGGTGGTGGGAATGGTGGTGGTATGCTTGGTGGTATGCTTGGTGGTGGTGGTGGGAATGGTGGTGGTGGGAATGGTGGTGGTGGGAATGGTGGTATGCTTGGTGGTGTTGGTGGAGGTGGAGGTGGAGTGGCGCTATTGAGTGGTGATGGAGGTGGAGTGACCGTATTTGGTGGTGGTGGGGGCGTGATTAGATGTTGTGTTTGTTGCTGGGGCCAATGTGCGTGCAAGACGCTTTACGGTTGCTAGTATGTGCTTGTGAACGTGGACGCATGCGTGTATCTGTGTTGTGTCCACACTTCCGCTTGCTTCGGCGTTGCCTTCTCACACGCCGCCACATTCTGCATATGCCTTTCCCTTCAATCAGGTGTTGGAAGTGATTCGCCAGTCACTGAAACCAATTGAGGTCAGAGGGTTTACCAAGAGCCCAAACTACACGGGGATGACGCCACTGCAGGTGGCAGAGGCAAAGGATTGCTTGGAGGCAGCGGCCTGGCTACGATACTACACGGAAGGTCTGTTGAAGAAAGAGCGAGTGAAGTAGACATCACGTGAACCCCTCCTGCTTTTGAACGCGAAACACATGTTCGCGCACACTCACACCAGGTACCGGTTGACAATGCACTGTGCGCCATTTCTCACAAACGTGACTGTAACATGCACGTGCACGCACACATGTCAAACTGCACAGCCCCACTCTCAAACTTTTCAACGCAGCACGCCTCTTCTTGCTTCTCTGGCAACGCAGCCACCTCCATCCACCCAGGAGCAATCGATCACTTGACATTCAGACATGACGTGAGTGTGTATCACTTCATCGTTGTGGTGCGGATGTTTGCTATGCTCGTGGTTGTGTGTGTGTGTGTGTGTCAGTTCTTGGTTATGTGTGCGCGCACACACACACACACACACACACACACACACACACACACACGGTCTGTTTGGCTCACTGCGTTCCTGGCTTGGTTGGTTTGTTGGTTGTTAATGGCAGAATGCGAACGCTGAATCAAGCGCGGATTGCTGAGCGGGCAGCAGCATCGTGACAGACAAGGTGCAACGAAACAAAACGCGTAGCAACATGTGGCAGGGTTTGCACACCCAAACACACACTGCGAGTGAGTTGCTACACTCGCAGCATAGGGTTAGGCATCTGATTTTGTAGACAACATCAATAGACCAACACACATACAGTCAACGTGGGTGTAGCGATGGTGGCGGTGGTGTTGATGGTGTGATGGTGATGGTGATGGTGACGGTAGCGGTGGTGGTGACAATGGCAAGCCTGCCAAGGACGACACGTCACGTTCTGCTCGTGCTGGTGTCCCCTGTGTGTTTGAACATGATCGTGTTGAAGCCACCCTCATCCTTGTTGCGCATAATCATCATCGTCGTCGTTATGGTGGTCATGGTTGTCGTGGTGGTCGTGGTGGTCGTGATACGCGTCACTTGGCTGGCCTTCGTCGCTTTGGGCGTACGCGGCATCAGACGGCTGCGCCTGTTGGTGATGGTATTGGTGGTCGTGGTCGTGGTCTTGGTATTGGTGGTCGTGGTTGTGGTATTGGTGATGGTGGTATTGGTGGTCGTGGTGCTGATGTGAAGCCGTTGGTGGCGGCCGTTTCGTTGCTGGTGCCGACGATGACGCGGAATCAGCTTGCTGGTGCGTTCGCTTGCGGGCCTTGTCCCGTTGCTGAAGTACACATGAGTGTGAGTGTGAGTGTGAGTGTGAGTGTGAGTGTGAGTGTGCGTGTGAGTGTGCGTGTGAGTGAGTGGACTTACGATCTTTTCTCTGAGCGCGTCCGGGTCTGGATTTGGATCCTGCAGCGTTCGTGATCCGAGCGAGCGCGAAATCCTGTTCACGAGCGCGCGTAAATGTGTTTGTGAGGGCTCGGGGCAGGCATACACCTACCCACCCACCCACACACACCCACCCACCCACCCACACCCACCCACACACACACACACACACACACACACGTCCGCACCTGACGGAGAGGCGGGCAGCAGCCCTGACAGCGTCGTCGCCATCGAGGTGGCGGTGCTTCCTGCAAAACGCAAGCAGAATCTCTGCTTCGGCCTTGCAGTCGTAGCAGTGATCAAGGCCTGGCGAACAAAGGGAAGACAAGTGGTGGTTGAGGGAGAGAGGTGGAGAGAGAGAGAGAGAGAGGTGGAGAGGATAGAGGGTGCGAGGTGATGCGTGTACCAAAATGCAGTGCGAGTGTGGGGTGTGAGTGTGGAGTGTGAGTGAGTGGTGTGTATGCATGTATGTAGGTTGGCACTTGTGCGTGCACACCTTCTGTTCCAATGAGTGGGTGGTGGTAGCGTGCGACGCGGCGGTGCGTGTTGAAGTAGAACATCTGCTTTTCATATCTGGCGGTGTCGTGGTGGCAGCCGGAAGAGGTGGGGGCCGGAAGTAAGAAGTGCGTATGTGCATGTGATTGTGCGTGTAGTTGAAGACGGAAGCCTGGGAATGTAAACACACAGACAGATAGACAGACAGACAGACAGACAGACAGACACTTCCATACACACCTGCGATGGTCGTAGGATGAGAAGCCTGATCCTGGGATGAGCCGGGTCTCTGTTGTCGTCACTGCACCCCACACGGGGAAGCGCAGCTCGCCTGTAGCCACAGCGGTGATTGGAGCAGAATAATGGAGATTGGATGGTCAGGGAAGCGATGTGTGAATTGTAGGCAGGTTGCGTGAGGTCGCGTCTTTGGAAATTCACAGAACAGTAAAGAAGCGTCGCGTTGCTGGAGAGACAGAGACAGGAAGAAACACAAGCGGTACGCAGGTACACACGTACGCAGGTACAGAGGTTCGCAGACACAAAGACACACACACACACAGACACAGACAGACAGACAGACAGACAGACAGACAGACAGACAGACAGACACACACACACACACACACAGACACACAGACACACACACACAGACACACACACACACACGGCACCCTGAATGGCGCACCGTCAAGGTAGTCGGTGCTGCCGTCCTCCCAGGGGAGCCGAAACTTGAGCATGCTCTTGTGCGGTTGCATGAGATTGTGCATCGCCATCTGCTGCTCAATGTCATCCAGCAGTGCCAGATTCGCATCCTGGCGACCACAGGCATGATTGGTGTTGTTTGGAGGGCAAGGGGTGCGGTGGTGAATGGCACATATTCGAACGCGCACACACAATTGGTCACACAGATGGTGTGTCGCCCACATGACACACACACACACACACCTGGTTTGACATGCCGAGTTTTGTTGTTTTGATCTCGGAGATGTAGAGCACCTGCTGCCCGACAAACTGCTCGGCCTTGCTTGCGTCCAGCGGCGCCTGTGATGCGGTGGCGATGGCGACGACGGGAGGGGCGGGGGTACAGACAGAGAGGTGTGTGCAATTGTGGGTGAGAGAGATCCTGGGTGTGTGTTTATAACCACGTTGGAAGAAGCATACCACAACACACACGCACATACACACACGCACGCACACACAGACACACATGCAATACGCACACACAGACACACACACACCTTGACGGTCGTGAAGTTGAAGTCGTTTGGTTCGAGGCGGGTCGTCTCATCAAACACGTACACCTGGGTGTAACGACGGTGATGGTTGGAAGTTACGTTAATCACTGCAGAGTCATTGACACGATACATCAATCGTGGAGCTACGCTGGCAACTCAGGCACATGTTCAATCATCTCCATCACACACAAACAGACAGACAGACAGACACGCAAACAAACAAACAAAGACAGCGACCTTGGCATCTGGAAAGAGTTCTGAGAGGACGCGAGCGCAGCCGACAGAGAGGATACCAGAGTACACAATCGGGTGGCCAGGCTGCCAGTGCTCCGTCAGGAACTCAATGGCCAAGATGAGCGCCTCCCGCTGGCCCCAGTGGATCACTGAAGTGGCCATGTCAGTGTTGTGGCGGGTTTGGACGGGTGCAAGCGGTGTGTGCGTGTATGTAAGCGGTGTGTGCATGTGTGCGTGTGCGTGTGCGTGCGTGCGTGTGCGTGCGTGTATGTAAGCGGTGTGTGCATGTGTGCGTGTGCGTGTGCGTGCGTGCGTGTGTGTGTGTGTGTGTGTGTGGCTCAGAAAGGAGACAGCGCATGTGCTCGGGAACCAATGCTTGAACACAAGACCTCAAGAAGGAGAGAGAGAGTGTGTGTGTGTGAGGCAGTGCCGACGGGACGACACACACACACACACACAGAGAGAGAGAGAGACATACACAGACATACACACAGACACAAACACACAGAGACACACACAGAGAGACAAACACAGACAGACATACACAGAAACACACAGACACAAACACACACACACACAGAGACACAAACACAGATAGACAGACAGACAGACAGACAGACAGACACACACACACACACACATGCGCACCTGATTTGGTTTCGTCTTTTCGACGACGGTACGGGGCCACGGGGTGGTCACCACGCAGTGTGCGAGTGAACGGAAGGTTGTCCACGCTCTCGTAGCCTTCATTGGCAATCACCTGAAGGGGCCACCAGCATCGTGGTCGCAAGTACGTGTGGGCCAGAGAGACGAGGGACGTGTTGGGACATGTGAGCGGACAGACATGGAGGTGTGCAACCAACCACATGTCCACTGGTCGGGGATCACGGCCTCACCTGCTGCAGATGAGGGTTGGAAGCGACATCAGCAAACTCTGGCTTGTGAGACCACCGCTGGTCGTGTCCCTCCTGCTGCTCATCTCCACCAGCGCTCTGTGCTTGACCTGCCAAGAAGATATGCAGCGTAGATGCCAGTACATCGACACACACACACACACACACACACACACATACACACAGAGCAGCACAGGGTCATCATTCATTGTCAGTGGGCAGTGGGTGTTCCACGTATCAGCGTGAGCACACGCAGACGCACATACATACATACATACATACACACATACATACATACACACACACATACATACATACATACACACATACATACATACATACATACATACATACATACATACATACAGACAGACAGACAGACAGACAGACAGACAGACAGACAGACAGACAGACAGACAGACAGACAGACAGACAGACACAGACACACACACACACACACACACACACACACACACACACACGTGCAGCGGCTGGCGGGAGTGTCCATGTGGTTTCCTTTGTCTCGGTGTTCTGAAAGTACCAGCGTGCACGGGACCTGGACCACACTGCCCGCCACGGTGCAGTGCACGCCGGCGGTGCAGTCGGGTCGCGCAGGCTCATCCCCGAGTCGTCTGTTGTGCACTGTGCTCGAGCTCTCGCTTGATGTGTCACACTACTGCTCCTCACTGAAAACAACAGCAAGCAGGGTTCTGGGTGATATTGGGTGTTGGAGTTTTGTGTGTGTGTGCAAGAACGAAGCAGGAGAAGATGGATGTGGAGGAGGATGTGCTGGTGTTGGACGATGATGACAGCCATGATGGTTTGGCGGTGATGGAAGGGAAGGAAGATGAAGGGAGCCCCGCCCATCGTGGTGGTGACAGTGAGGTAGAGGAAGAGGCAGATGGAGAGGAAAGCGAGAAGAAGCTGCCTGTGGTGGTTGGAACCGTGAGCCCGAGGCACGCCAGCCCAGTCGGAAGCAGTGACGGCGATGCTGCCACCGTGAGCGAAGCACGAACGTCAACGCAGACAAAGGATGGCAACGATGGCGCTGGCGATGATGAACAACGTGCTGGTGGTGGTGGTGGTGGTGGTGATGGCTCACAGGCCAAGCGACGCGCATCCGTCTTCAACCGGCTTGGTGGCGTTGCACCGGCTGTTGGCCGTGCGCACGTCACGCAGCGGCTAAGCACCGGCGATGGCGAGCAGGACAAGACGACCCAGCAAGCACCACCAAGTGAGTCATCGCAACAGGCACAGCAGCAGCAGCAGCAGCGCGCTTCGAAGCGGGCCAAGCGATTGGCAACAGAGCCTGGACGTGTCCGAGCACCCCGCATCTTCGCCTCCGCCATCGACACCATCAAGCAAACGCAGCCGATCGGCGCTGTCAGCGGCGCCGCCAGATCTCGCGTATCGGTGGAAGGTGGCAGTGAGGACGACGACGCCCACAAGCACATGTCTCGATCGTCTCGGCGCCCACCTGTTCAGCAAAGCACCACCCAGCACCCAAAGGCTCGCCCCTTTGAGATGATCCCTCTCCCAGGTGCGTGCGTGTGTGAATATGTGAATATGTGTGTGTGTGTGTGTGCGTGCGTGTGTGAATATATGTGCGTGTGTTTGGTGGTTGCGCGCGTGGGAGTAGTGCAATCCTCATCTGCTTCACGCCCACCTTGCCACGCGTCCATTATTGCAGACATTGCAGACGAGATTCCCTTTGGCAACGGCATCACCTTGGAGAAGCGCGTGCGTATCCACTCGTCTGTTGTCTGACGGCTGTTCTGCACCAACGCCCCCGTCTTTCATCTACACCCTCTTCTTCTAACTGCTTCCTCCCTGCTTTCTTTGCTTTGGTGTTCACATCAACACGAGATCTCACCACCGCTTGCTGCTCACTGCTTACCCCTCAACCTTAGCACTTTGTCCGTGTCAACGCAAGCGGCAACCCGAGCTGCTTCAACGATGTACGTCAGGCAAAGAGAGGCCACACCACCTCGCTTGCTTTTTCGTGTGTGAGTGCATGTGTGTGAACAACCACACACACACACACACACACACACACACACACACACACACACACACACACACACACACACACACACACACACGTACGTTGACGCGCTCCCTGCCTCGCTGGATCATGGCATGTCGCACAGGTGTCATATTGGGACATTCAAGAGCGATTGGCGCCCGCCATATCCGCCATCATGCCGCCAGAAACGACACTGCAGCCATTGCGAGACCTCTCAACTGCAGAGATGCTGGGTGTGTGTGTGTGCGTGTGTGAACTCGTACCTGTGTGTACTTGCCTGGTTATCACCCTGGTGCTTGTGTCTGTCTGCTGTCAGTGTTCCCTTCCTCCACTCCCCTCTCGCTGAGCTGTCACATCACACCACCGCTGATATGTATCATACATTGTGCCCACGACCACTGCAGTGCTGTGGCTGCACTGCCCGGCCTCCACTGCAACAGAACAACTCGTGCAGTCGCTCAACGGCCGCGTCCTCAAATTCATGGGCGTAAGTGATGTTATCCGCACTGCTTCGGAATGTGTGCGTGTGCATGTGTGCGTGTGCGTGTGCGTTTTACCTTGACACCCATCTCTGTCACACCATGTATCATTCTCACCACCACCACCACCACCACCACCACCACTACAACGCGGCAGGTTGTTCACCCAATCACCATCACGGCCGAGGTGCTGCTCCACCACCCGCGCCAGCCGCCAGCCGACCTGTCGCACTCGTGGTTCACATCGCACTTTCGCCATCACTACGACGACACTCCTCGTGGACAGCGGCCAGACACCGTGTACGTCACGCACCTCCCTGTTCGCTGGTTTGCGCGCAGCCGAGATCAGCTGAGCGAAGGGGATGTGGCACAACGATTCGCTGTCTTTGGACACGTGCATCGTGTTGCACTCATTCGCTCCGAGAAGGACCTGCAAGTGGACGCGCAAGTGTTGAGGAGCGCGCGTGAGAACGAAACAGATGTGTCACATGGCCTGGACATTGTTTCCACCGGGTACCACGGCCGCAACAACGGCGATTACAACAACGACAGCAACAGCAGCAGCGGTGGCGGTGCAGTCATTCCAAGTCAGTCACAACATGTTGCGCGTACGTGCGTGAATGTATGTGGGGTGAGGATGTGTGCAACGGTTTACATGCGCAATTGTGTTGCACACGTCTATGTGTGCATGTGTGCATGGTCTGTGTGTATTCACCAAACGTGAACATGTGCATGCGTGCGTGTGCATGTGTCGTTCAGGTCCCCGAGATCTTCACTTTGATGCGTTTGTGCAGTTTGAGCAGTTCGAGTCTGCACTTGCGTGTGCGCGTGCGTTGAACGAGCGCTGTCTTTCCCGCGTTCGCAACGGCCGCCACTTTCAGGTGTGTGTTCGTATGTTTGTGTGTTTGTTCATTTGTATGTGTGCATGTTGTTGCTACTGCGTGTAGCACTACAATGCATGTCTTCCCGAACTAATCGCGCCGCGTCCATGTTCACAATCACCACCACCACAATCACCACCACCACCACCACCACCACAATCACCACCACCACCACCACCACAATCACCACCACCACCACTTCAGGTGTTTGCAACAGCGGCAATTGACACGAGCTCATTCCTCTCTGATGCGC
>NW_004754923.1:144169-149169 GCF_000188695.1 Salpingoeca rosetta | reverse complement strand
CATGCTGCTATAGTGCTATGCTGCGAGTGTCTGTGTGTGATGTACGTGAAACGTGCACAAGGCAAAGTCGGTGCGGTTTGTGTGCATGATTTGGTGGTTGTTTTGGAGCGTGGGGCTGGCGGCTTGTGGGTTGATGTGCGTCGCTTACTCGCTTGCTTGAAAAGTGGAGGCATGCTAGCCTTGGTACAATGGAAGACAGAAAGAGAGAGAGAGAGAGAGAGTGTGTGTGTGCATGGGTAGCATGGGTGTGGGGGTGACTCGCTAGCTGAAGAGACTCTTGACCTGGTACTGTTAGTAGCCAGTGGCATGTCACCCTGTCACCGGTGCACTACTCAAGTGCTCAGGCGTTTGATGGCACAAGCCCTCTTCCACAAACAGTTCTTCCCTCCTCTTGCACCACTCATGCCTGCTCACGTCAACATTCCCTGAACACCTGTACGTGCGTGTGACGTGACTATGCGACCTGCTATTATTATTGTCCTGTCTCACAGGGGCATTCGCCGGGACGCAGGAACTTTCATGCCTGCACCCAGTACCGCAACAGGATGTTTGTGTTTGGTGAGCCGTGTGCGACAGCGCTTGCACATGCTGTTGTCATGCCAAATCATGGTGCCTTTGGAAGGGGCAAGCCTCTAACAAGCGTCTTGTTCATTTTCAGCCACTTTTGCTCGCCCTCGAATGATGCAAGAAGGATGCAGTGCTACATTCCACTAATACATTCACACACACATTCACACAACTGTAGGTGGCTTGCATGTGATTAGTGACACCGACTCAGGCCAGGTACGTCACAATGCCACAACGACGTTGTGCCTTGCCGTGATGCTGCTGCACAACTGTTTCGTTCATCGAGTGTAACAGTGCACCTCACCAACTCTGTTTGGGGGTGTCTCGTCTCACACTCTCGCGTTCTCACACTCTCGCGTTCTGTCTCAGATCAAATATCGCGTGACAAACGACCTTTGGATGTACTTTCCAGGTGAACCATTGAGGGCCTGAATGTCTGACCATATGCTTGAGTTCACCAGTGCGCACACGCACATGATGATTACGCTTTCTTTGAGTGCACATGCAAGCAATCCTTTGATTGCTTTGCGTGCCGTGGCCGTCCAATTCATACTTACAGGACATGTTGTTTGCTGTTTGCGCGTGTGTGCGCGTGCGCGCGCGTGTGTGCGTGTGTGTGCGTGTGCGTGCGTGTGCGTGCGTGTGCGTGCGTGTGCGTGTTGTTTGCTTGCTTCCATGTTGCTTGTGCGTGTGTGTGTGTGCAGACTTTAAGCGCTGGCGAAACATCACGCAGGGCGGGCCAACCTGGCCCTATCCGCGCTTCTAGTACGTGCATACGCTGCTCGCTCCTCACTCTCACTCCCCTGCACGCACCATGCTGAGGACGCTTTGAGGAGAATGCAGTACATCCACTCACCGTCATTGCAAACAACCTTCATTACAAACCACCTTCCCCACGTACGGCACTCTGCAGCCACACAGCAAACAGCATCAACGTGGGCGGGAAGCAGAACATGGTCATATTTGGAGGCATCGACAACTCCCACGTCTGGACTTACAACTACGAAAGCGAAGAGTTCAACGTCAGTGCTTACACCTGCTCATACATACTCGTGCGCCACGACAATCAATTCACGGATTGGCCCTTTGGCCAGTGTCACCACCAACACCATACATGTCTTTATGCCAGCGTCCTATCACAGCAGCAGCCATTCCTATCATATTGGCCCTTCCTCACAGCCATCACGTCCATCAAACACACCACCACCACCACCATTACCAGCTGTTCTCGCCCGGCGCCATCTCGCCCACGCCGCGCATGCTGCACTCGTCCACGTCCTACAACGACACGCTGTACATCTACGGCGGCTGTGCTGTGCCGACGGGAGAAGTCCCCGGCCTCGACCTCTGCGAAGAAGGTGCCGAGGGAGGCTGCACGCTCCTGCCGTGATGGCGATGGCGTTGTGTGGTGGTGGTGGTGGTGGTGCTGGTGCTGGTGGTGGTGATTCTTATGGTAGTGGCGGTGGCGCGTGCTTGCGTGCAATTGCAAGATGCTGTAATAACAGCCACGTGTAATTGCGTACGTGTATGTACATATTCACACACACACACACACACACACACACACACACCGACACATCAGGGTCGCTCGGAGACGTGTGGCGTTGGACAGCGGGCAATGGATGGGAGGAGCTGCTGATTGCACACCCGCGCATCCACCGCTTCTCGGCCGCCATGTTCTTCTACCGCGGCAGTCTGCACATGCTCGGCGGCTTCCCGCACGTGTCTGCGTTTGACCACGACACTGATGCGGACGTCAACCATTACCGCCTGCCGCTCCCAACGGACTGGGCGCTTGCAGATACACCGCCGCCCACCTGGCAGGCTGCCATCACCCCAGAGACAGCGAGGGTGCGCTAGGAGTTGCCGTTCGTGCGTGCGTGTGTGTTTTGTGGGATGTGTGTGTGTGTGTGTGCGTGTGTGTGCGATGCAGGCTGTGTGAACTCTTCGTGCGCGCTGTGCGGGGGTTCTCATTCCAAAACGTGCTCGTTTCTTGTTGGTTGGCTGCTGCAACATCACCGCTGGTACATCATTGCTGCGATGTCGTCGTCGTCGATGCAGCCGTTTGAGGATGTGTTTGATCCAGATTTGGATGCGTTGAGCGTCGATCCATTTCTTCTCTTCAACGACACCATCCGCAGCCTCAGCTTCAACGTCCTCCCACCCAGGGTGCGCCGCTGCTGCTGTTGGTGGTGGTGGTGGTGGTGTTGTTGTTGTTGTTGTTGTTGTGGCGTGTTGCCCGGTCTGTGCCTTAGCTGTGTGTTCGTCAACATGAAGCCGTCTTCCCTCACCGCCACTTGCCCACCTACCACCACCTCTTCTCCTGTGCGCGACACGACCACAGCTTGGCTTTGCCAGCATTACGCAGGTGTCCGATGACACATTTCTTCTCATTGCTGGCCGCTCGTCGGCGCTCACCGCCCCGTCAAACAAGGTGTGGATCGTGTGGATTATGTGTGCACGCAGGGGCAGATGTTGCCCTCATACTGCATTGTTGATGTTGTGGCTTGCGTGGGGTCTTTGATCGACGTCTTGCCTGCGAGCAAGAGCACACTTCAACTGGTTATACACACTTACACGCTTGCCCGTGCGTGTGCGTGTGCGTGTGCATGTGTGTGTGTGTGTGTGTGTGGTGTGTGCATGTGTGTGTGCGTGTGGGTGTGTGTGTGTGTGCTTGAAGGTGTTTCGCTTCAACGGCCAGAACATGACGTGGGACGTTCTTGACGAGAACCGCTTCGACACCAATATCGCGCGGCGGTGCGTCAACCATCTCTCCCACACGGAGCACACCACAGAACCGGGATTGGCGCCACACGTGTTGATGGACCTGCCACTTTCACACCCTCTCACACTTCACCTTCACACCTCTCTCCACGAACCATCAAACGCCACCACCACCACCACCACCACCACCATTGGCGTCATCACCATCACCGTGACGGTCTACAGGTCGGGCCACTGCAGCGTGGCGACAACAGCGGGCTCTGTGCTGACGTTTGCAGGCGCGGCCCCGCTGTCCTTCTTCTCGGACGTGGCCTCCTTTGAGGCGGAATCTCAGTCCTGGGCTGAGCCTCTCATTAACACCCAGTCAGTTGCAGTGTCGTTGCCATCGTGGCCGTGGTGATGGTGGTGTGGTGGTGATGGTGGTACGTGGTACGTGTGTGTCTTTCCGGTTGCGTGAGTACATGTGTGGGATTATGATTCTGTGCAAGTGTGTGTGTGTGTGTGTGATTATACATCTGTGAGTGGCGGGGTTGTGTTCGAAACACGTTGGATGACGTCCAAACTCATCAACCAGCGACAATCTGCCTACAATCACCCATCAGTCCCCTGACGGGCATTTTCCCCGCGGGCGTGACGTACAAGAACTACTACGTCCTCCATGGCGGCCTCTCGTTCGCACGCTCAGAGGTGATGATGATGATGATGATGATGATGATGATGATGATGATGATGATGATGATGATGATGATGATGATGATGATGATGATGATGATGATGATGATGATGATGATGATGATGATGATGATGATGATGATGGTGGTGGTGGTGGTGGTGGTGGTGGTGGTGGTGGTGGTGGTGGTTATGGTGGTGGAGTTGATGGTGTGAGGCTGTTCGGCATGGCTTTGTTTTGATCATGGCCGCTCTCACACATCAACGTCACGACACAGCTCGAATGCATCTGGTGTTGCCTGCTTCCTCCTCAACGACCTCACACACAACAACAACTCACAAAGCACACGCACACACCTCAATTCACTCACCCACAATGCGTACAGGCTTCCTCGCACGTGTTTCTGCTTGACCTCAGCACGCGCCGGTGGGTGAACGTGTGGCTCCACAACCAGCCGCCCGTCCGCCGCTACGGCCACTCTGTCAACGTCGTTGGCAACAATCTCTACTATTTTGGTGGCGCCACCGCGCTCTCAAGTGGGTTGCACTGCACTCGTTTGTGTGTGCTTGTGTGTGTGTGCTTGCGTGAGTGTGTGTGTGTGTGTGCGTGTGTGCTGAATGTGTGCACGTGTTTGACTCGATTGGCGAGGCTCTTTCCCATGGCTTGGTTTAATCGTTACCATCGCACCCTTCAAACACACACACACACACACACACACACACACACACACACACACACACACACACACACACGCGCTGATACGCGCAACAGAGGCAAGCGTAAGGGGTAACAGAAACCAGGGACGGAAGGTACGCATTTCTCATTTCTACTAGATGAATGAAAATTCTAGCACGCGGCGAGGACTGACACAGAGCAGGAAGAGTATTGGCTCGATGATCTTGATGCTTGTCACGTTTTGCTTGATAAGAGACGACCGGGACATATTACTGATTATGAGCAGTACACGTATCATCACGTGTAAAGCATATGCCTGCGAGATAACTAGTAGTGCAAAGAAGCTCGAGAGGGATTGAATGTG
>NW_004754923.1:114745-143968 GCF_000188695.1 Salpingoeca rosetta | reverse complement strand
ATCTTTCACACACACACACACACACACACACACACACACACACACACACACACACACACACACACACACACTGACACACGCACACTGACACACGTGTGTGGCGCAGGCGATCCCACGGCCATCAGCAACGCCATTTTCCGCATCAACATGGACGAGTTCAACATTTACCACGACGGTCCCGGCATCACAGAGTGCGTTGATGTGCTTTTGCAAGAGAAACTTGATGTGTTTACTTGCTTGCAATGACACGTGTCCCACCTCTTCGTCTTTGTTTTTCTGCACTGTACTGACATGTACCCTGTTGTTCGTCTTCCTGCGTGCATGCGTGCGTGTTGAAATTGCCTGCAGGCTCCGACCTCACCGGCGGACACGGCACTCGTCCGTGTACTTCAACGTGACGCATTCGCTGTATGTGTTTGGCGGCCGGTCCCACTTCAGCACATACTGCGATCTGTGGCGCTTTGACATTGCAGGAAACTTTTGGCAGCCGCTCGGCAACTGCACCGACAACCAGGGGGTATGGCGCTGATGGTGGTGGTGGTGGTTGTGGTGGTGGCGATTGGTGGTGCTGTGGTGGTCTGTGTGATCAATCATCCTGTGTCCACGTGTGTGTATGGTGTCACACACGCATACTCTCTCTCTCACTCAATCACACACACACACCACCACCACCCTGTAATTGCGTGCGTTGCAGTGGCCGCCGGCGCGATCGGCACACGTCGCCTTCATTCTCGATGACTTCATGTACATTTACGGCGGCACAGGTGTGCCACTGACCGCGCCGCTGTCTGCTCACGCATGTCTGTGATGCACTCGTTGCCCCTACACTTGTGCTGAAAGGGTTATCACGCGTATACTATCATGTGCCGTTGGTCCCCACCACACATACATACACACGAGCACAAATGACACACACACATATATACACGCACATACACGCACATACACACGGGCGCGCGCGAGAGACATGTACACACAACGATCCCCACTGCTTACCCTGCGCTGTGTGTTTCCCTGTCCAGGCGACGTGAATGTGTTGGCGGACACGTATGCGGATGTGTGGCGGTATGATCTCACCGCCCAGTCGTGGCAGCACGTGGCTGACGCATCGCCAGCTGGGCCGCGGTGAGGCAGTGGTGGAGGAGGAGGAGGAGGAGGTGGTGGTGGTGGAGGAGGAGGAGGAGGAGGAGGAGGAGGAGGAGACGGTGGTGGTGGTGGTGGTGGAGATGGGAATGCACTCAATACTGTGGTCGAGTGTTGATGAGCGACTTCTTGCGAACAAATTATCCCAGCCAATCACACCACTACGACCATCCTCTCCCCAACCCACGCCATCACCGCCCGTTCATATGCACGCCACTACTCACATCACCACTCACGTGTGTTCTCTCACCACAACCATCGTGCGGGCAGCTTCTCTGCCTCGGTTACGCCGCTGCCGGGCGGTAAGAAGGTGATCATTGCACTCGGCATCGACAACCTGAAGCGCGGGGTGAGCCGGCTGGACTTGTGGGACGTGCACCACGTCGACAACGCCACCAGCGGCGATCTTGATCTGGAGTGGACACGCTTGCACGTGCGGAATCCCATTGACAGATACGCGCACGCAGCGGGCTTTCACAGGTACGACGAGCAGTTGTGACGGCGTTGTTGTTGGTGTGCGTGTGTCTGTGTTGAGTTGGGGAGGGAAGCAAAGCAGATTTGTCTTTGCTTGTTTGGATGTTTAAGCTGCATGGTGTTTGTTGCTTCTCATCAATCACACACACACACGCACCCACGCACACACACACACACACACACACACACACACACACACACACACACACACACGTATGCACGTGCACCATTTGGTGTAACTGTAAAGGTTCTTCCGTGTGTTCTCTGGGCGTCGTGGTATCTTGGAGGACCTTCAAGGCGGTGCCCTTGAGATGGAGGAAACGGCGCTTCGTTTGGGCTGCAACGTGGGCTCCTTCTCTGAAGATTTTCTGACCATCCCTTGTCAACCGTGCCCCGTGGGCACTTTTGCAGACTTTCCAGGTAACAGCCAGGGGCATCCAGTGCGCGTGCGTGTGTGTGTGCATGTGCATGTGCGCGTGTGCACGTGTGTGCGTGTGTGCGTGTATGTATCCGCGTGCATGTGCGCGTGCTCCCGTTTGGTTGTTCATGATAACTGTGGACGTGTGTTCGTGGTAAGGGCGAAACAAGCACGAGCAACGCCACACACTGACACTGTGGCATATCATCACGTGCATGTGCATATCCATCCAATATGCGTGTGTGTGTGTGTGTGTGTTTACAGGCCAGGAGTCGTGCTTTGCATGTCCCGGCAAATCAACGACCTTGGAGGAAGGCTCCGTGTCCGTCAGTGAGTAGTTTTGAACTCGATGGTTGCGAGTCCTAACATGCATGTATGCACCCATGCACAAACCTGCACGTACCCGCCTGAACGCCAAAAGAGAAGGCTGCACTGCACGCATGATACTACATGTTCATGGCCACCAAAATCACAGTACTCCTCATGCCGCGCGTACATCACGACACGGCCATAATCATCTCGTTACCCACTCCTTCCACCGCCACTGTTCATGCTCAGCCAACTGTTCCGTGTGCGAGCCCAACTCGTGCCGCGGCAATGGCCGCTGTACAATTGACCAAAACGGATTTCGCCCAAGCTGCTTCTGTAACTTTGGTTACTCCGGCGCCGACGTGAGTGCACATCGTTCTCGTGATAAGTTGAAATGCACACACACACACACACACACACACACACACACACACACACACACAAGCACAAGCACGAGCACAAGCACAAGCACAAGCACATGCACATTTACATGGGTGCTTGTGCACACATGTGTGCGCACACACAAGTACATGCATGTACACATATCTTCGTTTGGACACACATCTCCTCGGAACGTGTGTCTGCATCCATCTGTGCATTTCTAACATGTGCACCCCTTTGTCTCTGTGCGCTGCTTGCCTCCTCCCTCTTGGCAGTGCTCTGTGAACTGGCTGGCCATTGTCTTGGGCACGGTGCTTGGCGGCGGCTCCATTGTTGCCATCGTCTTCCTCACCATTCGCTACTTCCGCAGGACCATTGTGTAAGTCACACGTCGCTGTCCGCTTTGCGTGTGTGTGTGTTTGCGTGTTTCTGTGAATGTCAGTGTGTGCATGTGTGTGTGTGTGCATCGTGTGTGTGAATGCGTGTGCGTGTGCATATGTGTGTGAATGCATGTGTTTCTGTGTGTGTCAGTGTGTCTCTGTGAGTGAATGCATGTGTCTCTCTGTAAGTGAATGCATGAGGAGCCTGTGGGCATGTACGTCTACCTTCCATTGGAACATGGGTGCTCATGTCTTCACATTTGCCGTGCGACCGTCCCTCCTCCGCAGCCAAGCGAAGAACGACAGTGCACTGCACCAGAAACTGTTGGCCGAAAGCCAAATCGAGCTGTCACTGCTAGGTGCGACATGCACGTGTGCATGTGCCTGCTGCCATACGTGTGTGCATGTGTGACTGTGGTTGCTGGTGATGACTGCAAGACGTGCTCGTTGCGCACGCTTGTGTATTGTCATGCTCCCTGTCTTCACACGACTGTAGTCACAACAACGGTGCGCTGTCGTGCATGGGTGCATACTGACCCTCGTGTGTGTGTGTGTGTGTGTGTGTGTGTGTGTGTGTGTGTGTGTGTGTGTGTGTGTGTGTGTGTGTGCGTGTGCTTCGCTCTTTATACCAGAACGCGCGTGGGAAATCGATGTGGAAGACTTGACGCTGTATGAGCAGATTGGCGAGGGCGGGTACGGCGAAGGTGAGCATGTGTACATGCTCCTTCGCTTGTATGAGGGGGCGCGTGTGCATGCGTGTGTAAATGTGTGTGTGTGTGTGTATGCGTTTTTGAAAAATCTGCAGAACTGTCCAAAGAGCGCATTCCTTGTTCCCGTTCACCTGCACACCGCCTCACGAATTCGCCACCGCCATGTGTGCACGTGTTGTGTGTGCGCTTTGCATCAGTGTACCGCGCGCTGTGGAACGAGAGCGTGGTTGCGTTGAAGAAGTTGCGAACGGCGATGGCCATGCTCGATTCGTTCTTCGTCGACGAATTCCAGACTGTGCGTTGGCGGTGGCAAGGGGATGGGGGCTGAGGGAGAGGAGGGAAGCAGTGTGTAAGAAGGAAGATGATGTGTGTTTGCAGAGTGTATGGTCGCGGTGGAAGATGTGTGTGTGTATGTGTGTGTGTGTGTGTGTTTGCTACGATGCGGTTTGAGCTTCGCACTTCCTCTATTTTGCTCGTTCACATGTCGCTCGTGCGCCGTCACCACCACCACCATCACCGTTGTCACCACCAGGAGGTGCGGCTGCAGCGCACTCTTCGCCACCGCAACGTCGTCCTCTTCTTTGGCGCCGGCGTCTTTCCCGACGGAAACCCGTTCCTGGTGAGACAGCATCACATGGTGGGATAACCCACAACTGCAGAGGGACATGAACTTGTATTCCTGTTGCTTGTTTTCAAACGCTTCTGGCAGATGCTTGATTTCAATTCTGTCACACACACACACACACACACACACACACACACACACACACACACACACACACACACACACACACACACATACACACACACACACACACACACACAGGTGACGGAGTACATGCGGCGCGGATCGTTGCAGCAGGTGCTGGCCAGCGCGTGGCCGGGTGGTGTTGACAGGAACGACGATGCTGTGATTGAGACAATCAACCCGGACGATCGCCTCTCGTGGGGGCTTCGACTCCAGTTTGCACGCGATGCAGCACGGGTGCGAACGTGTTTGTTGATCCTGCACAGCTTGCGTTGTGACAACTGCGCTGCGTTGAACGTCGTTGGTTTGTGCATGCGCCGTGTGGTGAAGGTGGTGCATCATGGATTCGCCCTGCCTCGCCGAGCTTACACATCTCTTTCGCTGGTGTGTCGCTGTGGTGGTCTTCTTTCATTGACTGTATCCTCGTCGTCACGGTCCACCATTGACAGGGGATGACGTTCTTGCACGAGCAGATACCGCCACGCCTTCATCGCGACATCAAGGTGTGAAATGGGCGCTGTTGTCACTGAAGTGTTGCACGCACGAACATGCGTTCATGACACACCACCCCCCCCTGAGGCAACGTGTCTTGCGTCAGTACACTGGCACACATGCGCTTGCTTACGCTTCAAACACAACACGCTGTGCACACGACGTCGCACTTGTTGTGTCTTCTTGCGACAGTCTGCCAATTTCCTGGTGTCGGATGGATGGACCGTCAAAGTCGCTGATTTCGTGAGTAGAGGCGCACCTTTGCCTGACAACGCGCTGCTGCTGCTGCTGGTGGTGGTGGTGGTGGTGGTGGTGGTGGTGTTGGTCGTGATGAGGATGCATTGAAGCTGTACTTGTTGTTGTCGTTGCTGTTGCTGGTTTGCTGTTGCGTTCGTTCCAAACTCGCCCCCATCATGAGTCGTTCTTGAATTGTGCAACGGTGCTGTTGTGTCACGCCAAATCTCTATTCCAGCTGCTCATGCACACGTGCTTCTTATGTGGTTCGTGCGTGCGTGCGTGTGTATATGCAGGGCACAACGACGATGATCAAGGAGTACAGGCCAGGGGCAGCCGGCAGTCGCCCCAGGTTGGCATGCGAGGGGTGCTTGAGTGCTTCTCATTGCGTATGTGTGTTTGTATATGTATATGCATGTGTATGTGTGCATGTGTATGTGTGCATGTGTATGTGTGCATGTGTATGTGTGTTTGTGTATGTGTGTTTGTGTGAATGTGCGTTTGTGTGTATGTGTGTATGGTACGTATGCGTGTATGTGTGTTTATGTGTGTTTATGTGTGTATGTACCAAGTGTGGTGCGGCCTCAAACTCACTTCACATGCGCGCTGATTCGTGCAGCGATGCGCACACGCTATGGCTGATTCACTGTTCACGTATCCACCCACGCCATCGCTCCCTTCTTCTGTCTGTGTTTGCGCTTGCAGCAGCTTTGCCCTGAACGACCGAGCAGAGCTGACCATGGGAGTGCGTTCATGCGCTTATGTCGTTCATGCGTTGTATCTACGAGCCCTGTATCCTCACTTGATTGTGGCGAAGCACACTGACCGCAATACCGCCGCGCCAACGCTTCACTTTGCCAGCACTCACTCATCCATCTCGTGTTTCCCATGCTCACTTCACCTACCACCGTGTCCTGTCACCATCATTGCCAACACCAACACCACCCCTCATGTGGCAGGTTGGCACCATCTGCTGGTGTGCTCCGGAGGTGCTGAGCGGATCGTCGCAGTACGGGTTGCCAAGCGACGTCTACAGCTTTGCCATTCTCCTCTTTGAGATTGAGACCTGCCGCCTGCCATACGAAGACATACCAAGGTGCGATGGCAACGAAGAGGAGAGAGGGAGAGAGAGGGAGAGAGAGAGTGTGTGTGTGTGTGTGCGTGCATGTGTGTGTGTGTGCGTGCGTGCATGTGTGTGCGTGTGTGTGTGTGCGTGTGTCATGTGATGCGATGTGTCATGTGATGCGATGTGTCATGTGATGCGATGTGATGTGATGGTGCTGGTCGCTTGAGCACATCACGGAACTCAACCGAGTTCGGTTTCGCTTGCGTCCTCTGATTGCGCACGCCCATACCCACCACCCCATGCGCTCCAATGTGCTCCACCTCACATTCTCTCCATCTCATCTCCACCACGCAGTGTGCGCACCATTCCGTCATTGGTGATCAGCGGCACACGCCCCACGCTGCCAGAGCCAATTGTCACCCGGCCATACGCACGCGAGTTCCGCGAAATCATGGCGCAGGTGCGTGCAAGCGTTGGATGTGTTCTGTGCTCGTGTGTGAGCTTGGATGCGCAGTCCATCTCTCTCTCTCTTGCAATTCTTCTTGCTCCTCACGCACACATGCACACGCACGTGTACTCGCGCGCACACACACACTGGCACTCATACTCACACACACACACACACGCGCGCGGTCGCGCGCACATTCACATGCACATGCACACATATGCACAACCATGTCTTTTCTCACGCCCTGCAAGTGCTGGGATGGAGAGCCGTCAAAGCGGCCCGCGTTCAGGGAGGTGCTTGAGGTGCTGGAACGGCTTGAGGTTGACGTGGTGCTGCCGTCATTCCCTGATGACAGCGCCAAAGCAGCGAGCCAAGGAGTACCAGATCACGCCATGCATTCTGGCACACACGATAGCAACAACAGCAAGAGTGGCAAAGGTGGCAGTGGCGTTGATGGAGGGCAGTTGCCAAGCGTCCTTCCACCAGATGTGCGGCACAGGCGCGCAGACAAGTACCACACCCTCACGCCTTCGTTCTCGCCCCACTCAACCATGTAGCTCTGCTTGCTTGGGCAATGTTGTAAGACTGCACAGCACCTGCTGCATCCCTCTAAGCGACCTTTGCATTGTGTATGCGTACTCTGTGTGTGTGTGTTTGTGTGTGTGTGTGTGTGTGTGTGTGTGTGTGTGTGTGTGTGTGTGTGTGTGTGTGTGTGTGTGTGTGTGTGTGTGTGTGTGTGTGTGTGTGTGTGTGTGTGTGTGCGTACTCTTGTGTTTGCGCTTCAGTTCGCTCAAATGACGCCATTGATGAGTCATCGCGACGTTTGTTAATATACCGGCAAATATTCCGTAGCCTCTCCGAATTGGAGCACGAAGCACGTTGCGCATTCAAACACACACACCACGCTCACCATCCAACCTTCCATCCATCCAGCGACCTGAGCTTTGCTGCGACAGCAGGGTGGTGTCCAGTGAGACGTTGAGGTTCCCGCGTGTTGTGTTGGGGTTTGTTCTTTGTTTTCATTTTTCTCTCCCCCCCCCCACACACACACACAAACGGTCCGTGTTTAATCTGCACAAACCAATCAAGAAGACACTGAACGGAGCAACATGTCTATCGGCCTGTTGCTGTGGAAGAACTTCACGCTCGCGCGTCGAAGACCAGTGCGTGTTGTCATGCCATGCGTCCGCGCGCACGCGCGCGTGTGTGTGTGTGTGGTGGTCGTGCGTGTGTGAACTACATGCGTGTTTGATTTGGGTGTACGTGTCTAATCTGGACACACGCTCATTGTGATGTCCGTGTGCTGCTGCTTGTACTGATGCTTGTTCGGTTGCCGCTCATCAAACGCGACCATCACGCACACAACTTCAGTGGGCGACAGCGTTTGAGATCATCCTGCCCATCGCGTTCATGTGCATCCTCGTCGGTGTGCGCCAGTCGACACTGAAGAAAGCCAAGCACGAGGTCAGTAGCGTTTGCTGCCAATGTGTGTATGCGTGTGCATGACATGCGTGTGCAAGAAGCACGTTTTAGTTTTGGCACTCATCAGGCACACACGTTTCCTCGATGGCAGTGCGTCGGCGGGTGCGTGTATGATGAGTTCTCGCCCAGCAATACCGGTATCATGTTACCACCCTGCCCGAAAGGATGGACGGCAAGTTGCACATGCCGCTGACATGCCTCTGACCGTCTCGAGTACAGTGGTGTCATTGTCCCTGTCTACATTTGGGTGCCTTCTGCAGGGCTTGTGGAACATGCCACTTACATCACCCTCCTCTCTTCCCCTGTTGCATCAATTTCACACTTCAGATGTACTACACCCCAAACACGCCAAACGTGACCGAGATCATGTCCTCCACTGCCGCGTACCTTGGTGCGTGACCCTACCACCCCTCTCTTGCTCGTGCTGCTATGACTGTTAGTCGTGGTGGTGATGTTGCTACTGCTGGTGCTGCTGCTGGTGATGTTGCTACTGCTGGTGCTGCTGCTGGTGTTGCTGCTGCTGTCACCATGTGCACTGTTTTGTTTTGTGTCAGTGTTTCATGCTTGCGTACCTTGGCACCCAGCCTCTCCCTCGCTCCCTCGCTCCCTCGCTCCCTTTGACCCTCACCCAACAACATGACGCGCATCGCAGCCACGTACTCTGACAACATGACGCTGAGCGCCATGAAAGGGTTCGCATCCGAGGACGCGATGGTGTCTGAGCTCGTCAGCATCGGCAGCGGGTGCAAATTCGGCGTCGTCATGTCAAAGGTGAGCAGCACTTGGGCTGTGACGTGTGATGCTCGTGTGTGTGCATGTGTGCATGTGTGTGTGCATGTGTGCATGTGTGCGCACGCGCGTGTGTGCATGTGTGCATGTGCGTGTGTGTGTGTGCTATATGCATGTGCGCGTGTGTGTCCCTGCCTTTGTCATCGTGTTTGCGCGTATGTAACGGGAGCATTTCAAGACAATCATGGCGTTTGTACTCGCCCTAGCGATGCTCGTTCAGCTCACCCGATGCCACTGCTTCTTCATCTTCATCCTCCATCACAACCACGCACCCCGTCCTCCCTCCCTCCGTGTCTGTGCACGTGGTTACATGACTGTTGTGCATGTGCAGCCGACTACGGACACGTATGACTACACGCTGCGCTTCGACTCGACGCCCGGCGGGTACGATGTGAAGGCCTCCTTTGGCTCGCGCTGGATGACAACCATCTCCTTTCCGGAGTTTCAGCTTCTTGGTGAGACGCACGCGCGTGTGGCTGGATGGAGAGGTGGAATGGAGATGTGTGTGTGTGTGTGAGTGTGGGTGAGTGTGAGTGTGAGTGTGGGGGGGGGGGGAGAGGTTGTGTGCGTCTGCCTGTGCGTTTGTGTGTGTGTGTGTGTGTGTGTGTGTGTGTGTGTGTGTGTGTGTGTGTGTGTGAGTTAGTGAGTGGTGATTGATGGAGCGTGTCTGTATGTGTGTGCGTGTGCGCGCGCACGTGTGTGTTCTTACGTGTGCTCGTGCTCGTTGTGGCTGCATTTGCTCATGATAACCACTCACTGGTCATCGTACACCATCACCATCACCATCACCTTGGTGCATCGTGACGACAACGCGCCAATCTCAATCAGGCCCGCGTGATGACAGCGATTTGCTGAGCGCGACGTACGGCAGCTCCCCCGGTTATGCGCAGTACGGATTCACCCAGGCCCAGCATGCCATCAACATGTGCGTGCGATGGCTGCTGTAGTGTGTGCTTGATGCTCTCTTTGTTGTGATGCGGTTGCATTGGTCTCGTTTGGTTTCTCGTGTCGCGTGCATGACCCTTGCATCCCACATTCGCACACCCGTGGCGTGGTGTTCACCTCCACACACACACACACACACACACACACACACACACACACACACACACACACACACACACACACACACACACACACACACACACACACACACACAGGGCCATCGCCAATGCGACGGGGCTGCAGGATGTGGTGGACACGCTGTCACGCGTTCGTCTTCAGCGCATGCCGTATCCAGGTCGGCTGGCGTGTGGCATGTGGCATCTGCTTACTCTGTCTGTTCCGTGTGTGTGCGTGTGTGTGTGTGCGTGTGTTCTTGTGAGTATGCGTGTGTGCGTGCGTGTATGCAAGTGTGCGTGCATTCTTGTTTCTGTGTGCGTGTGCGAGTGCAGGCAACCTTGTGGTTCGTACATGAACACCACAGCCTGTCACAGCCGTGCTCACACGAATTTTGACTTTGCCTGTTTCCCATTCACCACCAGAGTACCTGGATGACGGGTTCCTGTACGCCATCAAGTTTGGTCTCCCACTCCTCCTCATGATTGCGCTCCTCTTCACAGCGCTCACCGTCGTCAGGGTGCGAACACAATCACACGCAGTCCGCACATGCACACATGCAATTGCGTGTCGGTGTGAGCGGCCCAGGTTGCCGTGCTGTGTATCTCCAGCGATTTTGGCACATGGTGTGACATGGCACTGCTGCTTCTTCAAACGCTCACTCGTGCATGTTTGTGTGTGGGTGGGTGTACATTTGTCTGTGCATGTGCGTGTGCGCGTGTGCGTGTATGTCTTTGATGCCTTTGCCTGTGTATATTCGTTTGTTACTCCAACAGAACATTGTGCACGAGAAAGAGCGCCGGCTGAAGGAAAGCATGAAGATGATGGGGCTGAAGAATTGGAACCACTGGCTCGCATGGTTCATCCAGGCTTTCTCCTTCCTCGCCGTGAGTCGGGGGTGCATCCATGCACACACGTACACACACATACACACATACCTCTACATGCATACACACATACATACACATACACATGCACACATACACATACACAACGCATGAACACGGAGGTGTACACGCGTGATGAAGGTTACCCTTTCCCCTTCCAAGAATGCTCATACTGATACTGCTGCTGTGTGTCTCATGTACACTTGTGCGCGCACATCAGGTGTCAATGACTGTGATTGCGTTTATCTGCAAAGGCGGACAAGTCCTGCAGCACTCGGATCCAACCGTCATCTGGGTTTATCTCCTCGGTAAATCGGACACACACACACACGTACATTTGCACGCACGCACGCACAGAGAGAGAGACAGAGAGAGGGGGGAGAGAGACAGAGAGAGGGGGGGGAGAGAGACAGAGAGAGGGGGGGGGGAGAGACAGAGAGAGAGTGAGGGAGGGAGGGAGAGAGAGAGAGACACACACACACAGACGCACACACAGACACACACACAGACACACGACGGCCTGATGCTGCTTTGCATTGCCCGTGTACTCACGCCCGTGTGGCATGGTTGGTCGATCATGCCAATCGCGATTTGCAGCGTTTGCGCTCGCAACCGTTAACCTGTGCTTTCTCATCAGCGTGTTTTTCACCAAAGCAAGCACGGTATGTGTCCTGCTCCCCCCCACGCTTTGAACCGCCACGTCCACTGCACATACGCTTACATATGACACCTACAAGCACGCTTTTGTCTGCACATGTGCACACAACTGCTCCTCTGAACCCATTCCCACGACACCTCCATCTGTGTGTGTATGTGTGTGTGTGTGTGTGCAGGGCGCTGCTGCTGGTGGCATCATCTGGTTCTGCACATACGTGCCGTACATGTTTATTGGGCCGCGCTACCAGGCCATGTCGTTCTCAACAAAGCAGTCCTCCTGCTTCGTCTCCACCACCGCCATGGTGCGACGGCTTTCCTGCATGATGCCCTTTATGCGTGCGTGTGTTTGTGCGTGCGTGTATGTTTGTGTGTGCGTGCGTGCGTCCGCCTGCTGCTCGTCTGTCTGCCTCTGTTTGTTCGCATGCCAACAACACACAACGTGACTCATGTGCGTGCATGTGTATGTGTTGATACAGGCGATTGGCGCTCAGCTGATTGCGGAGTTTGAAGGTCGAGGCGATGGCGTGCAGTGGGCGACGCTCACCGACCCGGTCTGTGATCCAGTCCATGTCTGATCGCCTGTAACAACACGCCACGTCACTACACGCGCTGTTTTCAAGCCTGCGTGCACCGCTGCTGTCACCGCCGTCACCACCATCACTGCCACCACCACCATTGCCATACCCTACATCGTCATCATGATTATCCTCATCATCAACACCATTGTCACGTCCATTGTTGTCATGATGCGCATAGGTGAGCGCTGACGATCCGTTTACCTTTGGCACCATCATCGGCATGCTTCTCTTCGACTCCATCGTTTACGCCGTCCTCACCTGGTGCGACATATGCTCATGCATCTCTCATCTGTGCATGTACCCTGTACGTGCTTGTACGCTTCTTGGTTGTGCCTGCACATTGCAGCAGTGATCCTGTACTGCATCCGTTTTTGCGATTCCATTCACCATTCACCACGTTCTCCTCTCTACGCAACTCACGCCCACAGGTACATTGAAGCCGTGTTCCCAGGGGAATACGGCATTCCCCTGCCATGGTACTTCCCGCTCACGGTGCGTTCGCGATGTGCGCGGGTGTCTGAGTGAGTGCGCGGGTGTCTGAGTGAGTGAGTGAGTGAGTGAGTGAGTGAGTGCGTGTGTGTGAAAGAGAGAAGGTGTTTTTAATGAGAGGGAGTGCAGGAAGCGCGGAGTCTAACAGCAAGAGACAAGAGACGAGAGGAACAGAGACCGTGTGCATATTTTGTGTTAATGCGCAACGCAACAACCTTTGCACCTCACTTTTTGTTTCCTCCTCACGCCGGCTCCTGCACCCCCTGTTCTCGTCATCGTCCACCACCGCTGTTTAGAAATCGTACTGGTGCGGCGCCACCCTCGCTGCCGAGCACGACCCTCTCATGGTGCGACCGTCATCGCTGGCCTGCACACGAAATACGTCGCTTGATTGTGTCTTGTCAGCTCGCAATTACGCCGATGAACACACACACACACATACCCAAGACTTGTGAGCTGCACACACACACGCGCGCACATGCACGCGTTCACACACATTCACGTAAACATGCACACATTCGCACACACACATATACACACACACGCACACACACACACACACACACACACACACGACTGTGTAGGGCAAAGGCGTTGCTGTGAATGCGGACAACTTTGAGGCCGAGCCGGAAGGGCTGCACGCCGGTGTGCGCATCCAGGACCTTCGCAAGGTGTTTGGCACCAAGGTGGCGGTGGCTGGCACGCGGCTGAACATGTATGAGGGGCAGATCACCGCCCTGCTTGGCCACAACGGCGCCGGCAAGACAACAACCATGTCCATGCTCACAGGTATGGGGAACACGCCGATGCGTGTCTTGTGACATGTGTACGTTTGTGTGCATAGGTGTGCATATGTGTGCTTGTGACAGCTTATGACTTACGGCAGGCAAGCAGGATGAAGGTGTTCGATGATGAAGCAATCTCGCTCACAGTGATCCTCCCCCTGACCCTCACACACACACACACACACACACACACACACACACACACACACACACACACACACACACACACACACACACACACACACACACACACACACACACACACACAGGTCTGTATCCGCCAACGTCTGGAACAGCGATTGTGAACGGACACGACATCCGCACAGATATCAATGGCGTTCGTCGCTCCCTCGTAAGCGCTCGCACCACACGTTCTTGTGCTTGTGCTTGTGTGTGTGTGCTTGTGTGTACGTGTTTGTGTTGGTGATGGTGCTGTTGTTGATGCTTGTGCTTGTGCTTTTGTTATTCTGTGCACCACCGTTCATGTCACAACATGCCAGGAGTGCGAGTCGTGCGGCGCACTTCACTTTCCTTCAACACCACACAACAAACTGCTGCTCACTTGCGCAATTTCCTCCTTGTGTGTGCGCGCGTGTGTTCAGGGCATTTGTCCCCAGCACGACGTGTTGTTTGACACGCTGACGGTGGAGGAGCACCTTGCCTTCTTCTGCAAACTCAAGGGCGTGCCCAAACCGGAGATCCAGACCCACATTGACGAGATGATCGAGGTGCGTGCGTGCACGTGCAGGTGACATCGTACTCGCACACGGTTTACGCAACGACAACACATGTGCATGCACATGCTGTACGTGACACGTGTAGGCAGTGTACTCACATCACTACACACCCACCCACACCCACACACATACACCCACATACACCCACACCCACACCCACCCACCCACACACACACACACACACACACACACACACACACACACACACACACACACACACACACACACACACACACACACACACACATACATACATACACCATGAACACGCACACACACACACGATCCCCCCCGTTGTTTGTTGCGCAGTCGCTGCAACTTCCAGACAAGCGGCACGCAATGGTGAAGACTCTATCGGGCGGAATGAAGCGCAAACTCAGCTGTGCAATTGCAATTGTTGGCGGCTCGAAAGTGGTAAGATGCTCGTTGCTGGACTTTGCTCCGTGCACTCCACTCCATACAAAGCGCGTGATGCGCTCAGCGCAGAGCTGATTTGCATTGCTGTTGTTTCGCACACAGGCATACATAGACATGCACACTTTGAACATGCATGCAGGCTTGCGTATGCACGCACATCGACTCCGCACACACACACACACACACCAACTCCTGATTTGAGACATTGTCGTCCCATTGCCACTGACACCCGCGCCACCATCACTGTCGCTGCGGGGCAACAGGTGTTTCTCGATGAGCCGACGAGCGGAATGGACCCGTCGGCAAGGCGCGCAACGTGGGATCTCCTCTCAAAGTACAAGCACACCTGCACCATGATTCTCAGCACACACTTCCTTGACGAGGCAGACTTGCTCGGAGACCGCATCGCCATCATGTCAGAGGTATTTCACCCGCCTGCCCGAACCTGCGTACGCGCGTGTATGCATGCGTTGTGTGAGTGGGAGAGTGTATGCTTTTTGTTTTGTGTGAGTGTGTTAGTGTGTGCGTTTTGTTTTGTGTGTGAGTGCGAGTGAATGTGTTTGGGTTTTGTGTGAGCGTGTGTGTGAGCCACGTGTGTGCTTTTGGAAGGTGTGGGCTCGTTCACATGCACATGCGCTCATTATGTGGACAATGACGCCTGTTCCACCGGCCCTCATACTCTACCACCACGCCCTCACCCCCACCTTCCTGGCGACTGTTTTCAGGGCGTGGTTGAATGCTGTGGCAGCAGCACATTCCTCAAGTCTCGCTATGGTGTTGGGTACCACATGATTGTGGTCAAGGACAAGAACTGCAAGCCAGACACCATCGCCGCTCTCATCAAGCAACACGTGCCAACAGCCACCCTCGAGGCCGATGTGCGTTGCTCACTGCTCTTTTTGTTGAGTGCCTGCGCTGTTGGTGTGAATGTTGAATTGTGTGTGCGTGCGTGCGTGCATGCGTGCGTGCATGTGTGTGTGTGTGTGTGTGGTGGGGGGGGGGTTGCTTTGGTATGCGTCCCTTTCCGTGCACTCATCCACTGACAACATAACATAACACAACTCAACTCTTACCCTGCTTGTTTTTTGCTCGGCCAGATTGGGGCGGAAATGACGTTCCTGCTGCCTCGCACGTGCAGCTCTGCGTTCCCGCAGCTTTTCCATGAGCTCGAGCAGCAGAAGCAGGTCCTCGGTCTCCTCAGCGTCGGCGTCTCCGTCACCACCATGGAGGAGGTTCGTGCTCCAGCGTGTGGCGTGATGGTGGGGCCCTGGGTGTGTTCGTGCGTAAGTGTGTGCTTGCGTGTGTAAATATGCGTGTGCGTGTGTAAATATGCGTGTGCGTGCATCTCTGTGTGTCTGTGACTTGCGTGTGTGCTGGACGTTGGGGCCAGTCCCCCCCCCCCAAATTGCAGTTCCCACTCTCTGCCCCAGCCCTCTCCTTCTCACGTCCCGCCATCCTCCCCTCGGCCTCCAACTGACCACCTGACAGGTGTTTCTCAAGGTCGGCGAGCGCGCTGCCGCCGCCACATTGACCAATGAGAATGAGGACGCGGGCAGTGCAGACAAGGATGGCCTGCTGGCACACCGTGGCCACGGCAGCGTTTCGAGCAGGGGTGGATATGGCGCACTGACGACTGACGGTGATGAAGTTGCTGTCGGTGGTGGCAGCGGCAACAATCCCAACGGCGGCTACACCAGCGATCTGCAGTCAGATCTGCATGCGTTGGATGAGGAGAGCAGCGACGAGACAGCGCTGCTGATGCCCGTATCCGCATACGACCGCCTCAACACGGGGTTCAAACTGAAGACCCAGCAGCTGCACGCCATGCTTGTCAAGCGCATGCTCCACTCGAAGCGAAACTTCACCGCCGTCTTCACGCAGCTGCTGCTGCCAATGGCCTTTGTCCTCATTGCGCTTGTTGTCGCCAAGACGTACCCTGGCCCCAAGGACGATCCAGCACGCCAGCTGTACGACTTCACCTCGTCCTACGGCCCAAACACGCTCCTTTACTCCTCACAGTTTGGCTCCAACGACTCGTCAACGTTTGTGCCGGCGACACCCGTCACGCAGAAGCTGGCAGGCAGTCTCCAACGCGTTGTGCTGGGCGCATCGGAGACACCGGAGCAGCAGGCGTTTGAGGACATTGCCAAGTCAGGCATCTCCTTCAACGACACTGCCACGTTTGTGCTCAAGCTCATTGGCAACGCACCAGACAAAGTCGCCAAGTTCAACAAGAAGGTATGTGTGTGCGTGTGTGGGGCGGTGGGGATGGGAGGTGTTTGCGCGTGCGTGGGTGCATGTGCGATCACGTGTCATTTGCGCATTCCTTCCTTTCATGGACTTTAAACGACAGAGCGCACTTTGCATGTTGCTGTTCTTGCTGGCACTTGGCGAGTTTACAGACTCTTATGCACACTCACATACACTTACACTCATGCACACGCATGTATGTACCATCACACTCGTGCACGCACGCACGCACATTCATGCACAAATGCACGCA
This sequence comes from Salpingoeca rosetta, assembly GCF_000188695.1. Taxonomy (NCBI): domain Eukaryota; class Choanoflagellata; order Craspedida; family Salpingoecidae; genus Salpingoeca; species Salpingoeca rosetta. The sequence goes on along the minus strand of NW_004754923.1, from coordinate 126,782 downwards.
CACATTCATGCACACACGCGTACACGCACACACGCACACAGGATCTGCTGTCTGCTGCGTTCCGGCCAACACCCAACTCGACGACTGTGGAGCCGCTAGCGCTGTTCAACGGGCAGGCGTACCACACCATCGTGGAGGCCTTGGGCATGGTTGACTCTGCGCTCCTGCACGCATTCTCGGACGGCAGCGTCAGCGTGCGGGCCACCAACTTCCCGCTACCGCGCTCGCCACTGGAGAAGGCACAGGACCAGGGCGACTCGCAGCAGGGGTTCTACATTGCGTTCACCATCCTCTTTGGCATGGCGTTTCTTGTATCGAGCTTCGTGCTCTTCCTTGTTGTGGAGCGCGCCAACAAGGCCAAACACATTCAGTTTGTCAGTGGTGTGGACATTGTCTCGTATTGGGCGGCCTCGTATGCGTGGGATGTGCTCAACTTCCTGCTGCCGACGGTGGGGTGCATCATCCTCTTTCTCATCTTCAACGTGCAGGAGTATGCGGAGGAGCGCCTGGGCTACGTTGTGCTTCTCTTTGTGCTCTACGGCTTCGCTGTCATCCCCACCATGTACCTCGCCTCCTTCCTCTTCTCCACCCCGTCCAAGGCATACACCATGATGACGGTGGTGAACATTGTCACGGGCCTTGCCGCAATGCTCACCGTGTCCATCTTGGAGACGGTTGAGCCCTCTGTGGCCACCCAGCTCAAGTCCGCCTTCCTCTTCCTGCCAAACTACTGCTTCGGTCAAGCGCTCTCTGACATTTACAACAACTATCAGAGCCTTCAGGTCATCGAGCAGCTGCTTCCGCTCTGCCGGTGCGTTTTTCGCCAGTACACTTTACACCTGCTGCCTGCCCACCTTGTGTGTTGTGTGTTGTGTGTGTGTTTGTGTGTTGTGTGTTGTGTGTGTGTGTGTGTGTGTGTGTGTGTGTTTGGCATTCGCTTTGACGCTGGCTCTTATTGTGGTTGTGTGCTGCTTTGTCGTGTTCTTATCTGTTTCACCTATTTTCGTGCGAGTGTTTCCACTGTCCTTTCTGCTTCCACGCAATAATACCTCATGCATGCACCACGTCTGCTGACCACATTTCCTCATTCGCTTGGTTGCGTTTTGTGTTGAACCTGCAGCATGTTTGCGCCCGGCGCGAGCATTGACACGTGCTGCAACCTTGCTGAGAAGATTCCATCCAAGGATCTTCCATTTCAGCTGCAGTGCCAGACCGACTTCCTGTCCATGTCCCTCCCTGGCATTGGGCGCTACGTGCTGTGTCTTGTTGCGCAAGCCATCGTCTTCTTCCTCCTCGTCCTTGCCGTTGAGGCCAAGCTGGTGCGTGCTGTCGTGAACATGATCATCAAGCCGCCAGAGGCAAAGTCTGGCCTTCCTGATGGCGAGGACGAAGATGTGCGACAAGAGCGTGAGGACGTGCTGCGAAAGGTTAGCGGGGTAAGCACCTGCCTTCTGTGTCTGTAAGCGTGTGCACGTGCTTGTGTATGCATACATGTAAGCCATAAGTGCGTGAATGCTCATGTGCAATTGTTTTCGTATGCACATGCCTATTACGCGGCCAACCCACGCACGCACACGTATGCACACCACACACACACACACACACACACACACACACACACACACACACACACACACACACACACACACACACACACACACACACACACACGGCCCTCTCATTCTCCCCCTCACCCTCACCCTCTCACACATTCACCCTCTCCGCACTCTTACCCCACTCCACCCATCATGCCCTTCGACTGCATTCCAGCTGCAATCGCACATCCGCTCCACCAACTCCTCTGTGAGTGAGATGCACGAGCTGCCTGGCTCCCGCGACGTGCTGCTCGTCAACAACCTGAGCAAGACCTTCAGCATCAGCAAAGGCGCGTGCGGCTCCGAGCCAAAATACGCGGTGGACAGGCTCTCCTTTGCCGTGCCCAACGGCCAGTGCTTTGGGCTGCTTGGCGTGAACGGCGCAGGCAAGACGACGACGTTCCGCATGCTGACCGGTGACGAGGTGATGACTGCCGGTAGTGCGCAGCTCAACGGGTTTGACATTCGCACGCAGATGGCGCAGGCGCGACAGCACATGGGCTACTGCCCGCAGTTTGACGGCCTTATTGAGCTCATGACGGGCCGGGAGCTGCTGGTGATGTACGCGCGCCTGCGCGGTGTCCCTGAGCAAGGCATCCCCTCGCTCGTCAACGACCTGATTCACGAGCTCATGCTGGAGAAGCACGCCGACAAGCCGTGCGGCACCTACAGCGGTGGCAACAAGCGAAAGCTCAGCACCGCAATTGCCCTCTGTGGGCCGTCCCCGGTCATCTACCTCGATGAACCAACCACAGGTGTGTGTGTGTGTGTGTGTGAAGTGAACGCGCTGTGGTGAAGCCGTAATGACATGCTGACGCCCCCCCCCCCAACACACACGCACACACACACACACACACACACACACACACACACACACACACACACACACACACACACACACACACACACACACACACACACACACACACACCCGCGGCTGCCGAACACTCGGCAACTTCTCACTCCACGTGCTTTTTCCTCGCTGCTCATCCTCCGCCTTCCCTAGGTATGGATCCTGGCGCGCGCCGGTTTTTGTGGAACACGCTGCTGCGTGTGATGCAGTCTGGGCGAAGCATTGTCCTCACCTCCCACAGCATGGAGGAGTGCGAGGCTCTCTGCACACGCCTTGCCATCATGGTCAACGGGCGCTTCCAGGTACTTACCTCTGCGTATGTGGATGCTAGTGAATGCTTTTAGGTGCGGGTGTGGTGTCGCCATTGGCTGTCCCGTTGCTCGGCCACTGTGCCGGCACCTTGTGTTGCCTGATACTTGCCCTTCGCCGCCCACCGCACTCACCCACTTCCCATGGGCGGCTATGCCTGTGTGTATGCGCCTCTGTGTGTGTGTGTGTGTTGTGTGTGTGCGTGTGCGTGTGTGCGTGCGTGTGCGTGTGCGTGTGCGTGTGCGTGTGTGCGTGTGTGCGTGTGCGTGTGTGTGTGTGTGTGTGTTTGTTGCTTGCAGTGCATCGGAAGCCTTCAGCGATTGAAGGACCGCTTTGGACGCAGCCTGAACGTGGTCATCACAGCACCCCGTGAGAGCATGGCGCAACTCAAGGACTTTTTCGCCTCAAAGTTCCCCACCATGAACATTACCGACGAGCATCAAAACCAGGTGCGTGTGTGTGTGTGTGTGTGTGTGTGTGTGTGGTCTCCTGCTGCATGTCGGATACATAGTCTTGCATGCATGTGCCCAGCTCCTGTGCCCTGTACCCCATGTGTGTGTGAATCGATGGCTGAAGACTCAAAGCAAGGTCGCGCACTTACCGCGTCGCATTCACCTTGTTCCCTGCTTTGCTTTTCGTTCCCCCCCCCCTGAACACCCTGCCCTGCCCTGTCTTCCTGCGCAGATAACGTTTGAGCTGTCTGGTGAGCGCAAGTGGTCGTATGTGTTCACGGTGATGGAAGAGGCGAAGCAGAACTTCCCGATCCGTGACTACAGTGTGAGCCAGACCACGCTTGAGCAAGTGTTCCTTCGTTTCGCAAAGCACCAGTTTGATGAGTAGTAGCGACAGCATTCCTTTCCGTTTTCGGCACAGCAGCACACCTGCTAGTCCTTGTTTGTTCGTTTGCCTAAAGGTGTCTCCTGTTCTGTTGTTCTCTTGCCTGCCCCCCCCCCTCCAATTGCCGATTATGTAGCGTTGTTTCGCAGCTTGTTACCCACCATTGATTGCATCAAATGATTTGATGCATGTTCAACTCTTGATTTGATGCACATTAAAACGCTTAAGACGAGTTTCACAGTCGTCACGTCACAATCAGTTTTGGGATTTCGGCCTCACATGTACCTGATCCAATCACCCCAACGAATTACATGTTCTCAACAATGTGCACAGCAGCACAAGCTGTGCTGTGCTGCGGCAACCGCTACAAGTTCTTGCATCTCCCATCTTCATACGCACCACACAAGATGCAGATGCTCTTCCCCCCCCCCTTCTTCGAGTCCATTCACACACACACACGTTCACCCGCTGAACCGAACTACAGAACTCTGCCATAGTCATCAATAGCAGCGAGCAACTGTTTCGCCCCGTCGTCTTTCTTCCTCTTCCGTGCTTCATCACCTGACCCCTTCTCCTCTCCCCCTCCCCGGTAAAGCTGACGTCTCTTCCACCCGCAACCGTACCACGCGACAACATGCAGTCACCGTGCGTATTCCTGTCGGCAGAGCACATCGAAGCAGCGGCTGCAGCCGGCAGCTTGCGGAGGCAGCTTGAAGACCGTGGGCTGCACGTGTACTACGATGGCTCTCAGCAGCACCCAGACGCAGCAACGCAGGCCATTTCGCGGGCACATGTCATCATCATTCTTGGCACGAAGCAGTACGGCAAACGCACGTCGACGCTCTTCAACACGCATGAGGAGCTCCGTTGCATCTTGGAAGCGCAAAAGCCGGTCCTGCTGGTGCACATGTGCAGCAACTTCAAATACGCATCGACGCAGAGCCTGCTCTCGTTGACCCCGCACCACTCATTCGTGTGGTTGCCACATGCGGGCCAGGGCAGCAGTGCCGACACGTCCCCACCTCCACCTCGCCCGTTGCTCAGCACAATCGAGGGCATGGTCGCCGAGTATCACGGGACAGATCAGCTCCGACGACCCACCGAACAGGGCACGGGGCCCAAAACCACAAGGGCCGAGCACGTGCACTCACCTCTGCCCATCAGGCGCGTGGCCAGCCTCGGTGCCCTGCACTTTGGCAGCGGCAGGACCGCAAGCGGAGCCAAGCACCACGTTGACGGCATGTACCGGGACAAGCCCCACATGCACGACAGAGAAGGTCAATCCTCATCTCCAACTCACAGCAGCAACAGCAGCGGCAGCAGCAGCGGCAGCAGCAGCGGCAGTGGCGTCAACAACAACCACGGCGCCACTCCCAGCGACGAAGCGACACCCGTTGCTGGTGCCAGCAGAGAATTCGGCTGGGCCACTGCGGTGCTCAGTGGCGTGGTGCTCCACAGGAAGCAACATGATGTTGTGGCCACTGGGCTCAGTGCCCTCGTTGCCAGTATCAAAGACGGCAACGAAGAGCTGGCGTCGTACGTTGTTGGGCACGAGGGTGCTGCGGATGTGATCGTGGCAGCAATGCAGGAGCACGTGCATGACCTGGAGCTGCAGCGTGCAGCTACGTTCCTCCTCTGCCGCATGGCAGCAAGTGCAAAAAGGCTCACAGCAGCCGTCAGCACGACGGCACTCATGACACGTCTGGCGTCTCGCCATCATCCTCAACATCCTGTCCACAGCAGCGCTGGCAGAGTGCGGGACAGTGGTGCGTGCGGCCTTCCACGCGAAAGCGTGATGGCAACATTGCTGTCCATGTGTGCGCATCAAGAGGACGCTGTGTTACAAACCCTCGGCTGCGAATTGCTGTGCTCAGTGAGCGAGGAGTGCCCAGACATGCGCTCGCTCCTGTTCCAGCTTGGCGCCACCGACGTCCTCATCTCTGCCATGACGCAGCACCCAGGGGTCGGCTACTTGCAGCGGGCCGGCAGCACGCTCCTTCGCGACATTGTTCGGCACATGAAGCCAAGCCCTCACGTCGCGGCAAGCGCTGTTGCGGTACTGCACGCGGTAATGACCGCTCTGCGACTGCGTGTGCAGGACGTTGGCTTGGTGGATGTTGGTCTCGAATGCTTTGTTGCTTGCGTGGCAACCTTTCAAACATCCTCCTACATCGCCGAAACCACACACTGCACGGTGCGAGAGGCCCTGCTGCTGGTGTTGTCTGTGATGGCCCAGCACGCCGACAAGGCTGCCATCCAGGTGCAAGCGCTTGTTGTGCTGGAGAAGCTCATCCCGCTGATCAAGCGGGGCGATGCGGAACTTGAGGCGATGGTTCTGCGCAGCGCTGCCATGGCCATCAGCCACTTCCCCTCCAACAGGCATCTCCAGCAACACACGGAGCGCGTGCTGCGGTTATGCGCATAGGCTCGGCTGGATTGGATGTTTGCTCTCTTTGAAGTCTTTTGTGCACAGCTTGCTTGCAGGTTAGAAACACAGGCACGTCATGTGTCATGCATGTCATGTATTGGTACAATAAACGATCGCAAAGCAAGATGTAATCAAGGGGAGTGTGTGTAGGGACAGCAGTGGCATAGACGAGGAAAAGTAAACAGCAATGAGCGAAGCAGAGCGACAGCAAACAAACGACGCAGCTGCCGCCAAAAGCAGGAAGCATCAGTGTTTAAGTTACAACACAGAATACAATTAAGCAAAAGTCACAGCAGTCCCAAGCATTTCGCCAATTATTGTGCGTTTGGTGAGAGAATACAACAACAACAGCTAGCCAAACTACAGTAAGTGTGTGCGTGTGTGTGTGTGTGTGTGAATCAGCTACAGAGGGTCGGGGTTGTCGGTCAACAGTGCAATCAGCATGCTGTCAAAGCTGTGGCGGCCTTTGGCAGCTGTGAAGCAAGCCAGAATTGCATATGCGTTTGTATGAATGTGGGTTCGTGTCATGGAGGGAGTGCATGCTGACGTGAGCAACGGAATCAGGTTGAACTGGATTATCAACAGACTCCACACACAGACACAGACACAGACACACAACACACACACACACACAGCCACACGCACACAGACACAGACACACACACAGACACACACACACACCCGAAACTATATTCATGAATGCAAGTGGGGCGGCACCTTTGAGGATCCGCTCGTGCGTGTATCCCAGCTGCTGCAGGCGCGCGTACTCGGCGTCAGTAAAGCGATACGCAGCGCTCTGCCGCGACGCGTGCAGTGAGGACCCTGGACCAGACGCATCACGATGATGCCTCGGCTGCTGTTGGTGTTGGTGATGATGGGGAGGCGTCTGGTGCTGTAGTTCGTCGTCACTTCCATCCAGCAGGATCACATCGCCATCGTACGCGCCCTCCGGCCCCTGGCCGTGGTGCTTCTTCGGTGTGGCCGACGAGCGCGCTGGAGAGCGCCGCGTCTTCTTCTTCTTCTTCTTCTTGCCCGTCCTGCTCGCGTCGCTACCGCTGGGCGAAGCATCTGTCGTCTTGGCGTGCTTCGCGTGCACGTGTTGTTGCTGCGGCGACAGGGACGTGGGCTGGGAGTGCATGTGCGATGGATGCTCCGGGTGGTGCTGCTGTCGTTGTACCTGCTGCACCTGCTGTTGTGGAGCGGGCTCCTGCGTGTGGTGGTACTGCGCAAATACACCGCTACGGGTAGCGATGGGCTGCTGTTGGTGCTGTTGCTGGTGATATTGTTGGTGCTGGTGCTGGTGCTGGTGATATTGTTGGTGCTGTTGCTGTTGCTGTTGGTGGTGCTGGTGCTGGTGGCGGTGCTGTTGCTGCTGTTGAGCGGCGCTGTGTAGTGAATGTGGGTGTGGGTGTGGGTGTGGGTGTGGGTGTGGGTGTGGGTGATCTTGGGTCCGATCCATCATGGCGGAGGAAGTTGGGTCGCCTCTGCTTCGACGCCTGCTGTCAGCACCGTCATCGTCAATGACAACCACGTCCGTACCAGCGATCGTGGGGTATTGCGACACACGCATTTGCTGGTTACGTGGTGCTGCTGCATGGCTGGAACGGTGTGCGTGTTGCTGTGCAGCCATGGCCTGCTGCTGTTGTCGCTGCGCCATTGCCTGTTGTTGCTGGATGGCCACCGCTTGTTGCCGTGCAAGCTGCTGTTGCTGCTGTTGCGGTTGCTGCAATTGCTGGTAGTGGTGCATTTGCCGTTGGCGTTGCAGCTGCATCTGCTGCTGGAATTGCCGCTTGCGCTCCTTAATGACCTCGGACGGACGCACATCCGCCTGGAACGGCACTCCTGCACACGCGCACCAGAGCACAAACACAGCGAGGCCATGAGGCGGTGGCAGGGTCGACAGTGGGCTGATTGGGTCGAGACACGCCAAGTCAAGGTGCACAAGAGCCACAGCTGAGCGTGGACAGCAGAAAACACCACACACACACACACACACACACCATCGAATGCGAGCATTTCGGCCTTGTGGTCCTCGTAGTACCAGATGTTCTTGCTGCCAGTGAGTGCAGTGTGTGTACGGCAAAGGGAGTGGGTGTGAGCCGGTGCCATCACACACAAGCACAGTGCGCGCGTGTGTGCGTTTGTGCGTGTTTTCGCGTGTTTTGAAGATGAGAAGCAGGCGGTAGCACAGCAGCAACAGCACAGCAGCGATGATGGCCAAACAGACCTCGACACGAGCGGCTTGATGGCGGCGGAGAGGGAGTCCTCTGCATTGGCGACGAGGCCTAGCTGCTTGTGATATGTCTCACGACACATCTTCATCGCTTCGAAGAAATCACCGTCCCCACACCACAGCACAATCGTGTCGATGCCCGGCTTGAGCGCCACCTTGATCATGTGCGTGGCAAACGCCACGTCGACCCCTTTAAACGCAGCGATTTCGAGTGTACATGCGTGCGCGCGTGAGTGAGTGAGTGAGTGAGTGAGTGAGTGAGTGAGTGAGTGAGTGAGTGCGTACGTGAGTGAGTGAGTGAGTGAGTGAGTGAGTGAGTGCGTACGTGAGTGAGTGAGTGAGGGTTGTCGACATGGAACTAGTCAACGATGGCGTTGCTCGCCATGTCGAGACGCAAGAAAGCCGACTGAAAGGAGTCGCGGGCTCACCAGCTTGCATAAGGTTTCGATTCTGCGCGTGGCATCGGGAGCACGTTGTGGTCTTGTACTTGAGTGGAAGGATGTGACAAAACACCTGCGGTCATGACAAAAGCAAGCAACACACCTGTCGCTGTGAGTGGGCGTCGGGGTGCCCAGTCAAACGCAGGCAAACATGTGCGATCTCAACACGTGCAATCAATGACACTTGAAGCATACACACACACACACACACATACACACACACACGCCAACGCAAATACGTTGCGGCACGAGCAGCTAAACGCACGTGGGCTCGACGGAGCACCTTCACCAGGGTGACAAGCGATTTCTTGCCAGACTTTGAGATGCCGTGGTGTGCGGGTGAATCGGAGAAGTCTGCGTCAAAGTAGTGCAGCTGTCAGTCGTTTGGGGAAGGGGGTGGGTGGATGGTGCGATTGATTGCATCTCGTGAGTTCAGCGACGTTGGCAGGCTGTGTGAGAGCATTGAACGTGCTCTGTCGACACCACAGCGCGTAATATAGCTCTTACGACAAGTGCGAACGCTCAACCACACCCACACAGCCATCCACACCAACCGCACCCACACAGCCATCCACACAACCATCTACATAGCCATCTACACACACACACAGCCATCCACGCAAAATCAGCAGCACCTCCTCGAATTCGACGTCAAAGTCTTCGGCAATCTTGTGCATGATCCACTGGATCCGGTCGTAGTCGCTAAAGACGCTAGTGCTGTCTGCATTGCGCATGTATCCACCATCAATCATCAGCACCGCACGACGCTGCTCCCTCCGCTTACGGGGAGAGGCGCTGCTGTCATCCCCACCACCGCCACCGCTGCCACTGTTATCATCGTCCATGGTCTTTGCTGTCGCTGTCGCTGTCGTTGTCGTTCGTTTGTGGTGTCGTTCGTGTTGCAGAAAATCTGCGAACGATTTCAACACCTTTTTGCTGTGCGTGTGTGCGTTGCCGTTGTTGTTGTTGTCGTTCCATTTGCCAATTGTGTGTGTGTGAATGAGCGCCAGCAACGCCAGCAAGACAAGAGCTCAAGCAAGCAAGCAAGGCGCAAAGCAACACAACAGAACGGCTGTGAGGAGCCTTTTGCAACGCACGGGCAGGACACCAGCACCAAACAACCACAACACCAACACCAACCAGCAACCAAGTCATGCAAGGGGTGTTGAGCGTGATGGATCAAGATGCACTGCGTTTGGAGTGCTTTGTGTCAAGTGGGCGCGTGGACATGGAGAGGCTGGTGTGCCAGCTTCCACACGAGGAGAGCAAAGGGCAACCGCCACCCTTCTCCACGCGGGAGGAGCTCAGGCAGCATGTATTTGCAGAGCACACAAACGATCCCTTGGGCTGGGACGAGTGCAAGTGAGTGTGTGTTTGGAGGTTGTGTGGTGTTGGGTGGTGCTGCGCTTTGTTTGGTTGTGATTCTTGTTGTGTGTGCATGTGTTTGCACGTGTTTGGTGGTGGTGGTGGTGGTGGTGGTGGTGCTCCTGCTGCTCCTGCTGCTGCTGCTGCTGCTCCTGCTGCTGCATGCCTTTGCTTCGCTTGTCTGCTTGATTGACTGCTGCTTCACTGCGATCTCACACTGTTGCTGCTGCTGCTGCTGCTGCTGTTTCTTCCCCCTCTTCTGCGGCTGCTGCTGCTGCTGCTGCTTGTGCTGTGTCTGATCATGCCACAAACAAAACAGAAAGTGCAACAAGCGCATGAAAAAGTCCAGCTTCAAAGCGCATTGCCAGAAAGTGCATCTGCGCCTGGGCACAATCGAGTGCCCCGACTGCGCAAAGAGATTTTACAGCAAACACACCTTTGAGCGGCACAAGAACCTGCACACAAGTGAGTGTCGTGATTCTTGTCGTTGTCCGTTTTTGGTGCCGTTCCTTCCAGATGGCTCTCTTTGTTGCAAGATGACTCTGCTCAGTATTCGCTCCTTCGCTCCACCTTCCCAGCCACACACACACACACACACACACACACACACACACACACACACACACACAAGCATACATTGCTTTGCTTTGCGCAGCTCACAGCTGTACCTCCACTTGCACCTGCACCGTTCCTTGCAGAAGAAAAACAGTTTCGCTGCACCATGACTGGCTGCACGGGAAGCTTCGCCTCGTTCGAAAGCCTCGTGTACCATGCACGCAAGCACCACGGCGTCAACCTTCGCGCGCGCCACGTGCACTCCCCAGCCACAGCTGCCAGCATGGACGAGGCATTCTCCCCACAGCAGCACACGCAGCAGGGGCACGCCGACGCACAAGGGCAACATGGGCAGCACGGTGAATCCGGCGCCGCGTCTGGTGTGGCAGCACACGCTTCGGCACAGCACCAGCATCAGCAGCAGCAGCAGCAACATGAGGAGGAGGAGGAGGAGGAGGAGGCAGGCAGTACGCAGGGCCTGTCTGTGCAAGATGGTGGCATGGTTGCAGGCACAGCACCAGCAGCATTCCATCAGCAACAGCAGCAAGGACAAGAGCGGCAAGAACAGCAAGAACAGCAGCAGCAGCAGGAGCAGCGGCCTTCCTCGCATACGATGTCGTCTGTTGGCCGCGATATGCTGCTGCCACCGCTCGATACAGCCACGGCCGCGCCGCCAGTGCTGGCTGCCAATGGCGCCACTTCCACGGCAGCAGCTGCACCTTCGGTTGCAACAACATCAGTAGCACCAACAGCGAGCACCACAGCAGCGGCGGGAGCGGAGACGCAGGCACCAACGGCCACCAGCTCCATTCCTACCACCACGAGCACCAGCATCAGCAGCACGGCGGGCCCAAGCACTGGGGCATCAGACCCTTCCTCATCCACGCCGCTGATTGGCCAGCTGGCGTTCTCAGACACCAGCACAATCTCGCTCCCATCCCCGGCAGCCGCACCAACCAGCGTGGTCACGGCCGCCACTGCCAGCATGTCAGCCAGCACCATCCCGCTCTTGCCCATGCCACTCACACACGGCACCGCTGACGATACGCGCCAACAGCAGCAGCAGCAGCAGCAGCAGCAGCAGCAGCAGCAGCAGCAGCAAGAAGTGCAGCAAGAAGTACATCAGCAGCAGCATCAACAACAACAGCAACGTCACGCCCGTGGTTCCGTCACCCGCATTAGCGGGAATACAGCTGTTGGCAGCAGCAGGAGCAGCAGAGGCAGCGCAAGCAGCACACCCGGCCGCACTTATCCTTGCTTCTACTGCAACGAATCGTTTCCGGTGCGCCATCCTTCCGTGTGTGTGTGTATGCGTGTGTGTGTGTCTGTGTGTGTGTGTCTGTGTGTGTATGCAGCAGGGTGTGTACGAGACGAGGGTGGTTTGTGTACGCGGGTGAGCTTGGGCAATCTTGTGCAAGCTTG